>NC_053036.3:306896068-307199098 GCF_002575655.3 Aegilops tauschii subsp. strangulata
AAAGAGTATGATGATTAAAAGTTGTCGGGAGTTGGCAAACATGGCTTTGGTCATCGTTGCAATTAATAGGAAGTAATAAAGAAAGAGAGGTTTCACATATAAATATACTATCATGGACGTCTCTTATGATTGGGAGCACTCATTAAAATATGACATGCTAAAGAGTTGATGCTGGACAAGGAAGACAACGTAATGGGTTATGTTTTCTTATATCTGAGATAAAGTATATTGTCATGGATCATCCAACATGTTGAGCTTGCCTTTCCCCCTCATGCTAGCCAAAATCTTTGCACCAAGTAGAGATACTACTTGTGCTTCCAAATACCCTTAAACCAGTTTTGCCATGAGAGTCCACCATATCTACCTATGGAT
Organism: Aegilops tauschii subsp. strangulata; assembly: GCF_002575655.3. NCBI lineage: Eukaryota > Viridiplantae > Streptophyta > Magnoliopsida > Poales > Poaceae > Aegilops > Aegilops tauschii. The sequence continues at coordinate 306,896,441 of NC_053036.3, forward strand.
TGAGTAAGATCCTTCAAGTAAGTTGTCATCAGTGCAAGCAATAAAAATTGCTCTCTAAATATGTATGATTGATTGGTGTGGAGGAAATAAGCTTTATACGATCTTGTGATGTGGAAGAAATAAAAGCGACGGACTGCATAATAAAGGTTCATATCACAAGTGGCAATATAAAGTGACGTTCTTTCGCATTAAGATTTTGTGCATCCAACCCTGAAAGCGCATGGCAACCTCTGCTTCCCTCTGCGAAGGGCCTATCTGTTACTATCATCTTCTACCTTATGCAAGAGTCATGGTGATCTTCACCTTTCCTTTTTATATTTTATCCTTTGGCAAGCATAGTATGTTGGAAAGATCCTGATAGATATATCTAATTGGATGTAAGTCAGCATGAGTTATTATTGTTGACATTACCCTTGAGGTAAAAGGCTGGGAGGCGAAACTATAAGCCCCTATCTTTCTCTGTGTCCGGCTAAAACTCCGTAACCACAAGTATTGCGTGGTGTAATTCTCTCGTTTATTGACTACGTTGACAATGACGCTGGTGGGTCCCTACTGTCATCCTCTCCACGTACAGTCATCTCCTTGTTCCTCTCGGTTGTTGACGATGTTGACAACGCAAGAGGGCGGCGCACCGCGCATGGCGAGCGAACCAAGGCCGCAAGGCGGAGGACGACGGCGAGGCCTCGGACGGAACGAATAGGAGCCGTTGAAGATGCGCCGGTCCAGTCGCAGGCGGAGGGGAGTACGAGGGTTGACTGGTTCGGGCGCGGGTGCGTGTTGGGGCTGACGTCGCCGGAGAATAACAGGACGTGTGGGGGAATAGAGGGAGGGACTGGCCAACATTGGAGGGTACGTACGGTAGGGCAGCGGAGGCGCAGCCAGCCATGGGAGGCGGGAGCAGGCAGAGCCGACGGGGTGGTTTTGTTTGGGCGGCTGGAGGAAGAAGAAGACAAGAGATAGAAGATACACGATAGATCTTGGATGTCAATCCAACGGCTGGTAGGCAGAATCGTTTGTTGACTGGCTAGTAAGTCGACACCACCTTGGATAGGCTATTTCCTTGCGGGTCCCAAATGTCAGAACCAAAATCTGTCACGGTCATGCAGCCTTTCCTATGAAAATTTACAGCTCATTTGATGTGCTAGTTCGAAATAAGTTTGTGGGTGCTGGTGGGGGCTAATCACTTGGCTTCTGTAATGCACAGTGAGCTCAAGCAGCCGGCAAGAGTGATGTTATTTCCCTTGGCTGGGATTTGTTACAATATTTCACTCTAAATTAAACAAATGGCAAGCCATTTGCCTTGTTTCAAAGAAAATATGACAGTCACAGCCGAGTTGAAAAGGGCAGGAACATCTAACTCCAGCTTACAAACTGTACAAAAGCACGAGGGTTAATTGTTTATCAGGTTTACAAAAAAAACCAGATTGAAAAGGGCAACAAAATCTAACTCCAGCACTGTTTTCGGCAGTCACAGTCAAATGGATCGGTCAGGTCCATAGAATGAACATCCTGGGTCATAAAATTTACTGGATTATGACCACAATATGTTGTAAATAGAAGCCCGACACGTTCAGAAGCTCTTTTGCCCACCTGAAACTCCTTTTTTTGCTCTTCGACATACCCATCCGTCAAAACCATGCTGCTGATAAACTTAAGGCTGATGGACAATAGTAACCTCGCATTCAGCAGGAAGAATGTGACAAACCTTGTGTTTGCACGGTTGGCTACATATCGTTCTAGCGTTATTGTCTTCAATCGAACATGAGAAGTGAGAAAATCCCGATGCTTACGAATCCACCGATTGGTTACAACTTTCTTACCCCGTCCTGTTGCCTAAATAGACATGAAGATTGAAAACATTTAAGGTCTAAAAGAAGTGTCGAAAGAGCAACAGCTGAACGGTTAATTCTAGTACACTATATGCGGGCTTCCAATGTGCGTGAAATTATCACTTTTATATACAACTTCTCCAGACATGGAAAGCATTGCAGCAAGCCAATAATCTTGTTCAGATCAAAACTATTCATTTGGATATATAAGATCTTGACAGAATCCAGCACCATTGATAGGCCATCCATGGAGAAACTCTTCATTGAGCATAGAACATAATATTAGTACAAAATGTGTACTCCAAGATGATATATAAATTATGCGCAAAAATTTAAAATGCAGCTTATGGTTACAAGTGTAGCTGATAATATAAAGTACCTGAAGAACTGTGGAGCCAAACACCATATTGAAATGAGCACAGAGATCATGTATTACACCCAAGGTCTCCAGTTTAGGCGCAGAGAGGACTGTTATTTGCAACGGTGAATAACTAGAATCAAGGATCAACCTTTGAAGTGAAGGGACATCTTGGATGATGAGCTGCCTTCCGTCAAAAGAAATTCCAATTCTTACAAGGTTAGGCGATTTTATTTGGAGACAACCGATTCTAACTGTGAAAACAAGCACCAAGCACTCCAGCGCAGGGCAACTGGAGTGGATGATGTTGTGCAATGAGGCCTCCGATATACGAACCCGCACAAGTGAAAGTTTCTTGAGAAATGGGAGTCGAAGGTTTAGTACCAAATTGTCTGGTAGGTAGCACATCGCAAAGGTGGCGGTGTGGAGAGAGGACGAAAACCGCGAGATGGACATCGGTGCTGAGGGCACATGTTCATGGCGTTCGGTATGTGGTATGTGATTTCCAGGGGAATAGTAGAACTCAAGCAGCTGTAGTTCTGTGAATTCAGGGGATTTCAACCAGGCGTCCACGGGGCAGGGCATGGTATGCTTGCTCAGGTAGCATGACGGGATGCAGAGGCTTTGAACGGAGCCCTGGTGGGAGGAGATGATGGCTCTCGGGATTTCAAAATCATTGAAGAGAGATAGCTGACGACAGTCGAGATTAAGGGGCACGGCGCGCCATAGAGGACGCCACCGAATTGAGAGGACTTGGGTGCGGCAGCAATCCTTGGTGGGGAGAAGCAAGATGATCTCCCCAAGGACAGTGTCCGGGAGATCGCTGATGTGGTCCACCCGAGATTCTACGGGTTCCTGGGATCCGGTGGGGGCGGGGTCGCCGCTTCTCCCCGCGCTGCCGGGTGCGGGATCTACAACAGGCGTCGCCGCTGGCGGGAGCCTCATCTTCTTGGCGCTGGGGTCAGCCGACTCCATTTTCCTCAAGGGCGTCGCGTCGCGCTCACGGATTTGAGCATAGTAATGAATGACGAGCCTAGTTGTAGTGCGAGCGAAGAAGAAGGGGAGCTGGGGGTTTTCTGTAGGAGTGAGGAAGAAGGGGAGCTGGGGTTTTCTGTAGGAGTGAGGTGAGGAATTTGGGGGTACGAGTGGAGCGAGGTGACGTGAGGTGGGTGGGAGCGAGGAGGAAGAAGAGCACCCAGGTTTTGGGGGGGGGGGGCGGTGTGCTGGGTGTGGGTAGCGCCTCTCATTCAGTAAATATATGGGCTTTTGAATTGATTTTACTATTTACTAGTGTGGATGGGCTGTTTTGTCTTGGGCCCAGAGAAACAATTACTACTAGTACAGTGGAGACACTCTACAGCTACCCAGAAAAACAAATACTACTAGTACAGTGGAGACACTCTACCGGTTCTGGCTCCTCCTAGGTCATTGAAACGTCTCCCTCTACTGAATGCCGTTATACTTTTGTTCACTGACATGCGGGCCATGCAGCGCGCGGGCCCAAATGCCATCCACCAAATTAGAAGGCAGTATGCAGGCGGAGAGTCACCCCGGTCGTAGCGCGGCAGTAACGAGCCGTCGTATCACAAAACCCCACCTCCCCGCAGTCTAAGTTTGACGGACGAAGCAACCATCATTTCACTCTTTGCTGAATCCCCTTCTCCCTCACCGTCTTCAAGAAAGGCAACACTCGCATCTGCCACTGTTCTTCTCTCCGAACGAAGGTAAGGTAAGCGGATCCGTGATGTTGGTATATTTTCGTTCAGAGAAAAAAAAAGAACTTTTGCAAAGCAGTAACCGATCCTCACTCTCTTTTTTGTTTCATTGTCATTGCGATTGTGTTTTCCTTTTAGTGGTCTCCAAGTATTTGTCAGTTTCATGATGGACCAAGGAGAACCAGGCAAAGATCTGCCGATATTGGAGCAGACGCGGGAGGCTGATCCCCACGAGACAGAGAGCTCCAAGAAGATGGAGGCAACCACTAAGCCGACCCCAGATACGCTCACGGCCACTACTGAGGTGGTCAACGCCCCGTTTGAGGTTACAGCCCCCGTGGCACTGCAGGAGCAGTTTTCCCCCTTCGAGGATGTGTCCCCCCCCCCCCCCCCCGTTGAGCTGCCCAAGGTGATTTCCTTCTTTGCCGATCTCGATTGTGGTTTTTCATCTAAGTATGTGGTGATTTTTTTAGAAAAGGAAGTATGTGGTGATTAATAATGCAAAATTTTATTAGCTTCGATGCCATGCTATACATAGTGGTTTAAATAACTTGTGTTTCTTATACTGAAAAGTAATTCAGAATTTGTTTCTGTTTCAATTAGAGCCCTGATGCAGACAAGGATTGTGTGGTTGTACATGTCACTCGCTATGAGGCGGACGACCTGAATATACGCACTAGGAAAACAGAGTTCTTAGGTTGTTGGATCCTGGAAGCCATTTGCGGTTATACCAATGAAGAGCTGTATTCCAGCCTCACTGTTGTCAGGCGTGTTGTCCAGGGTGTACTGAAGCACAAGAAGTTCAAAGCTACTCCTTCGTTTGTGAGGCATACTGTTCTTGTCAAGCTTACGCAGGAAGATGACGTGGCATGCCTCCACAAACAAGTTTATCAGTGGCAAGGCCACAAGGTTGTCTTCATGAAGGTTCACAGGATTGAGCTGCTGCGGGACGTCCTCGATGATGTTCATGGCAAGGTTCGTCTTGTGTCCATCCCAAATTAGATCGAGGCATGAAATAGTTGCCCCAGATAGTGTTTAATAGTAGTTTGGATTGTGTCTAATTATCCGAACCTTGCCTGTTATCGACCCCTCTGGGGCTAGTACTCTGTTCGAATCTGTCTATGGGAACTGCAGCTACTTTTGTGTGCCCGTGAATCATGTGACAACCATCGTAATTGTTGCCGAAACAGATGCGTCCTCACTAGTTTTTTCATGAATATGGCATGGTAAGACATAAGTTGTCATGGTTTATCATACGAGCAATGTGTGTTTTGATGAAATAGAGCACTCGCTCGAGAACCGTGCGCCGACGTTTACATAAGTACTTGTAAACACTGTTGGTGCTACCCCACTTGTAAGCAGTTGTGCAAAACAAGGCACATTGGCTCAGCTCGCTTCAACACTAGGCTATCGACCAGCTAACAATCAACAATCTGTTGTCTGACATATAAGCAACTATGTATCTTGTTACAGTGGTTCATGCAGTTAATTGAGGCCACAATGTAATAAATTCCAAACGTTCACACGCTAGTCCAGCGCTCATGTGGAACACTCACATTAAACTCGTCTTCATAAAAAACTTGAAAAGCATAAGTTAAGCAATTATATACATCTCAATGATTCATAGAACATAACAAACATATACTAGTTCACAGCAAAAGACAAAGTTGTGAGAAGGTTTACAAATCAGGAAAGAACAAGCAAGGCTTCTCTGAGCAAAGGGCCTCCCGGCAGGCTTAAATTTCCTGGAGTTCACTCTGGTTTTTTCTTGTTGCCACCATCCAGGGTTAGGTTCTCTCATTCCAGAATAACCAATTATAATTGTGGTCTTAGCTGGAATGCTGAACTGAACCATGCAGTGTACTGACCAGCTGAAATGCTTGTGCATTCCACTAAATTTAAGCACCGCTATTTGCAGAAATAAGCAGACCACAATGCCTCTTGTCCGCGCACCTATCCAAAAAACCGCCGTGTAGCCGTGCCAGCTAGTCCTCGGTCCATGGATGAACTGGTAGAAAGTGCATTCCGGACTAGGATGCAGTTGTTTTCGCTCGTCCCTGCACTGCAATCAGGAAGTAAAACGTATGAATCAGCTTCTTTTAGATTGCGTTGGTCATTCTACCTTAGTTACTACCAATGTAGGGATACCTTGAAGACGGGAGGTTAGACGACGACAACGAGGGATAGCCATCTCATTTTGCACAGTTGTACTAAAACTGAGGTGTGTGCTTTTGATTGCGCGGATAGAAACGATACGAAGACAGACATCCCGAAACGATATGGAGACAGACATCCCTGTTTGCGCAAATACGAAATACGGTTATTTAAACAGTGACAGATATTACTACTTAGAACCAAGTCCTAGATTCATGCTACAGCTTTCCCACTTTCTTCCCTGTTTGAACCAACGCTTTGAGTCGACTGTATGAACTATCTTTACTTCTAATAATAGTAGAAGTCTAGGTGGCTTTGGAACAGCGGACGGAAGTAGAAAAGGATCCACACGAAAGGAGCTGGGGCAGTCGAGCAAGGCAGGTTTCGAAGGAATATATACCTGAGGGTCGTCGGCATGTGGCAAAGACGGCGTCGGGAGGTCGCATCTTGGCCACAATACCGCAGGGGGGAAGAAGGGGTCGGAGGCCCTCCCGAGCCGGCGCTCTCTCGGAGAGAACGGCATGGCCGCCGATCGGGACGCGCGGGCAGCCGTTGGTCTCCTCCCTCGCCGCCGACGACAGCGTGAACGATGCACCTACACCCCTGCCCTAGTCGAGGTTGTCCGGCCAGATTTGTGACCAGCCGTGAGCTGAGAGAGAGTGTGGCCACCTATGTGTTGCTTAGATCTGGAGAGCATAAGAGAGTGAACGAGAGGAACCCTAGTAAAGCAAGCGCTAAGGCTCCTGCTTTTATATATAGTGGAGTGATTTTGTTGTACCAGCTTCAAAAAAATGCGCTCCTATGTGTACCCGCGAGTGGCTGTGAGAGAACTAGTGCGTGCATGCACCGCTTCTCTTCGTGAGAGTACAATATACTATGCCCAAAGAACGTTCGCCGCAAGAGTAATAGTATAAGTGTGTGACGTGTGAGCTAAAATAAAATGTGTGCGCCGTCTTTTGTTTTTTAGAAGTTCTGAGGGTAGGGTGTGAAGAGCACATATGTGCGTGACGTCTACCTGCAGATAGACGGTGGGTGCGACGTCCGAGTCTGCGAGAGGACTCGGGAGAGTCGTGACTCGTGAGGGTGCGTGTGCGTGAGAGAGAGGGGGGCACGTATCAATGCAATGCATGTGTCCGTAAATCATTATCCGACAAACGTTCGCCACAAGCCTTTTCCTGACGAACGCCGTAAGAACCGTTAGATCGGCATCCGATAGTGTCAGTTTTGCCATGTCATTTAACAGAACAGCCACTCCTCCTACACACAAATCTTCCACGTGAGTGTTAGCAACTGCCGTATGCTCCCTCCATTTCGAAATGCAGTGCATATAGCTTTATTGAAAATTCGAACCTCGCAAACTTTTACCGAGTTTTCGTGTACCAAATTACACATGTAGAATACCATGTATATATCATTTCATTCATCTTCGAGAGGTAACTATAAAGATGGGTGAGGAGTCTACAAAGAAAGACCATCGTATCACCCGCAGCAATTTCAAGCATCCTTTAGTGTCGAGGAATATCATAGGAACTCTATATGATATGATTTTTATAGGATTTTTTCCTTTAGAGCCAATTGGTTCATAGGAATAGATTCATATACTCCACATTTCAAAGGAAATAAACATGATATCATTTCTATAGCTTTAGAGCCAGTTGGTTCATATGAATGGATTCCTATACTCCCTTAATTTCAAAGGAAAATAAACATTAGCGTATATTCAATAGAAAAGTTCCTATGATATGAACCAAATTACATCTCTTTTCTAATCCCTCCTCATAGGAATTGAGATACATGTCATCTCTAGATTCAATAGAAAAGTTCCTATGATGTGAACCAAATGACATCTCTTTTCCAATCCCTACTCATAGGAATTGAGATGCTCCATGTCATCTCTTTCCCTACAACTTCCATGTATACATCTTCTATTCCTAAATAGATAGTACAACCCACTAGTAGCTTTTTTCCAAAACATGCAACTATGGCACAAGAACTATATAGTGTACCAATAACTTTGAAAGATGGTCGCTGGATGAAGCTAACCCGACAGTGCAGAGATAGGCAAATCCGAGCACTACTGGTCGTTGGATATCATCAACATTCCACCAGATCTGCCACATGTACAATTTAGAAGACTCCATGGTTGAACTTAAGCATAATGCACAAACCTCAAAACACAAGCACTTCTCCTTTGTTCTAGAATCTTCTGTATCATAATTGATTATTTTTTTCTAAATGAATTGCCATTATTTGTTTTTTACTGTATGATTTACAATGCACAACCCCATGAATCTTAACATTTTTATAAAACTAATTGATTTTGAATGAGATGAACTATAAGAACTAAACGAACATCTACATCATGCATATATGACTCAAAGCTTTACATGCTATAGTGTGTATTTATTCATAATTTGGTTTCGAAATCTCATGCGTTCAATACATGTGTACCTTACTAGTTTTGAGTAGAGTAGCGAATTTCACGCGGCCCCAGGTATATCAAAATACAGGGCCCATGCATCATTGCCTTTCGGTCGAACCTACGTCCACAATTTTTTGTACGTACTATATCTCCACTGGTCCCCGAACCCAAAATGCTGCCTCGTTCCCGTAAAACCAAGCGGCCCACACATATTTAAGGCGTCGACTCGAACCCGTTTACTACGACGTGGCCCCGCATGCCGTAGTACTCCTACAAACCCTACCGCCGCACTCATCATCGGTTTTCTTCAAGAGGACGAGGGAGAAGCCGATTTGTAGTGGAGGCGCTTTAAAAAAAAGGATCTGTAGTGGAGACCCCTACCCTAGGGTGCCCTAGGTAGCTGCCGCACGCATCATTGTTTTCTCTTTTCTTTATGCTCTTGCGCCCTAGAGTGAAATGATGGTTGCTTCGTCCGTCCAGCTTAATGCGGAAAGGTGGGGCTTTGTGATTTGACCCCTCATCGCTCATTTTCTACTACTACGGCGCTACGACCGGGGTGCCTCCAATACCAACCGCTGCTCCGAACTGTAATTTGGTGCATCGCACGTGGAACAAGACGGTGGATGAGCCACATATCGGCCAAAGGGGTCCTGTTAAGTGTGTCACCATTTCGTGTGCGGACTGACCCTGCTTGAGTTGCTACGCCAACACGACAGGAGCAGCCTACCACTTGGTTTTGCTCCTTGGTGAATCCCGACTATCTTGATCTAAAAAGATACGTGCTGAACTACCCTCTCTGTCTCGGTTTTTTATTTTTAGGCGTCTCGGTTTATAGGGCCTGCACGTAGTTCTAGGTCATCCATTTGACTAACTAAATATGAGTTACTATGTCACAAAAAGTATATCATTGGATTCTTAAGCGGATGTAGTTGTATTTAAAAGTCGAGGGTGGGGCTTTTCCTACGTGGTAGGCGGGGCAGTTCCGCCTAGTCAGTTCGACAGAGACGAGAGAAGACGAGGGAGTAGGCTGCTGCAAATGTAGGGATGTGTGATTTGACAGCGAGTTACTGCTGGACAGGTGGGGCCCCGTGATTTGACTTGCCATTATCATTTTAACTGCGGTGCTACGACCGGCGTGAGTCTCCCGATTCCTGACCACCTCCATACAGTTGCCTCTCCCAATGCTCCACCATGTAGTAGAGGCTGACTCTTGCATGAGAGCCCACTTCTCCACTTTTTCGTTGCCTCTCTTTCCTCCACATATGCAAAAATGCCATGTAAAGCGCACTATTGTACTTACTTTTACTTGCTCCTACAGGTGCTTAAGCTTGCCACATAGGCATAAAGTCTGATGTGGCAAGTTAATCAAGAAGAGAGAGATTAGTTTGGTGACCCAAGGAAGAAACGGTGCTAAGCGCGTGTACGTAGGTGAAAAGACAATTTTGAGTCTATAGCTAATTAAATGAAGCAAACTTAGCAACACCATTTCATGGGAAGAGGTCACTCCATGGCAAATGCAATAAATACTAGTACTCCTTGTGTCCCATAATATAAGAACTTTTTTGGCACTACACTAGTGTCAAAAACGTTCTTATATTATGGGACGGAGGGAGTACGAAGAAAGAGATAGAGAGGAGTAAAAAATACACTTATAGCCAACCTTATAGCCAACCTTGTTGTAGTATGAGTGACTAAGTGATGACTATGTATGACATGCCAACATCGGATAGCCTAACACACCGTGTTAAATCTCCAAGGGCGCGACCGCGCGAGCGACGCGACGGTCATGGTAGGCGCGACCATGATACGGGCTGCTGGCAGCCCTTGGATCTGAGATCAAACGGTCGCATGCTAAGTTGCTGAAAATTTGCAGAATAACCCTCCAGGATAGGATATTCACCCATAGGTCTAGAATCACGCCATGCAACCGTTCGATCTCAGATCCAAGGGCTCTCGGAAGCCCGTATCATGGGAGAATGGAAAGCCACTACCCTGCCGTTCGCACGCTGGCAGTTCGCTCCTACTCGTCCCCGCACGTCCTTCAATACTACGGTGGTTCGCTCCTAGTCGTCCCGTCCATTCACATTACAGCAGTTCCACTAATCCTAACCCTCCTCCCAAATCCATGGCGTCCCAAATCTCCACGATCGGTGGTGAGTACAAGGTTAGAACCATCACCGGCGATGATTTCGATGTCATCTACACCCGTTCTTCCGCGACGGTGAAAGGATGCCTTTCTCGCTTCAGACGCATGTTCGAAAACTCAGATGATGAGTGGGTCGCTGGGCTAGATGTTGAGTACACCACAGTCCCGGGACAAGAGAAGGATCTAAAGGACGAAGAGAGGAAGAAGCCCGCCGTGATCCAGGTTTGCGTACATAACGTTTGCTTGGTCTACCACATATGCCATGCTGACGTTGAGTGCCAGGATTTTAAGAACTTCCTCAAGGACAAAACAGTGAAATTCGTTACTGTAGACTTTAAGAACGACAACGAAGTCCTGGGTCGGATAGGCCTTGTTGTAGGCAACCCCTTCGACCTCCAGAAGAATCGGCTGGTGCCCTCTCGTCAGCCTTCAATGCTGACCCTGGTAGGAGCCATGGTTCATCCTTCGTACCGTAAACTGGAGAAACCTCATTACACGTTTCATCGTCATGCATGGCAGCGGAATGTACTAGATATAGACCACATCCACTGCTCTGCAATGGATGGCTACCTTTGTTTCAATATCTACAAGGGTTAGATGAAGAGCAACAGCCAAGTGTGCGGTTCAAGCAAAGAAGTATCGGCCAAGAGGAAGAGGGACAAGGAGGAAGTCGAGGACGTGGATGAGGACTCCGAGTAAGGTGGCAGTGTCGTTGCTCATGGTGGTTCTAAACTTCTAATGCAGTGTCTACCAGATTAGTTGCATAGTTTAATTTCAGGTGTGCTTAGTTTAATTTGAGGGGTGTGTTGTGCTGAGCCCCCAGCAGAACTATGTTATGTTTCTTCTCGTTACTTTAACTCTTCAGTATGTACATACTACTAGTATTTCTTTAATAGAATTTAGCACCCCAATTAAGCACGTACTAGCTTTTTTAATAGTACTATATGCATAATTTGGCGACGAGCGCTCTCTATATGTACCACCTTTTTTTATTTCAATTTTCTCTCCATGGCACAATCCATCGATAGTACTACTGTACAAAAGTATACATTTTTTAAAAGGCTAGAGTACTGTTCATCACATACATAGCCAGTTAAATTCTCAACCTAGAACGACGTGCATGCCATGTAGTAAACCGATACGGAGGAAGTATAGTAAAAATGAGGTGATTTTACCGAGCGATCGGCGGGGGAGCATGGCCTGTCATGCGGTCCCACGTGTCATGATGTACCAAGGCGATGCGCGTGTCCCTCTTGAGGCAGAAGCGATACTACGTGGTTTGAGATGATGGCGAACCGAAGTGTGAAATAATGGTTCCTTCGTCCGTCTGGGAAGGTGCGACATTGTGATTTGACATCTCATTGCTCATTACTATTACTGGGTCGGTACGAGTGGGGTGCGTCCCCCCTGCTATTCTGCACTGTTATTTGGTGCTTGACACGTCGACTCGGTTGCTATATGTCCCACATGTCGGCGACAGGAAGTACAGAATTCATGAAAGGGAGCGTCGACGGAGGAGTATACTACAGAATTCATGAATGGGAGCGACTTAGTTTTGGAAAAATCTGTTTTTACGGAGTACGTACCCACTAGGGTTTATAGGGCTCATCTAAAAAACATTCGTTTTTCTGTTTTGATAAGTCTCAATTCTACTATACTAGTAGTAGTACCATTACATGTTGGATTTCGAGGTGCGTTAGATCACCCGACGCAAGCAGTGTCAAAAGGAAACTAACCAATGCATGTACAAGTTCATGGAAATTTAGTGGTCATTCATGCATTCGTTCTAATTAATGCCTCGGTAAACATAACTTCTTGAGAAAAACGAGCGTACTAATTACTTGTGCAAACTACAATATTAATTCGACCACTCACCGTCTACCTTGGTTGGAGAGATTTTCAGATTGAGCGATAAACTGGAAAGGAGGGAGTTGTAACTTTTGTTTCGATTACTATTTGTGGCCTTGTATAGATGAAAAATGTATTTTTTATAGTGGCCTTGTATAAGTAAATGGAGGGAGTACTAACCAAAGTACGTAGTAGGGACGAGGAGTAAACGGAGGGAGTTGTAAAATTTTCTCCTCGTGCTGCGAGCCACCGCGCGCGTGGGCGAGGGAGCGGGCGTAAAGGCGTACAGTAGTAGTACTACTACTACTACTACTCGTAAGCAAGCTTCACCTCATCCTGCGAGCCACCGCGCCCGTGGGCGGGGGAGACGGCGTATTAAGCAAGCTTCTCCTCGTTCTGTGAGTTGACGGGACACATCAAAAATACTCCAGTGTATAGAGCCTTGCCTCTAAGGTAGGCCCCACATGGTTTGCCTCTTTTTTTAATTTAACATAACGCGTCAAGTCGCAATTTTTTTGTTCACCCGTGGTAGACGATCCTCCCTCCACCAAGTGGACAACCAGTACACGTGCCAAATTACCACGTGGGCTGCCTTTTTCTTACAGAAATGAGCTCCACCGTGTACCCGCGCGGGTGTGGTTGGGAAAGAGATGGGAGTACGTGCGCCGTGCGTGCACCTCTTCTCTTCGTGCACGTCCCCCACCTATGTGGGTGTGTGTGAGAGAGATACAAACCTAGACATAATGTGCCGTCCATTCCCATGCCTCCGCCCAGTCCGACCACCAGTCACCACCACGCCCCACTCCTCCTCACCTTATCTCTCATCTTTCTCCCTCCATTTTTATATACAAGGGGCCACTATCAAAATTACAATTTGCAGATATACAAGGCCACTAACACTAATCGATGCAATATTAATGGTGTTTGCCTCGTGGTACTAGCAAAGGAGGACATTAATTATCCCTTGCATGCATGCAGGAGTTTGTAAAAAATGCATCTTGATGTTCCGTGCAATGCACGGGCATCTTGCTAGTCCATGAAAACAACACATGGGAAAATTCCACGACGAACGAGGGATTTGAATCTGTTGGGAGGGGCTGTTTCGATCTTGCCCAGGGTAGCCAAAATATTGGCGACCCTTTTGTCCACCGGTGCCTTTGCCACCGATGAACGAGGAATGGCTCGGGTGCTCATGCTGTCATGCATCCTCCAGCGCGCACATTGGAGACGAGCTCGCACGAGCTGTGTTTTTTTGTCCCACAACGCCGCCCGAGCCGCCCGCAGACCGACCGGCGACCCGCAAATTACGCCATCCAACCGTAGCCGCACACATTATGACAGCAACTCAACCAACCGGACGAAATTCACGCAAACACGTAGACAAACTGATATTTCCTATAAACAACGATGGAAATCATATAAAATACCGGATTTTCATACAAACATGACAGATTTCATTACATTCAAATGAACTACGCGGTGCTAGTTCTGGACAGCACAGGTATATAATACCTGGCCTGAATGGTCGCCCGCCGATCGATTTGTGTTTCTCATGTCGGGCAGCACGATCACCGGACTGCCGGGAGCCCCGGAGGTATATGCTTCAGCGCAAAGGACGGCTCGCTTCCCCACTGCCCAACTGATATCATTGGCTGGTGCCGAAGATGATGGTGGCCGGCACCGGTTCGAGTTCATCACCGGCCACTACTTCACCATGGCCGGCACCGGCTCGAGTTCATCCTAACATTCCCCTCTTCCGTGGAGCCCATGCGGGGTCGACGAAGGTCCTCATAACAAAAGGATCCGGCAAGCGTCGCCTCCGCGGTGGCCTTCATGGGACCCAAGCGGCGGCGGCCTCCCGTGTTCTACTTCTCCTCGATGATGGCGGCGGACACAGAGGCGCTGGCCACCGACTCGTCGCTCTCCGCGCACCCGGCTTCTGTCGCTGCTTGCATGGCGCGGCCGCCGGCATGGGAGTCTCGGCCATAGAAACGGGAGACGCAGTACGAGGCAGCGGCGTGGACGGCAGCAACGACGCCCGTGCGCCGCTCCTCGTCGAGCTGGCCTGGAGCGGCGAGTTGCTGAACCGCGCGCCGGCTTGGGGCGGCAACTTGCTCCGTCGGGCGAGGGGGGGAGGTGGATCAGCGAGCTGCATAGCTCGTATCCGGTGGGCTACCCAGCCGGCTTGGATGCGGAATAACTACTCTTCGTAAGCCATTGTAAGAGTGGACAAAATGGTGGAGGAGATAGGGGAGCGGCGGAGGTGTGCGATTCTTGGCCGGCGTTTGGCCTCGTTTATATAGGAGATTAAATAGACGGGAGGAACTCGGCCGGCGTTGCGTTTAACGCCGGCCCGGTCATGAACGGACGTGTGTCCTGAGTGGGTTTCTCGGCTTCCACACGGGCGAGTTTCATGGAGGCGTTTGAATGCGGCATGGAGGCGTGTTCAGCCGGGCGTGCCGCGAGTGGCGCCCTCGACTCTGACCTAGGACACCGCGCCGTTCTTCCACTGACGTGTGGGCTCTTTGGGTGCATGGCCTGCATGTCAGTGACCCAACCCAGGTAGCACACAGTAGAGGAACCTTTGGTGGGCCAGGGCGGTCAGAAGCGGGCATTTCATAAACCGATGATTGTTCATTGAGTGTGACATCATCTTTTTCATGTAGATAAGCCTACTATGTTGATAGCCTGTTCGATACGTTGTGATTCATAAAGACCGCTGCAAACATCAATGTTCTGCTTATCACAGATAAGATTGATTAATACCCGTAACAATCCATGTCCTTAACAAAGGGTGCATGCACGTATAGGTTGAGCGTGTGTTTTGCGTCGTGTGGTGTGTGCATGCAGGCGTGCGAGTGTTGCGTGCGTGCAAGGGTACGTTTCAGTGTTGCATGTGTGGGTGCGTACGTGCGTGTGTTCGTGAGTGCATGTGTACGTGTCAGTGTTGCACGCCAGCATGCATGCATGTGTACGTGTCAGTGTTGCACGCCTACATGCGTGCGTGTCTTGCGTGCGTGCATGTGTACATGCAGGGTGAGGCTACACGTCAGTCGACTGACTTTTTCATCTCTGGTCATTAGATTTTCCAGCCGTTGGATACGAAATCAAGGGCCTCCAGTTTATCATCAAACTCCACCCCCCTAAGCCGCCAGCCACCACCGGCCGAACCGCCAGCCCCCGCCGCCCGCGGCCGGCCCGCCCTCCCCGAAACCACTCCCCACCGCCGGTCCGCCGCCGCACCGGCCATCCCTCTAGCCCCCCCCCCCCCCGCCGAGCTTTTTCTCCGGGGATCCCCACCCCACCGCCCAATGAACGCCCCCCCAACCGCCGGTGACTGCCAACCAGAGGTCTCACGGCTTCTTATACCCACCGACCACTAATTTATTACCATTTCTGTCCTTCATATACGCGCTGACGGGTGGGCCCTATGGTAATGTGCGCTGCTGAATGTGGACCGTTTGACTGGTCAATTGATCGTGTTATCAACAAATTACGGAGCTGTATGGTGAGCCAGTGACCGTATGATCACCCTAAAATGTACTCCTATTTTATTAACACAGTACAGACTCAAACTACCATTTCTTCTTTCATATACGGGCTGACAGGTGGGCCCCATGGTTACGCGCCCCGATGGTGCAACACTAGTTGCGCCGCGTGGAACGTTTGACTGGTCAATTGATTGTGTCATCAACAAAATACGGAGTTGTACGGGTGAGACAGTGACCGTATAATCATGATATGTATTTGTTTAACACGGTACAGACGCAAGGGCTCATATATACGCGCAAGCACTCACCGCTATAAGCGCACACACGCGAACCCTACCCCTATGAGCACCTTCGAGAGAGTGGGCCAGCATATATGATCTTGAGATTTTACGAAGTCACCATAGGTGCCTCGTAGTCGAGTGGAACGTCTCCTCCCACTGAACGTACATCGCCGGAAAATACTGAAATTAACACAAGATAAATGCGAGCACCGGGACTTTAACCTTGGTGGGCTCGAGAAACCACTGTCCTCTAACCATCCAACCACATGTTGGTTAGCACGACAAAATGTATGTGGTGACCGTGATGAGCTTATTCTGAAGTCCAGTGACCATATCGTGCTTTCGCTTCAAATACAATGACCGTAAGTGTCGTCAACAAAATACGGAGCACGCATCAAATGCAAAGTCCGTCAGTGTCATCAACAAAATATGGAGACGTATCGTGAGCTAGATACCGTTGAACTATTGTACATGCTTATTTTCTTAGTGGCCGATTGCGTGTGTGGTGTGGTGGGCACATCATTTCTAGTTGTGGTGGGTCAACATGAAGACTCATGGGTCGGTTCCATCCTGCGCCACATATAGGTTGGACCGAGACGTGTTATACGAAGACCCATGTGGAGGACTCGGCGTACAACACGAAGCTACCAGAGTCGCGGAGGACTCTATCCCCACTGGTGATAAGCCGACTATATATGATTTGTAACCCTAGGCCCTTAGTATGTTATACAAGCTTGGGGGCTAGTTCGTCGATAGTATACACACACGCACAATGCCTCGTATTCATGTGTACTTTATACACACCCCTATCACTAATATACAGTACCAGGAGTAGGCTCTTTCTTCAACTGCAAGGGTCCGATCCGAACTAGGGTAAAACTTTGCCTCGTATTACCATCCAGCCTAACAGCCAGGGATATCCTACCGAATGATATGATGAAATCATATCTGCCAACTACTAAGAGAGAGGTGTGTCGGGGGGGGCAATGTGTGCGAGAGAGGCCTAAAGATAATGTGCGTGCGGGAGACACGTAGGCACATATATGTGCGTATAGAGGGCTAGTAGAGACCGTGCATGTGTATATATGCATGTGAGAGAAATAGTGTTTTCCAACTGAGATTAGTGAAAAGAGTGGTACATAGTAGTCAGAAAGAGAGAGAGAGAGAAACAGAGAGAGCATGTGCGTGAGACACCCCGACACCCTGAGAGAGATTATGAGCATGTGTGAAAGAGAAATGCCGATGCATATAAAGTGTGTGCACTTATGCATTAGATAGAGAGAGATATAATGCGTTTGTGAGAACGGGGCGAGGCATAGTGCATCTATGTGTAAAAGGCGGTTCTACGCATTAAATTAAAATATAAATGGCATTATTATTTTTGGATGAGATCATGAATTTTGCAAATTGCGTATGGACGAAAATCGGTCTATCAGACACCCATACTCTATTGAATTCTAGCATGTGCATGTGTTTATTTCATATTATCGATCCATAGAGTGAGAGCGGTTTGAAATACAGGCAATGGATGCTTTTGCAATTCATATATAAACATTAATTAGTGCACTCCATGTTGTTAGTGTGAAGCACTTTATACATTTGTCACTTGCATGGATACATTCCAAATTGCTAGCTACGAAATAGAATACATGTCGAATTCAACATAAAGGGGGTTTCGAAGATTCGAATTCATAGGAAGTGCATTCATCTATTTGAACCCGAGATAATGGCATTTGTAAATCAGATGTAAAAGGGGGCATCAATCTTTGTTGTGAATTTGAACATGCTATATATATTCATACGCATATCTAACTTTTTTTGCAACCAAGGAGATTATATCTGGAACCATGCATGAACTGAGGTAAGTTGCATATTTTTTAATATATACTCGTGTACAATGTATATTCAAATGTACCCCCTCCATTCCAAAATAATCATAGCTTTAGGATTTTCAAGAGTAAAGATTTGTGAAGTTTGACAAATCCTGAAAGTTCAATTCAAGAGAACCAAAAACGTTAATGCTTCTGCTCCCAAATATTGAACGAAGCGCCAAATAGGCCTCTGGTCACCCGAAACCGCGCGAGACTAATGTTTTGGTGGTAGGAAATTACTGTCCTGACTCTGGCCCGTGTAGCCTATCGGCCCGATGTCCAAAGGTCTAAACCGGGGTAGGTTTGTAACTTCACCAAGACGCCAGTCTCAACCGCCTCCGAGAAGCATTCATACGCCATGGGCGCCTACCCATGCGCTCGGCCGAAATCTATCCCGCCCACATTTGGGACACCTGACATGACTGTCCTACCCCCAACCCGCAATATGTTTGAAATTTTAGATGGGGGCAAAGTTTGTAACTTTCCCCAAATTTCAAACAAGCGCGTCTCAAACCGAAACATTGTTCCCCCTTAGTTCCCCGCCTCCCTCCGTTTCCCCATTCATACTCCGTGGGCGCGAAAACGCCCTCTCCACCAGCCGCGAAACCCCAGCCTCCTCCGTCCTCCACCCCATAGCGACCAATCCACCGCCGCCCTCCTCCATCACGCCGGAGCCGGTACCCCGACGTCGTCGTCCAACGCAACCGCAACCGCAACGCCCTCAAGGACTTAGCAGCTGAAGCCGAGGCAAAGCTGCCTCCACGACGCCGACGCCGACGTGCGCCGTACCAGAACCACTCCGACCACGCCATCCTGCGCCTCACTGCTGCGGCTCCACTGTCGCAACCGTCCACCGCACCGGAGCTGCTCCCGCTACGTCGTCGTTCGCCGCCTCGGATCTGCTTCCCCGCCACTGACAGACGGCCACCACACCACACTCAACAACTTGGCCATGGGTTCGTCCAAGGCTGCACCGTCCTCCACAACTTCTGGTTTCCGGCGAACAACAAGAAGATCGTCGGAAAAACAGAAGGAGGACACATCACTGCCAGCAGAAAGAGGTACTCCTCTTCCCTTATTCGTGCAAATCTTACGTCTCCGCTCACACCGTATTCATCCCACGAAAGAAACTAGTTGAGCACTTCTTACTGCATCTTCTTCGTGATACTAAATGCACAAGGTTTCCTCCCTTTTACTATTTCACCTTTGCTAGAGGTCAGTAGCCCGCCTGGATTTCAATTCAGGGTCAGTCGAACCGCAATTAAAAGAAGCAGCACCCGCTTAGGTGCGCGGAGCACCTAGTCCGCCTGTTCCCTGGGGAAGCGGCGCATCGGTGTCTATCATAGGGGTGTGGGCGCAGGAGCTACTTGCGCCCGATCTGGAGGTGGCGGGGCTTGAATGGATGGCCAGGGGCGGTGCCAAGCATGGCGGTGCGGTGAGGTCGAGGGGAGGGCGCAGGCAGGGGAGGAATACTGGGCCGGTGGTCGCTGGCGTTTCGAGGAAGATCGTCAACACTGACTGGCTAGAGGTAGATGAAGGCGATCTGCCCGTTCTTTGTACATCGGACGGTGCAGAAAAAATGGACTGACCTATTTGCTTTTAGTCGACTATTATTTTCATAGAATCCTGTAGTAATTTAGTGTGCCATGCATGTTGTAGAGCTATCATATGTCTCCCGTCATTTATTTCTCACCGACCTACTATCTGCTACCTTTACACTGTACTAATTGTGCACACACTTCACCCATACTCACACTATTGTTTTTTATGCATGGGTATTTCAGACTCTGACGCAGTGTTGATGAATGCAGAAAAGAAAAGACAGAAGTCGCTCCAGTGTAATTCGAAGATAAGCACTAAGCGTTTCAGCGCTCTAATGGGTGCAGTGTCAGCAGTTGGAGACAGTAAACGTAGCTCTGCAGTTGATGATCTCAATTGCCACACACAACCATCCCAGGTGCTTGCTTTAACTTCGCGCTGTCAAATGTGGTTGCATGTTGCATATGGTGTCTAGCTTGTATTGCTTCCAATTTGGTTAAATTGCATCTGCTTACTTTACACATTATACCTTTGATAATGACATGCCTTCCTGTTTTTGATACATACTAGATATGTCTATTAACCATGTTCGTACATCAAACTAATGCTCTTTTGTATCCCTCATCAATCACTTATGATGGGACAGTCATCCGAGTGGGTTACTGTGAGACGCCCTACTCGTTTAAAGAATGCAGTGTCATCCTCCCCACATGATTCTCAAGAAACAGCAAGGCTAAATGAAGATAGTCAACGTAGCTCTCTAGTTGATCACCGCAATGCCCCCACACCACCATCGCAGGTGCTTGCTCTTACTTGGCAGTGTGATATGTGGTTGCATGTTGCATATGGTGTCTACCTTGTAATGCTTCTAATTAGGGTAAATTGCATCTGCTTAGTTAACACATTATACCTGTGAATATGACATGCCTTCCTGTTTTTGGTACATACTACGTCTTTCTATTAACCATGTTCTTACATCAAACTACTTTTCTTGTGTATCCCTCATCAATGCTCCTAATTTGTTAAATTGCATCTCCTTAGCTTACACATTATACATGTGAATATGACACGCCTTCCTGTTTTGTGTACATACTACATCTGCCTATCACACCATGTTCTTACATCAAACTACTGTTCTTGTGTATCCCGCGTCTATCGCTTATGATGAGACAGTCACGCGCGTGGGTTAATATGAGGCGCAATACTCTTATAAAGAATGCAATTTCATCCTCTCCACATGATTCTCAAGAATCAGCAAGCCTAAATGAAGATATTGAACGTAGCTCTGTACCTGAAGACCGCACTTCCCCTACACCACCATCACATGTGCTTGCTCTAACTTCGCAGTGTGATATGTGGTTGCATGTTGCATACGGTGTCTAGCTTGTAATTCTTCTAATTAGGGTAAATTGCATCTGCTTAGTTTACACACTATACCTGTGAATATGACATGCCTTCCTATTTTTGGTACACACTACATCTATGTGTTTACCTTGTTCTTACATGAAACTACCTCTCTTCTGTATCCTGCATCAATCACTTACGATGAGTCACCTTTATTCGTTGCATATTGCATATTATTTCTAGCCTGTTGCCATGTATTGCTTCTAATTTGGTCAAATACATTTGTTAGGGCACCCTTTTAATTTGGCAGAGTGATATTGGTTTCATCTTTCATATGGTTTCTAGCTTGCATCGATTCTAACAAGTTCAAGCACCTTGTGCTTAGTTTACACTTTATATATCATACATGTCAATATGTCACGCCGTCCTGTTTTTCATACATATTCCATCCTCCTATCATGTGGCTGCCTTACATGAAAGTAGTGTTCATCAGTATCATGCATCAAGGAGTTATGAAGAGCAAATTTTATTCCTTTTTCTTGTGGGTTTGACTTGACAAGGCAAAATCAAGAAAGAGGAAGGAAAAGAGTAAGGAAGGCGATGATGGTGGTCCTTTGCAGCAACGTAAACGGAGCATTTGTACCGATTCTCCTTGTACTGATAGTGCATTACAAGGTCCAAGTCTCCGCTCCCCTACTCCACCATCTAAGGTGCTTGCTCTAACTTGGCAGTGTGATATCTGGTTGCATGTTGCATATGGTGTCTAGCTCGTATTGCTCCTAATTAGTGTAAACTGCATCTGCTTAGCTTACACATGATACATGTGAATATGACACGCTTTCCTGTTTTTGGTACATACTATATCTGTCTATCACACCATGTTCTTACATGAAACTACTCTTCTTGTGTATCCTGCATCAGTCACTTATGATGGGACACCTTTAAGTTGGCAGTGTGATATTGGTTTTCGTCTTGAATATGATTTCTAGCATGTATTGCTTCTAGTTTGATGAACGCCACCTATGACGAGACAGTTTTAACTTGGCAGAGTGATATTGATTGCACCTTCCATATGGTGTCTTGCAGTGTTTCTAATTTGTTGAAGTGCCTTCTGCTTAGTTAGCACATCATAGGTGTGAATATGTCAAGCCGTCCATTTTTTCGTACATATTCCATCCTCGTATCATGACTTTGCCTTTCATCAGAGTAGTGTTCATCAGTATCATGCATGAATGAGTTCTGAAGAGCGAATGATATTCCTTTTTCTTGTCGGTATGACCTCACAATGCAAAATCAATAAAGCTAAAGGAAATTGGCAAGGCATTGGATGATGGTGGTCCTTCCAAGCAACTAAAACGGAGGTTCTCTACAGATTCTACTCCGCCATCCTCCCAACAAGATTCGCAAGACAACGCAAGGCTAGACAGTCAACGTAGCTGTGTAGATGATGAGCACATCTCCCCTACTCCACCATCACAAGTGCTTGCTCTAACTTGGCACTATTATATGTGGTTGCATGTTGCGTATGATGTCTAGCTTGTATTGCTTCTAACTTTGTTGAATTGCATCTGCTTACTTTACACATAATGCCTGTGAATATGACATGTGTTCCTGTTTCTACATCAGACTACTATTCTTGCATATCCCGCATCAGTCACTTATGATAAGACACCTTTAAGTCGCCACTGTGATATTGGTTGTGTCTTGCATATGATTTCTAGCATGTACTGCTTCTAATTTGTTGAAACGCCATACAGTTTGAACTTGGCAGAGTGATATTGGTTGCATCTTTCATATGGTGTCTAGCTTGCAGTGCTTCTAATTTGTTGAAATGCCTTCTGCTTAGTTACCACATCATAGGTGTGAATATGTCACAACATCCTATTTTTCATACATATTCCATCCTCGCATCATGTGTTTGCCTTTCATCCGAGTAGTGTTCATCAGCATCATGCATGAATGAGTTCTGAAGAGCGAATTTTATTCCTTTTTCTTATCGGTTTGACTTCACAATGCAAAATCATTACAGTTGAAGGAAATTAGTCCGGCAGTGGATGATGGTGGTCCTTCGGAGCAACTCAAACAGGGGGTCTCTACAGATTCTACTCCGCCATCCTCCCAACAAGATTCGCAAGACAACACAAGGCTGGACAGTCAACGTAGCTGTGTAGATGATGAGCACATCTCCCCTACTCCACCATCACAGGTGCTTGCTCTAACTTGACACTATTATACGTGGTTGCATGTTGCGTATGATGTCTAGCTTGCATTGCTTCTGATTATGTTGAATTGCATCTGCGTAGCTTACAACTTATACCTGCAACGATCACTCACCCATAAGACACATTTAACTTGGGACTATGATGTAGGTTGCATCTTGCATTGTCTTCTAGCTTGTACTGCTTCTAATTTCTTGAAATGGCACTTACGACGAGACACTTTTTACCTGATAGAGTGATATTGGTTGCATGTTCATATGGTGCCTAGCTTTCATTTCTTCTAATTTTGTTGAAATGCCTTCCGCTTACTATTTTTTCATACATATTCCATCCTCCTATCGTACGTGTGAATATGAAACGCTGTCTTTTTTTGTATATATTCCATCCTCCTATCCTGCGCTTGCCTTACATCAAAGTAGTGTTCGTCTATATCATGCATCAACCAGTTATGCAGAGCTAATTTTATTCATCTTCTTGTGGTTTTGACTTCATAAGGCAATATCAGAAAATAGGAAGGAAAAGAGTAAGTTAGGGGATGTTGGTGGTCCTCCGCACCGACGCAAACAGAGACTCTCTAGATTTGCCACTGCTACTGCTAATGAAGTTGATTTCCCAAGTCTACATGATGAGTTCATCTCCCGTACTCCACCATCGCAGGTGCTTGCTCTAAGTTGACAGTGTGATAATTGGTTTCAGGTTGCATATGTTGTCTAGCCTGTATTTCTTCTATTTTGATTAAATTGCACCTGCTGAGTTTATACGTTATACATGTGCATATGACATGGCTTTCTGTGTCTAGAATACACTGCATCTATCTATCATACCATGTTCTTACATCAAAGTACTGCTGTTGTGTATCCCGCATTAGTCACTCATGATTGGACGCTTTTAACATGGCAGTTTGATAGTGGTTGCATCTTGCATTGATTTCTACGTTGTACTGCTTCTAATTTTCCGAATTGCCACTTATGACAAGACACTTTTAACTTGGCAGAGTAATATTGGTTGCATCTTTCATATGGTGTCTAGCTTGCATTACTTCTATTTTCTTGAAAATCTTTCTGCTTAGTTTGCACATTGTAGCTGTGAATATGTCATGTCGTCCTATTTTTCTTACATATTCCATCCTCATACAGTTGTCTTACATCAAAGTATTGCTTGTCTGTATCATGCATCAATGAGTTCTGAAGAGTGATTTTATTCTTTTGTGTTGCGGGTACAGCTTGACATGGCAAAGTCAAAAAAGAGCAAGGAAAATAATATAGTGGGGAGCGCTGTTACTCGTCGGGTGAAACGGAAAAGGTTCTGCCGTCGAGATTCTGCTGGTACTTATAGTGCAGTAGAAGGTCCAAGTCCACCGGCTAAATCTACAAACACAGTATCACCTGCTCCACCAGGTGCAGCATCCGCTTCAACTGTACCAGCATATCAACCAGTTACTCGTTCGTTTGCTCCAAAACTGGCCAGTTCCCAAGCTGCCTTCACACCTAACACTACTTCCGAAGCACTGCTGACACAATAGGACTTGGCAAGATCAGATGAACCTCATGAGCATCAACACCAAGACGGTACCTGACCGAGTCAAGTTGCAGTTGCATGCTCCTTTATATGTACTCTCACAGTTTGATGTACACTAACACTTTCCATATTCGTTGTTGAACTAGCACCACGGCGCAAGCGGAAACAGACATCAGGGATAATGTTTGACAGATTAACAAAATCTAAAGGAGGAAAAATGGAGATCCATTTTGAGGCAGGTTTAAAAAGGCCACGTGATGCTACAGAGTCAGCCAAGTTAGTATCAGAGGCAACCGTTGCCGTTAGGTGTCATGCACGTATCCTCCCAACGTGGATCCAGTACAGGAATGAGAAAGACAATACCCAGTTTAACACCTTCCTTGACCATTTATCCGTAAGTAATGTTATTCATCGCAATTAGTAATATTGTCTTGCTCTGTCCCATACTTTCTAGCTTCCTCCTAATAAGACTCACATTCTTTTTTCAACAGATGAGGTTCAAGTTGGATCCGAAAGATGATGCAACTAAACAAGCATGCACTCATGTTTTTCAGTCTACTCTGCGACAGTATCGGTACCACCTTAGAAAATCTCACTTTGAAGGCAAGGCTATCAATGAAATCGCCCAAACATCTCCAGTGGAATATATTACAGATGAAGACTGGACAGCCCTTGTTAAACACTGGTCTGATCCAAAGTATCAGGTAGGCTATATGTATTTGATCAGACCACATATTGAACTTGTATTTATGTATGTGCCTTACAAGTGTATCTTCTTCTAGGCTAACTGTTTGAAGAACAAAACCAACCGTTCTAAAGTGAAATTCCAACAGACAACAGGATCTCGTAGCTATATTGCACACTGCGAGGCTCTTGTAAATAGCTACTACTTCCTTCTTCTTTTTGTGCCATGTTATCGTATCTATATTGACTTGTTCCAAATACAGAGGAAAGCCCGTGCGGACCAAAAAGAACCTGAACCAAATGCAGTGCAAATCTTCAAGGATTGCCACACTAGCAAGATGAAGGGCATGAGCACACCAGTTCAAGCCGCTGTTGTAAGTCCTTACTCCTCCTGCCTTGAACTGATTGGTACTGTGATGTGTTCATTTAACTACTTGGTTTGCAGCCAATGTCAGTTACTCTGTTCACTTTTATTCACAGTTGTCTTAACGTATCATTTCACCTTACATGGTTTAAAAGAGATGAAGGATATTCTTTTGGTCTTGATCTGTAATCTAGTTGTTATGTTCACATGCGCACACAATGATAAAATAGCCTGTTTGTTTTATATCTGTTTGCCCATGATATGAATGATGTCATACTATGTTCATCCTACTTTAAACCATGTCTCTTTATCCTTAGATGTCAACGAATGTGAGGAAATAGACAAAACAGTAGGCATGCTACATGGACATATGTTCCGAAAGTGATTTTATTATGTAGTTGGCACTACAATACATGCTAATGTATTACAGTAGTTCACCAAAATAAGTTATGTATAAACGTTTAACCTACTTTGTTTGTTTTTGTCTCATTAGTAACTTATCTGGTACACTAATCTACAAGTTCAAACTTTCAGGAAGCTATGGAACAAATGATTGAACAGCCACAACCACCTGAAGGTGACGAGGCTACTACAGGCACAATGTCACCTCTTGCTGCAGTGCGTCAGTATCTCTCCACTAACAGTGCAAAAAGCACCTTCCTGCGTAATTCTGGGTTGGTTGTCAAGGTAACCTCGTCCAAATCGCCTACTGAACAAAATCTTCCTGCTAGACAGAGTGATATATCTGTGCTCCAGACACAAGTCCAATCCCTAATGGACGTTGTTTCGAAAACAAGAATAGTGGTTGAGAAATGTCGTCAATATATGAATGGTTTTGAAACCAGACTATCAGACATTCGCTTCGTTGTTCAAGAGCAATGGCGGAAAAAAGGTGGAGATCGTGCTGCTCCATTAGATTCTACAGCCTGAAACATTAGCACTCAGGTCAAATGATCTGTGCTTCTATACATCTGATGGTGCTTTTATCTGGAAGGACTGTAAACTTTATGCCAACAGGCCTTTTATTGTATGGTTGGAATTTATTTTGTTGTGATACAACATTTATGATGCTGCCTCAGGCTGCAGTAATTACGACGCTATTTTTGTATAGTGTAGGTTTATCTTAGTAATGTATTCGGCCGAAAGCTTCGTAGGAGCCCAACATGCCAACATTCGTCGGGCCCATTCCAATTGGGCTAAAAACGATTACAGGCCGAAATTGGCATGTAGCCCGCTAAAAATATCTGGGCCTAAATCAGCATAAGCTTTCATATTTTTCTGGTAGGCATGTGCCCATAGTGGGCCTTTAACAGGCCTAAACATAATTTGGGCCCTCAGTAAAAATAGGCCGTTTACAGGTGTAAATATCTCGAGCCCATAAAAAACATGGGCCTTTAATAGACCGAAAGTGAGATTGGGCCCTGATTGTGCCAAATAACCCACTGGACTTAGCAGGCCGAAATGGTGGCCCATTTACGATGCGGATCTTTGACAGGCCGAAATTCGGACGGGCCGTAAATGCGCCGACCTAATACACGGGCCTTTAACAGGCCGGAACTTCAGTCGGGCTAGATTATCGTCATTTTTATATGGGTCGTTAATGGGCCCGATATGACGTTGGGCCACATATGGCCCATGGTTTACGTCCGGCGTTAAAAGACCGAAAATGACAACAGGCCGAAAGTGGCCCAAAGCTATAGTGGGCCTCTAACAGGCCGAATGTCAGACATGGCCGAATATGACCCAAATCCTTCATGGTTGTTTATGGGCCGAAAGTTTTGATGGCCTGTAAATGGGCCCAAATGAAGCCGGACCTTTAACAGGCCAGAAATACACCGGGCCGTAATTCGGCCCAATTACTTAGCGGACTGTTAACAGGCCAGAAGTGACCATGGGCCGCGTTGATGACAAGTTTAGGACAGGCCGTTGACGGGCCGATTTGACAGAGAATGTTGGGCCTTTAGCTGGGCCGGCCCATTATGGTCTGCAGAATCTTGTGGGCCTTTAGCTGGGCCGGCCCATTGTGGTCTGCAAAATCTTGTGGGCCTTTAGGTGGGCCGGCCCATTATGGTCTGCAAAATCGTGTGGGCCTTTAGCTAGGCCGGCCCATTATGGTCCGCTAAATTTTGTGGGCCTTTAGCTGGGCCGGCCCATTATGGTCCGCTAGATCTTATGGGCCTTCGGTTGGGCCGGCCCATTTAAACTTTGTGGGCCACTTTTGGGCCGGTCCACGTGTCAACATATCGTAGGCCCATCTCGACCGTTGGATGAGTGACACCTGTGCCAACGCGGAGCTGACGCGTGGATCCGTCAGCCAATGAGAATTTTACACGTGGAAAATCGGCATTGGTCGTGACTGTTAACGGGTTATCGGATCCAAAATCCGACCCGATAGCTTAACGGCGTTCCGTTACGGTGGATGCCACATGTCGGTCACCCTTGACGAAAGCACTTCTGTGACGCGCGATTTATCGTCATGGAAGTGGACACTTCCGTGATGATAATTTGGGCAATGTCATGGAACACTTCTACGACAGCACATGTATGACTATCTTGATTCTGTCATAAATTTGTCATGGATGTACATGCATGACAGAAAACGCGACCTACTGTGACAAACACGTATCATCACGGAAGTGTATTTTTTTGTAGTGATCACTACTTTTTGCCTGACAACAAGAGAGGTTAATTTGACTTGGGAGGGGATTATTATTTTTGCTCTGGGATGACATGCATGATACAGTTTGAGCACACACACATGCATGTGTACGCATGAATCCCTCCCATCGAGTCGAAGTGGCTAGTACAGCGACCATCATGAACCGATCTCGCTCTGTGTGGGGAGCTAGTGTATGATTTTTGACGCACGCGCCACATCAATGCCGTGTATTCAAACATGCATGCACGCATCACCTCCATACATATGCATGTAGTGGTAGCCTTCGAACGGTACACTCCCTCGCGTGGTTATCGGCGAGAAGCCTATATATTCATGGGCTCGCGTGGACATCCATGATCACCTTGACCAACAACAAGATAGATTACCATGGCGGGTTCTTCATTTGGTTCGTGTTATCGTAATATATGTCATGGTGAGATTCAGACCTTAAGTTTGAGCGCATATACTATGCACGCATGCATGCATGAATCCCCATCGTTGGCTTGAAGTGTGGTGTAACATACATATGCATCGTCAACCTAACCCTCACTCAGTGTGGGGATTTCTAGTTCGAAATCACGGTGCCACATCAAAGTTGTTCCATTTTTACTCAAAAACACACCTCTCCTACATATGTTTGGGCCACACGCATGCAGCGGTTGTCTTCGGGGACTAGCTACTTGCGTGATTATTGGCGAGCTAGCCCATCTCCGGGGTCGCATGGACGGCCATCACTTTGATCAACAACAAGAGAGAGGTTGTACGACCAAGGTAGATTATTCTTGGTCCGTTTTACGATCCATCTTGGTGAGATATGCCTATCTGGCCCGCCGACTGAAAGTGTGTGTGTGGGGGGGGGTTGCTACTTCGCACTTTGCTAGGTGAACCTCGGTTGGGGGGGCATGCATTCATAGCTTAGGATTCCCTTCGTGGCGACACAAGGGGGGCTGCTAGCTACTTCGCACTTTGCTAGGTGAACGGGGGAGGGGGCATGCATTCATAGCTTAGGATTCCCTTCATGCCGACACGAGGGGGGTGGGGGCTGCTAGCTACTTTGCACTTTGCTAGGTGAACCTCGGTTGGGGGGCATGCATTCATAGCTTAGGATTCCCTTCGTGCCGACACGAGGGAGGGGGCTGCTAGCTACTTCGCACTTTGCTAGGTGAACCTCGGTTGGGGGGCATGCATTCATAGCTTAGGATTCCCTTCGTGCCGGCACGAGGGAGGGGGACTGCTAGCTACTTCGCACTTTGCTAGGGTGAACCTCTGTTGGGGGGGCATGCATTCATAGCTTAGGATTCCCTTCATGCCGACACGAGGGAGGGGGGCTGCTAGCTACTTCCCACTTTGCTAGGGTGAACCTCGGTTGGGGAGGGGGCATGCATTCATAGCTTAGGATTCCCTTCGTGCCGACACGAGGGAGGGGGGGCTGCTAGCTACTTCGCACTTTGCTAGGTGAATAAACCTCGGTTGGGGGCATGCATTCATAGCTTAGGATTCCCTTCGTGCCGACACGAGGGAGGATGGGGGCTGCTAGCTACTTCGCACTTTGCTAGGTGAACCTCAGTTGGGGGGAGGGGGCATGCATTCATAGCTTAGGATTCCCTTCGTGCCGACACGAGGGGGGTGTGGGGGCAAGCAATACCGTGCGCTTTGCGAGAGAGGTGCCACATCGAAGTTGCATTTGGTATTTGAAAATCAAACCACCCTTTTGATACATAAATTTGGTCCACATGCAAGTGTATTCGTGTTCTGACCCTCCCCCGCATCATTTTTCACCAAATTTATGAACATTAGACAAGTCGGACGACGCAACACACATGGTTCACTCAAACTAACCATGTGCCACGCTGGTGCCCCTGTCACGCACACATCAGCACAGTACATTGGGCTCCACGAGGCTCCCCCTCTCAAAAATATCTGCCCGCCTCGAGGGTTTTTCTGTTTCACAACACACGATTGTTATCTCCAGACCGTGTGCGATGTTTCTTGTTCCCAATCCCAATCCCGCCTGCATGCCTAGAAAATATCTACCCGCCTAGAGGGTTTTCTGTTTCATAACACACGGTTGTTATCTCCGGACAGTGTGCGATGTTTCTTGTTCCCAATCCCGCCTGCATCCCTAGAAAATATTTGCCCGCCTCGAGGGTTTTTCTGTTCCATAACACACGGTGGTTATCTCCGGACCGTGTGCGATGCACTGTCATCAAAATTTTCAATAGCCCGGCATTTCACTCTCGCGTAGTAAAATTTTCAGTACCCGCATCATTTCCTCAAACACCCCGCGCCCCCCCTCCACACACACAACACACACACACACACCAAAACCTCCTTGGGCGTGTGCGCACAAACACACACACCCTCCCTCGCTCGAAACCCTAGCAAGGTCCCCGCCGCCGCCGCAAGGCCTCCATTGTCAACATCTGCCGGTTTGCCCGTGCAGCTTACCCACCGATCTCCATACCCATGCCGCCCTGAGTTTCTTAGATGAAGCCCGCCAAACGCCCCCTTTCCCACAGATCCTCATCCCCATCCCCATCCCCCACTCCAGAGCGTCGCAGCCTAAGCCTGGCTACGCTTCCCGTTGAGCTTGAGGAGGGACTGGCCCAAAAGAGGTGTATAGCGGTCTCTTCGCCCGACATCGCCGAGGAAGCTGACGACCATTATTTGGCAGCAGGCACTCAAGCAGCAGGCTAGAGTATGCGGGCATGTCTCGGCTGCCGGCTACGACATCGAGGTCATCGACAGCGATGTCCTGAGGCGGGCTATGTCACAGGTTAAGTGGCCCACCCCCAACCCCTCGGGTTCTACCGCCGTCGATCTCATCCATGGCCCCGCCGCTGATCTCCTCTGGCTTGTTGTCAACAATTTGCCATTCTACATCGCCATCGAGCCCCTTTTGTCATTTCTGAAGGACACGTTTTGCAACGCTGGCTTGGGATCCACAGCTTCCAAGTCAGACCTCATCGACGGCGACCACGAGGAGGGCACCCTCTCCGGCTCTTCCAAGGGGAAAGAGCCCATCTGCTCTTCCAAGGGGAAAGCGCCCGTCTGCGACATTAGGGAGGGCACCCTGCAGCCGTGCTCTTCCAGGAGGAAGGAGCCCATCTACGACAACATGGAGCGCATCCAGGCTTCGTGCTCTTCCCACGGGAACGAGCCCATCCGTGACAAGTGAGGAAACCCATGATTTGTTTTGCCGTGCCTCTTCACAGGGGGGAACCCATGATTTGTTTTGTCGAGTCCCTTTTGTAGTGTAGTGAGAATATGTCCAGTTTTAATTGTTATATCTAGTTGTTTGCAGTATGCCTTGTTTATTTCAGTTGTTCGCAATGTGATGCTCTATATGTGCAATTATTTACTGTGCAGTACATTTCATCAATCCAGTTTTAAACATACCGATAGGAATGCATATATTTGCTTGCTGTTAAGCCTGTTATAGCTAGCATATGCCTCTTTTAAAGTTTTTTGATTGTTCGGTTGTTTGTAGTTAGCATATGTCCAGTTTCAAATGCTATCTTTGGTTGTTCGTAGTATGCCTTGTTTATTCCAGTTATTCACAACATGATGTTCTATATGTGCAAGTATGAACTGTGCAGTTCAATTTCATCAGTACTAGTTTCAACAATACCACTATGAATGACTACATTGGTTGCTGCATCTTGTAGTTAACACGCCTTTCCATTTTTATTTAACAATAACCAGTGTACTTAGACCGGCACAATACCAGTTTGAATGACTATGTTTGCTTGTTGTTAAATGTTAGGCCTGTTGCAGTTAGCACACCTTTCCACTTGTTTTGCTTTACTAGCGTGCTTAAACCTGCACACTGAAGATATCTTTTGGAGATTATTTTCTCTGCCATGTATAATTTTGGTTGATGTTTAGCCTGTTGTGCTTAACATGCTTCTCGATGTACCTACACAGGACAATTTTGGGAACGGCTGTTGTTTTCCATCGAGGTTAGTTTCATCCCATGGCTTATATCTGCTCACTGTTCAGGATATCGGTAGCTGGTACCATATAGGCCGGTGGCTGATAAGGGACTAATCGGTGAATCAGACTTTTAACTGAATATATCTGCAACCCATTTTTCGTTAGGTTAACTAGGGCCATATGTAATATATCTGAGGCTACATAGCAACATGCACTGTACTTAATGTCTAAATATGCAATCCTAGGCTACATAGCAACAAGGAAGAGTGTTACATTAATGTTCTAATGTTGTCTGGATATACGTAGAAGAGCAGCAGCAGCAACAACAACAACAACAACAAAGCCCTATTTGGATACTCAACTTAGCTAGAGGTTAGAGTTGGTTTCTAGCTCATGACTAACCCTGAACTAACTCCATCCAAAGAGTTGTTTGGATGGCAGGGTTAGATTGACAATAAATGCACTAGCAGAACTAGCTCCAATTAGCACCTCTTAGATTGGATAGTTTTTTGGGTGGGTTATAGATGCAACTAGCTCAAACTAGCCCTCATGTTTAGATATACTTTAGGGCTATTTGAGCCCGAACTAGCTCAAACGAACTGTAACCCATGGATACAACAGCAGTTAATCAGCTGATAATTTGTAAGAATGCACTAAACTCGTTCCGGCCCATAATATAAGATGTTAATTCATCTAATATGTGAGTATATTGGATGTTATAAGATACTCCCTCCATTCCTAAATATTTGTCTTTTTAGAGATTTCAAATGGACTACCACATACGGATGTATATAGACATATTATAAAAGAGTGTTGTACTCCATCATTGTGCAATTGTTGTCTAGCTTCTAATATTAACTTGGTGCGTTTAGGTACATATGTCATTGGTGAAGATCTGCGCTTCGACCCTTTCCGCGTATGGGGCAATGAGATATCGATGAACCAGCATCAAGTGAGGAAGTTGATAAAGATTGTTAGTAAAATGGGTCCAAAGATGGCAATCAAACTATTTGTTTACACTTTATCCAAGACAACAGCGAACTGCAGGATGGTAAGTAAGAACTCTGCAGCCTTCTTTTTACTGCCCATAATGAGTTGTGTTAGATGACAATTTCTGAATCTTTTTCCTTTGCAGTGGTTGCCAAAGCAGTTTACTCAAGATTACCTCTCAAACTACATGATTGGTGGGCATGCAAAGGTTAAAGTATTTCTACCAGAACACGATGATTATCTAGATGTTTTCATGAAGACCATGAAGGATGGGCGGTCGGCCATCACAAGGGGTTGGACTAGAGTCGTGCGTGCCTTCTGCATGGAGGAGGGCACAATATGGGCATTCCGCTTCACCTTGTTCAGCAACCAGAATATATTTCGCCTCTTTCTTTACCGTCTTTAATAGTACAAGTATACAACTGTGGTTCATCATTCTTTATTTGGTTCTTATGTAATTCTTGAACATATGTACCTATGAATCAAATAATTCATTGGTTGTTTGAACCTGATGAATATGAATAAAGCTGTAGCATACATTCAAATTCAAATTCAAATCTGGTACAATTTAAAAAAGCAGCAATTAAATTACGGTGAAATTACGCTCTCCAGGTTGTTACGGCACACACGGTTGGTAAAACACAAACGTTTGCGATATGCACCATAATCCGAGACGGTCCACAGAGAGGAAACGTGTGCAAGCATGCACACAGTTGCCGTTTGCAAAGCGTGTGCGATGTCAGACAGTATCACAAACGGTGTGGGCAAACTAAACGTTTATGTTAGTTGCCTTATCGTACACGATTCGCAACAATGAACAGTTTCTGATGAAGTATGCATCGTAAACGTTGCACCACAGAATAGCATGTGCGATAGTTGTCGTGTACGACGATGTTACGACGGTCCGATGTTTCGTAATCCTGTGCGACACTCGTATGATGATTAGCTAATCTTCTTAACAGTGAACAATTTGTGATGGGACGCGCATCATACACGTTCTATAATAGTGAACCATTTGTGATGGGCCGCGCATCGTAAACGTAGCACCACAGAATACTGACTGCGATGGCAATGCAAGCAGAAACGAGTAGGAGTACTGTAGGGGCCCTATCCCCGACGGTTTCTGGGTCGTGTGGGAAGGACCTCCCTATCGCCCACACTCACTTTGCGACGGTTCCAAGTGTCATCGCGGACAGGGGTTAAAAACCGTTTGTTTAGGACCGACGCACACCAGTGAGGGGATGATGGAAGGATGCTCCGCGTCATCCCCCCTCCCTTGGGAGAGATCCATCCGCGGATCATGATCTTCATCACCATGGTATGTGGCCAAGTCCTTGGCATTGAAGATGTCGCTTACGTTGTACTTGTCGTGTGGGATGTCGATCTTGTAGGCATTGTCATTGTAGCGTGCTAGCACCTTTAAGGGTCCATCGGCTCATGGTAGTAGCTTGGACTTGTGCTCGTTGGGGAAGTGGTCCTTGCGCAGATTAAGCCATACGAGATCTCCCGGATGGAACACCATTGGTGTCTTGTTGATGTTGAGCTTGGTGGCGATGCAACGTACTTGATGCTTGATCGTTGCCCGTGTATCTTCATGTCTCTTCTTGAGAAAGCTTGCCCTTGCACTCGCATCCATGTTTGGGCATTCTTGGAGCGGAAGAGGTAGAATGTCCAATGGGGACAATGGGTTGAAGCCGTAGACAACCTCGAAGGGGGACTTGCCGGTAGTAGAGTGTCGAGCCCGATTGTAGGCGTACTCGGTGATGGGTAAGCACTCCACCCACTCCTTGATGTTCTTCTTTAACAACACGCGTAGGAGAGTAGATAGCGTACAGTTGGTGACTTCCATTTGGCCATCGGTTTGGGGATGATAGGCCATCGAGAATAGTAGCTTGATGCTGAGCTTGGCGCATAGTGTCTTCCAAAAGTAGCTTAGGAACTTGACGTCGCGGTCCGACACAATGGTCCTTGGCACTCCATGCAACCTCAAGATTTCCCTACAAAAGAGATTTGCAACATGTGAAGCATCGCCTATCTTATTGCATGGGATGAAATGTGCCATTTTTGAGAATCGGTCCACAACAACAAATACGGAATCCTTTCCATTTTGAGTCCTAGGCAAACCAAGCATGAAATCCATACTAATATCTTCCCATGGTTGATATGGAATTGGAAGTGGCATATGTAAACCATGAGATTTGGCTTTTGACGTAGCTTTGCAGCATGTAGAGCAACAGTTGGTGAAGCGTGCCACGTCGCGGAACATCTTTGGCCAAAATTACTTGAAGGGGAGGGTGGCAAAGGTCTTGTCGCGCCCAAAATGTCCCATAAGTCCTCCGCCGTGAGCCTCTTGCAAAAGTAACAAATGAAGCGAAGACTCGGGTATACAAAGTTTTTTAGCGCGCATAAGGTAGCCTTTCTTGAGATAATAGTTCTCCCAACAAGTGTTAGCAAGACATTTGGCATAAGGAATCGCAAACGTAGGATCATGCGCATAAAGATCTTTAACATGTCGTTTATTCAACTTGGTTTGACCTTTAAGGTACTTTAGTGTCTCATGATCGGTATGTATGACAAATTCATGCGGGCGAAGGTAATGCTCCCAAACATGCAATACTCGCACTAAAGCATACAATTATTTGTCATGGATGGGATAGTTAAGTTGAGCACCGGAAAGTTTTTCACTAAAGTATGCAATGGGCCAATTCTCTTGCATCAAAACTCCACCAATTCCATTACCACTAGCATCACAATGAACTTCAAATTTTTTGTTGAAAATAGGCAATGCAAGAATTGCGGCATGTGTAAGCAAAGATTTGAGCTCATCAAATGCGGTAGATTGAGATGGTCCCCAAACAAAGGGTACATTCTTCTTACTCAAAGCATGCAACGGTGCGACAATAGTGCTAAAGTCTTTCACAAAGCGATGATAAAAACCCGCTAGACCAAGGAAACTACGCACTTGTTGCAAATTAGAGGGTTGTGGCCAAGTTTTAATTGCTTCAATTTTAGACTCATCAACATGAACACCCATGGAAGACACAACAAAGCCCAAGAAAACAATCTTGTCAACACAAAAAGTGCATTTTTCCATATTGGCATGAAGACGCTCTTGTCTAAGAGTTTGCAAAACGGCCCTAAGATGATTTACATGCTCTTTGAGGGATTTGCTAAACACAAGAATATCGTCAAAGTAGACCACAACAAACACGCAGATGTAAGGACGAAACACATAATGCATAACACGCATGAAAGTACCGGGTGCTTCCGATAAACCCATAGTCATGACTAGCCACTCATACAAACCAAATTTTGTTTTGAAAGCGATTTTCCATTCATCACCTTCATGTATGCGGATTTGATAATAACCACTTTTAAGATCAATTTTTTAGAAAATGGTGGTGCCGCTAAGCTCATCTAGCATATCATCAAGGCGTGGAATGGGATG
Organism: Aegilops tauschii subsp. strangulata; assembly: GCF_002575655.3. Classification (NCBI taxonomy): domain Eukaryota; kingdom Viridiplantae; phylum Streptophyta; class Magnoliopsida; order Poales; family Poaceae; genus Aegilops; species Aegilops tauschii. The sequence continues at coordinate 306,933,257 of NC_053036.3, forward strand.
CCTATAGCGAACAGTGATAGCATTTATGGATCTACAATAGGAACACGTGCAAAAACTACCGTCTCTTTTTGGCACAAGAATGACCGGTACGGCACAAGGACTCAAACTTTCACCCACATGCCCATGGTCTATGAGATGTTGGACTTGCCTTTGTATTTCTTTTGTTTCTTCGGGTTGACGCGGTATGGAGCCTTGTTAGGAAGAGGTGCGCCGGGGATGAGGTTGATCCGGTGTTCGATGCCACGTAGAGGAGGAAGACTGGGAGGTAGCTCATCAGGGAATACATTCGTGAATTCCTGCAACAAATTAGATAACACTAGAGGAAGAGGATTAGAAGTGTTAGTCCTTGTCACTTCATCTTTGCACACTAGGGCATAGTGGATGACACTAGATGGATTCTCGCACACTTCTCTCATCTCTCTTTTTGTGGCTAGGAGGACTAAGTTTTTCTCTCTTGGCGTAGAGTCACTCAATTTGGGCTTGTGGCGCTCACTCTCTTTGCGGTGGTTCACTCTCTCACTAGTCTTTCCATAATGGGTGGATGCTTTCTTGTAGGCAATCACTTGGCTTGATGACATAGGTCGTAGCACTTACTCCGTTCCCTTCATCTTGAAGCTATAGTGGTTTGTTCTTCCATTGTGGATGACGCCGCGGTCGAATTGCCAAGGTCTTCCCAAGAGAAGATGGCACACGGACATAGGAACCACATCACACTCCAAGGTGTCCTCTTAGGCACCGATCTTAAATGAAACTTGCACGGTGTGCTCCACTTGGATGGTACCGGAGTCGCTAAGCCATTGGACCTTGTAGGGGCGAGGATGCTTCTTCTTGACCAATTGCATCTTGGAATATAGCTCTTCACTTGCCAAGTTGTGGCAACTTCCTCCGTCGACGATGACTTTCGCGGAGCGTCCCTTGATGCCGGCCTTGGTGTGGAAGATGTAACACCTTTGGTCTTCGTCTTGTTTGTGTTGAAGTGTCAAGACCTTGGAGACCACGAGAGCGGGGCTTGAATCATTGTCGCAATAGACTTGAGCATCTTCTTATTCATTTACTTGATGGTGCATGGCAACGTGCTCGAAAGCTTCCATCTCATCTTGACTCATGGAGTCATATGTGCCATCATCATTTGCAATCATGGTGCGTCGGTTGGCGCATTGGAAGGACTTGTGTCCATGGCCACCACATGTGAAGCACTTGAGAGAACTTGTCTTGACGGGATCATTTGGTGGTGCCGAAAAAGATGGAGTCTTGTTCTTGTAGGTGCTTGCCGGAGGACAAGTCCAGGAAGGCGTCACTTGCTTGGAACTTGACTTTGTCGCCGGTACTTGGTGATGCTCTAGTCGAGGTAGGAGGTGCCAAAGTCATAGTAGAGGTAGCTTGAGTGTATGAGCCGTAGGTATTGGATGAGTACTTGGCGTATTTGAAGTCTTCTTGCACTTGTTGCTCCGCCTTGGTCGCTTGGTGAACTAGCTTGAGAAGGTTGGAGTAGGGTTGGAAGTCGGCGATTCCGTATTGGGTGGTTGAGGCCGTTCAAGAAGCGTGCCATTGTTTGCTCATCATCTTCTTTGACATTAGCTCGTATCATGGCAATCCCCATTTCTTGATAGTATTCTTCCACCGTCTTTGTGCTTTGCTGAAGGACTTGTAACTTCTTGAAGATATCTCGGGTGTAGTATGTAGGCATGAAGCAAGCTCGCATGACGTCCTTCATTTGTGTCCAAGTCATGATGGGTGGCTCGTCCCTCTCGCGGCGTCGCTCGATCACTTGCTCCCACCAAATGAGGACGTAGTCTTGAAACTCGAGGGATGCCATGGCGATCTTATTTTCCTCGTCGTAGTTGTGAAGACGGAATATCTTGTCGACTTTCAATGCCCATGAGAGATATTCTTCGGGATCATTGCTTCCGAAGAACTTGGGAATGGTGAACTTGAGCTTGCCGTAGCGGAGTTCTTCATCATAGTGACGGTGTTGATGTCACTCTTGGCGTGGAAGAGGGTCTTCAAGCACTCGATCCGCTTGGTGTCGCTCTTGACGTGGATGAGGGTCTTCGTCGTGGTTGCGCTCTTGGCGTAGGGGGGTTGAAGCATATGTTCTTCAGGTTGGGCGGCTTCTTCTTGTCTTGCTTGACAAAGTACTTCCTCTTGCTCACATACTTGACAGTTGCGTTGGGCAACGGCTCGAGTGGACTATCAGAGTGCTTCTTGAGCCGCCTGAGCTTGAGCTTCATGACTTTGTTGCTCTTGCAGGATTGCATCGCCATCTTGAGATGTTTGACATGGTTGATGTGGTGGTAGTTGCTCTTGATCCATGGCTTCTTGTTCTTGGCGTCGTGCCTTCTCACGTGACCGAACTCGGTCTTGTAGGCCATTGCCATGGAACGGATTTGCTTGCGCTTGGCGGTCTTGAGTGTTGTCGCATCGAGGAGGACTCGCATCGGAAGAAGAATATGACGACGAGGGGCGACTTGAGTGACGTCGTCTTGCTGAAGAGGTTGAGGAAGACGCGTGGCTCACGATCATGTTGTGGAATTCGTCCATTTGTTTGGAGAGCTTGGCGTCAAGGTAGTCCCGTTGTCTTGCTTTCGATTGGCGGAGATCGATGGCGAGTTGCTCGATGCGATCACCCAAAGCTACACTCTCTCGATGTAGAGCTCGTTGTGCGATGAAGAAGTGATTCTTGGTGACGTAGTCGCGTTCGTCATCTTGATTCTCGAAGAGCGGGTTTGCCGAAGAAGTAGGCCTATCCATCATGTGGAAGTGGTGGTGAGTAGGAAAATGAGAGAACAATACCAAAGTTACCTTTTTCGAAGATTGTGGATGTAACAAGTGCGATCCCACATGATGCTATAATAGTAGAATTGGTACCGGGTTTTGTTTCTCACACCTACAAGTAAAGGCTTATGGAGGATCTTGGTTAGGAAGTGGCACAGATATTTAAAGCAAATGTTAGTCAAGATGTTGAAAAGGTTGAAAAGATGCACAAATCGCAAGTAAGACAAATAGATCAAACCCAAAGATATCACTAGGAACACACAAACGGAAGATAGATGGGATCCGCACAACCAAGGAATGAGCTCCAAGATGTGGAACCACAGAATGCTCTTGTTGTACGGATACTAGAGAGATACTAGCTCAATTGCTCTAATGGGCTAGATACGCTAGTGCACCAACCTAATAGAGAAACGGGTTATCTAGTATCCCAAGTATGCTAATGTATGTCTGAATCAAGATGATGATGTAACTATGCTATGAGGCTTGATGCTATTGCTTACAAGCTCTTGCTTCTTGTCTTTTTCTTTTGCTTAAAAGCTTTTTTTACTATGCCACAATGGTTGATATGCGAGCCACAATGTGAGACAACAAGTAGTATATGCACGGGAGAGACGTAACACTAAAGGTGCACTAAAGGCATGGCCCGACAATTCTCAACGTGCTAGTCTTGATGGGTAAGCTACGCAAAAGAGGCTCGATTCTATCAAGGTAACGGCAAGGGTAGTACAAACGTGTCGTCGAGGTTACCGTCCTTGCTTACGGTTGGTATGAAGACGGGGTGGTCGATGTCGAAGTGGAGTCCAAGCCGATGACGAGTGGCGGTGATGATGAAGGCAAAACGCGCCTAAGTAGCTGAAACACCTTATGATACGTGAGAACCGCAACTCCAAAGCTCAAACACTGACGAGAAATATTGCGGAAGATCAAGTGTGGTGGTGGAAAGGCAAAATGGTGGAAAATGGGAATGGCCGAACTGCTCTGTATGCCCGTGCGCACGGGGTTGTGAAGACGGAATATCTTGTCGACTTTCAACGTGCATGAGAGATATTCTTCAGGATCATTACTTTCGGAGAACTTGGGCATGGTGAACTTGAGCTAGCCGTAGCAGAGTTCTTCATCATAGTGACGATGTTGATGTCGCTCATGGCGTGGAAGAGGGTCTTCAAGCACTCGATCCGCTTGGTGTCGCTCTTGACGTGGATGAGGGTCTTCGTCGTGGTTGCACTCTTAGGGTATGGAGGGGGTCGAAGCATATGTGCCCGGGTCTTGAGTGTTGTCGAGTCGAGGAGGACTCGCATCGGAAGAAGAATATGACGATGAGTGGTGACCTGAGTGATGCCGTCTTGGTGAAGAGGTTGAGGAAGACGCACGGCTCACGATCATGTTGCGGAATTCGTCCATTTGTTTGGAGAGCTTGGCGTCGAGGTAGCCCCGTTGTCTTGCTTCCGATTGGCGGAGATCGGTGGCGAGTTGCTCGATGCGATCACCCAAAGCTTCACTCTCTTGATGTAGAGCTCATTGTGCGATGAAGAAGTGGTTCTTGGTGACGTAGTCGCGTTCGTCATCTTGATCCTCGAAGAGCGGGTTCGCCGAAGAAGTAAGCCTATCCATCATGTAGAAGTGGTGGTGAGTAGGAAAATGAGAGAACAATACCAAAGTTACCTTTTCCGGAGATTGTGGGTGTAACAAGTATGATCCCACGTGATGCTATAATAGTAGAATTGGTACCAGGTTTTGTTTCTCACACCTACAAGTAAAGGCTTATGGAGGATCTCGGTTAGGAAGTGGCACAAATAATTCAAGCAAATGTTAGTCAAGATGTTGAAAAGGTTGAAAGATGCACAAATCGCAAGTAAGACAAATAGATCAAACCCAAAGATATCACTAATAACACACACACGGAAGATAGATGGGATCCGCACAACCAAGGAATGAGCTCTAAGAGGTGGAACCATGCTCTTGTTGTACGAATACTAGAGAGATACTAGCTCGATTGCTCTAATGGGCTAGATACGCTAGTGCACCAACCTAATAGAGAAAGGGGTCGTCTACTATCCCAAGTATGCTAATGTATGTATGAACCAAGATGATGATGTAACTATGCTATGAGGCTCGATGCTATTGCTTACAAGCTCTTGCTTCTCATCTTTTTATTTTGCTTAAAAGCTTCTTTTTCCTATGCCACAATGCTTGATATGCGAGCCACAATGCGAGATAACAAGTAGTATATGCACGGGAGAGATGTAACACTAAAGGTGCACTAAAGGCGTGGCCCGACAATTCTCAACGTGCTAGTCTCGATGCGTAAGCTACGGAAAAGAGGCTCGAGTCTATCAAGGTAATGGAAAGGGTAGTACAAAGGTGTCGTCGAGGTTACCGTCCTTGCTTACAGTTGGTATGAAGACGGGGTGGTCGATGTCGAAGTGGAGTCCAAGCCGATGACGAGTGGCGGCGATGATGAAGGAAAAACGCGCCTAAGTAGCCGAGTGTGAACCGCAACTCCAAAGCTCAAACACTGACGAGAAATATTGTGGAAGATCAAGTGTGGTGGTGGAAAGGCAAAATGGTGGAAAAATGGGAATGGCCGAACTGCTCTGTATGGCCCATGCGCACGGGGTAAGTGATGCCCGTGTGCACGGGTTCCCGATGGCCCGTGCGCATGGGGTGTTCTGGAAACTCAAGAACACCTCGGATCCATGGATTTTTGCAAAGTTTCGGCCAAAATCGATGGTGGGGAGGCTGGGGAAAGATGGTGAGTGGTAGATCCACTTGTCAAACACTAAATTCGTGGATCAAATCAACCAAATCTCACAAGATCTAACAAATTGCAAGAAAATTTTTGCGGCTATTTTTGGTGGGGATTTTTGAATTAGGACGAAAAACAACAAAATCAAGCTAGCAAATGGGGGGTAGGGACCCAAGATGTGAATCAACCTTGCTCATGATACCAAGATGTTGTAGGGTGAAACCCTAAGATGGATCTTTTCACACTTGGAGGGGGAAAAGGGATGAACACCAATAACACAAAGAGGAATTCACTCCAACAAAACCCAATCACACATCCACTAGAATAGCAAACACATAGATCCACAAGATTACAAGCAAAATCAAAGGAAACAAGCACTAGGTAAAGTTCTTCCCACTCCTAAGAGATGAGGTCTTGATGATGGTAGTCTTCTCCAAGAGGAGGTCTTGAAATCCACAAGTGGATCCTCTCCTAAGAGGCCTTGATCTCCAATGGAGTGGTAGTGTTAAATTGTGATCCAAATTCTACCGTATTGGACTAAACGTAGTACATACGGTGTGGGCCTTTGCGTTGGTACCGACGCGTACGAGTACAACTCGTTTACTTGTCCTCCAAGGACTCTCATGTATTGCCTTCATATATACCCCATGTAGTCGCACCTAAGACGGTATGTCGTCTCGTGCTTGTAATACTCCTCCTCAAAGTGATTGCGCCTTCATGCGTCCGTGGTTTTCTCCCGCAAGGGTTTCCACGTAAAAATCCGTATCTCTCTATCTCGTTTATTTCTCGTTATTATTGAACAAGTGGTATACAGAGCCAGGTTTCAGATACGAGATTAAGATCGAGAGATTAGGGTTACATTGCGCCGTCGCCGGGGTGTGACCAGGCGATCCAAAGCCGGATCGATTTTCGCTGCATCGCTGTACAAAGCCGAGTTTGGCAGGTGTTCTTTTTAACCGCTATCCAAAGGAGCCGTCGTACGCTGCCGCAAGCCCACGCAGATCAAGTCCAGAGGTTGCCCTCGATCGTGGCGTGAAGACAGAAGCCAAGTACTACTAGTACTCACGCTTTTCAAGATTGATCTTGCTAGTAGCCTTGCTACGTACTTTCACGTGGCTTCAAGTCCCGAGGGAATCGCTGCCGCTGCTACTTTTGGCGTGAAGGCTAGTACTTGCACTAGTACGTGCTAGTACTAATTGAGTACAGATCAGATTTTTTGGTCTTCGGTTGCTACAGTTTGATTTTTTCGTCTATTCTCGTACAATATCCAGGTGCTATTCTTCCGGTTCGTTTGATCTGCATATTAAATTCTATCAAGATTTTTTCTACCGGCTTGTACTACTTTGTGTACATAGATTTAATCTAGTCATGGCATCCATGAAGTACGATCGTCAGTTGCTGGATCGTGACACAAGGTTTACCCTATGGCAAGTCAAGATGCGGGCGTTGTTGGCACAGTCCGACTATGATGAAGCACTAGATAGTTTTGGGAAGAACCGAATTCAAGATTAGACTGATGAGGAGAAAAGAATTGATTGTAAGGATTTGTCACAAATTCAACTCCATTTGCATAATAATATTTTGCAGGAAGTTTTGAGCGAGAAAACTGCCGCCGCTCTATGGTTAAAGCTGGAAGGGATTTGTATGACAAAAGATCTTACCAGCAAGATGCATCTGAAGCAAAAATTATTCCTGCACAGGTTACCCGAGGGAGGTAATGTTTTGAATCATATTTCAGAATTTAAAGAGATCATATCTGATCTAGCTGCAATGGAGGTTAAGTATGAAGAGGAAAATACTGCTTTAATGTTACTTTGTTCACTGCCAAGTTCTTATACCAATTTTAGAGACACCATATTATACAGTCATGATACTCTCACGCTTAATGAATTTTATGAAGCTTTGAACTCTAAGGAGAAGATGAAATTAATGGTGCCTTATGATGGTTCGAGTTCATCCCAAGCCGAGGGATTGTCTGTTCGTGGCAGGACAAAGGAGAAGAACTCACATAATGGAAACAGAGGCAAATGTAAAAACGGCTACAGGGGCCGGTCGCAATCCAGAGACAAGAAGTATTGTAGGTATTGCAAGAGAGACGGGCATGACATCTCTGAGTGTTTCAAGTTGCAAATCAAGGAAAAGAGGAAAGGTAACAAACAAGGTGAAAATTCTGCTAACGTTGCTCATGATGATAGCTCCAATGATGCTCTTGTCGTTATTGCTGGATGTGCTGAGACCAATGATGAGTGGGTACTTGACACCGCATGCATTTTTCATATGTGTCCACATAGAGATTGGTTTAATACTTTTGATTCCACTACTTCTGCTGGTTCCGTTTTGGGTTTTGATAATTCACCATGCAAGATTGAAGGCATAGGTTCCGTTCGAATCAAGATGTTTGATGGCACAATCAGAACTTTCACAGATGTTCGGTATATTCCGAAGATGAAGAGAAATCTTATCTCTGAGAGTGCCCTTGATGCAAAGGGGTACAAGTATTCAGGTGGAGATAGTGTTTTGAAGGTCACCAAAGGCTCCCTTGTTGTGATGAAAGGTGACTTAAGTTCGACCAATGGTCTTTACTACCTTCGAGGTTCTACCGTTTCAGGTAACGCTACTCCAGTTATTTCAAAGAATTCTGATTGTGATGCTGCTAACCTTCGGCATATGCGTCTTGGACATATGAGTGAACTTGGTTTAGCAGAGTTAAATAAGAGAGGTCTTCTTGATGGATATGAACCTGGTAAATTGAAATTTTGTGAGCATTGTATCTTCGGCAAGCACAAGAGCGTGAAGTTCAACACTTCGACTCATACAACCGAAGGTATTCTTGATTATGTTCATTCTGATTTATGGGGACCATCTCGCAAGAAGTCACTAGGTGGTGCAAGTTACATGCTAACTATTATTGATGATTATTCGAGAAAATTTTGGCCTTATTTCTTGAAGCATAAATATGAAGCATTCTCAGCTTTTAAGGAGTGGAAGATTATGATTGAAAGACAAACTGAAAAGAAGGTAAAAATACTTTGCACTGATAATGGTATGGAATTCTGTTCTAAGCAATTTAAGAATTATTGCAAGTCTGGAGGCATTATCAGACATTACACCGTTCCTTATACTCCTCAACAAAACGGTGTTGCTGAGCATATGAACAGGACCATTATTTCCAGAGCCCGTTGCATGTTGTCCAATGCAGGTTTGCATAGGCGTTTTTGGGCTGAGGCCGCTTCCACTGCTTATTATCTTATTAACCGTTCACCATCTATTGCTCTTAATAAGAAAACTCCAATTGAGGTATGGTCTGGTTCACCTGCTGATTATTCATAGTTGAGAGTATTTGGTTGCACTGCTTATGCTCATGTTGATAATGGAAAATTGGAGCCTAGGGCTGTTAAGTGCATCTTTCTTGGTTATAAGTCTGGTGTTAAAGGTTTTAAATTATGGAATCCTGAAACCCAGAAGGTTGTTATTAGCAGAAATGTTATCTTTAATGAATCTGCTATGTTACATGATGTTTCATCTACTAATGTTCCCGTTGAGAGTGAACAGCAGCCTATTGTTCAGGAGCCTACTGTTCAGGTGGAGCATGTTATTGATTCAGGTGATACATCTGGTAATGAAATTGTTGATGCACATGATGTACCCGTCGTTAATGATGATCATGTCACCCCCACTCCAAATCAGCATATTGTTCCGCCCAGTTGGAATCTTGCACGTGACAGAGTTAGGCGGGGTATTAATAAACCTGACAGGTTAATTGAAGAGTGCAATATTGTTTCTTTTGCTTTATCTGTTGCAGAAGAAATTGAAGGTAATTCTGAGCCTTCTTCATATTCCGAGGCTATTATTTCTGGTGATAGTAATAAGTGGATGACTGCTATGCATGATGAGATGGAATCACTTGAAAAGAATGGCACTTGGGATTTAGTAAAATTACCTAGAGAGAAGAAACCTATTCGTTGCAAGTGGGTTTTCAAGAGGAAATAAGGTGTTTCTCCTAATGATGAGACAAGATATAAAGCAAGGTTAGTTGCTAAAGGTTACAGTCAGATTCCAAGTATTGACTATAACGAAGTCTTTTCTCCTGTTCTGAAGCATAGCTCTATTCGCACTTTACTCAGTATTGTTGTCATGCATGATTTTGAGCTTGAACAATTGGATGTTAAAACTGCATTCTTACAAGGAGAATTAGAAGAGGATATTTATATGGAACAACCTGAAGGTTTTGTTATTCCTGGAAAAGAAAAGCTTGTCTGTAAGTTAAAGAAATCTCTTTATGGATTGAAGCAATCCCCTAGACAGTGGTACAAGAGATTTGACACCTTTATGCTCTCTCAAGGTTTCAAAAGGTCTAATTATGATAGTTGTGTTTATTTGAAAACTGTCAAAGGTTCAACTATTTATTTGCTCCTTTATGTTGATGATATGCTAATTGCTGCAAAGAGTATGTCAGATATTGATGAAGTAAAGAAGCAATTGAGTAATGAATTTGAGATGAAGGATTTGGGTGCAGCAAAGAAAATACTTGGCATGGAAATATCCAGAGATAGACCATCTGGAAAAGTATATCTAAGTCAAAAGGGATATATTGATAAAGTTCTTCGTCGTTTTAATATGCATAATGCCAAGCCGGTGAGTACTCCGTTAGCTGCACACTTCAAATTATCATCAGCTTTATGTCCTAAGTCAGATGCAGATATTGAGTACATGTCTAGAGTTCCCTATTCAAGTGCAGTTGGTTCACTTATGTATGCCATGGTTTGTTCTCGTCCGGATTTATCATATGCATTGAGTGTTGTCAGTAGATACATGGCTAATCCTGGAAAAGAGCATTGGAAAGCAGTTCAGTGGATTTTCAGATACCTGCGAGGTACTTCTAATGCTTATTTATAGTTTGGGAAATCTAGAGATGGACTTGTTGGTTTTGTTGATTTTGCTGGTCATTTGGATAAGAGAAGATCACTCACAGGTTATGTTTTCACCATTGGTGGTCGTGCTGTGAGTTGGAGAGCAACTTTGCAGTCTATTGTGGCTTGTTACACTACTGATGCCGAGTATATGGCTATTTCTGAGGCATGCAAAGAAGCTATCTGGTTGAAAGGTTTATACACTGAGCTTTGTGGAGATTCATCTTGCCCTACCATATTTTCTGACAGTCAAAGTGCCATATATCTTACAAAGAATCCAATGTATCATGAGAGGACAAAGCACATTGATGTCAGATTTCATTATCTTCGAGATGTTGTTGCTGAAGACGATTTGAAGGTATGCAAGATAAGTACTCATGATAATCCTGCTGATATGATGACAAAGCCAGTTCCGACCAATAAGTTTGAGCTTTGCTCAGGCTTAGTTGGTATTTCTCACTAGTCCTATGGATTTTGACGCACAAGGTGTTTATGCTGATTTGGATGGAGGTATTCACTTTCTTCGACTACTGGAGGGAATTTGGCTCAAGGTGGAGATTGTTAAATTGTGATCCAAATTCTACTGTATTGGACTAGACGTAGTACATACGGTGTGGGCCAACACCGCCTTTGAGGATTTGAAAAGACAGTTAGCTGAACCGCCAGTTCTTGCTGCTCCTGTTGATAAGGAGCCCTTATTATTGTATGTAGCCGCTAACACACGAGCCGTCAGTGTGGCCATCGTGGTGGAGCGCAAGGAGGCAGGTAAGGAACATCCGGTTCAGCGGCCGGTTTACTACGTCAGTGAAGTACTTATTGAGTCCAAGCAACGGTATCCACATTGGCAGAAGCTTGTTTATGGGGTATTCATGGCAAGCCGGAAGCTTAAGCAATATTTCTAGGGCCACCCTATCACTGTGGTTAGTTCTGCTCCTTTAGGAGATATCATCCAAAACAGAGAAACCACAGGAAGAGTCGCTAAGTGGGCTATTGAACTGGGGCCTCATGGTCTAAAGTATGTGCCACGCACGGCTATCAAATCACAAGCGTTGGTAGATTTCATCAACGATTGGACAGAGCTGCAGATGCCTGAAGAGAAACCGGATAACACATACTGGACTATTCACTTCGACGGGTCCAGGCAATTGGAGGGCTCGGGGGCTGGAGTCGTGTTAGCTTCCCCTCGAGGTGACAAATTTTGTTATGTACTACGGTTGATGTTTCCCTGTACTAACAATGCAGCTGAGTACGAGGCCTTGCTCCATGGTCTTCGGATGGCTAAGGAGATGAGCTTAAGCCGGGTAAGGTGCTTTGGCGACTCAGATTTGGTGGCCCAACAAGTATCAGGCAAGTGGGATTCCAAGGACCCCCTCATGGCGGCTTATCGCCGTGAAGTCGATGCCATTGCCGGACATTTTCAGGGTTACCAAGTAGAGCACATTGACCGCAGAAAGAACGAGGCAGCTGATGCCTTAAGCCGGCTGGGCTCTCAGCGAAAGCCGGTGCCGCCTAATACTTTCTTGGATATTCTGCATAACCCTTCTGTCAAGTTACCTACAGAGGAAGACTTGGCTGTTCCAGACCCTGAAGCACAGTTGGTGGCGGCTCTTCATGTTATCCCAGATTGGACAGTGCCATACTTGGCTTACATGACCCGGGGAGAACTGCCTGGGGATGAAATTTTGGCCAGACAAATAACCCGGCGGTCTAAGTCAATGATAATTGCCAATGGCGAGTTGCATCATCGCAGTGTCACTGGGGCTTTTCAGCGTTGTGTTTCCCCTGAGGAAGGGCAAGAAATTTTACGAGAGATTCACGAGGGGGATTGTGGCCATCATGCCGGCTCAAAATCCCTTGTGGCCAAAGTTTTTCGTCATGGTTTTTATTGGCTGACGGCTCATGCTGATGCAGACGACTTAGTCAGTAAATGTGACGGTTGTCAGAAGTTCTCAAGACGTGCTCACGTGCCGGCTCAAGAGTTGAGGATGATTCCAATCACTTGGCCGTTTGCAGTCTGGGGGCTTGATATGGTTGGACCTTTCAAAAGGTCCAAGGATAAGAAGACCCACCTCTTGGTGGCGGTTGACAAGTTCACAAAGTGGGTTGAGGCAGAGCCAGTTAGTAAGTGTGATGCAGCCACGGCGGTTCAGTTCATGAAAAAGGTGATATTTCGCTTTGGTTTTCCACACAGCATTATAACTGACAATGGTACCAATCTGTCTAAAGGCGCCATGGAAGAATTTTGTCAACGAGAACATATTCGACTTGATGTTTCATCAGTGGCTCACCCCCAATCCAATGGTCAAGCTGAGAGAGCCAATCAGGAAATCTTGAAAGGCATCAAGCCTCGGCTTTTGGTCCCTTTGCAGCGGACGCCGGGTTGTTGGGTGGAGGAGTTACCCTCTGTGATATGGAGCATCAATACTACTCCTAATAGGTCTACGGGTTATATGCCTTTCTTCATGGTTTACGGAGCCAAGGCGGTTCTCCCTAGCGACATCCGTCATGACTCGCCTCGTGTGGCGGCTTATGTTGAGACGGACAATGAACAAGCGCGTCTGGATGCTCTTGACTTGTTGGATGAACAGCGTGATATAGCAGCAGCTCGCTCGGCGATTTACTAACAAGACCTGCGCCGCTATCACAGCCGCCGGGTTAAGGCCAGAACCTTTCAGGAAGGTGACTTGGTGCTCCGGCTCATCCAAGATCAAACAGATGCACACAAGTTATCCCCACCTTGGGAAGGGCCCTTTGTGGTCAGCAAGAACTTGCACAACGGGTCATACTACCTCATCGATGTTCGAGAGCACAAAGATTCACGTAAGTCGGAGGAGGAGACCCGCCGGCCGTGGAATATAGCTCAGCTTCAGCCTTATTACACTTGAGCCACCGGCTCTCATAATGTACATACTTCCGTGACAATGTATATATTATGATAAATAATAAAGCAGGACCTCTATCCTTTTTCCCCTCAAAGGTAAATGTGTCATTGTTATTTCCATTATGATCTCACATGGTCACTCGGGGGCTGATCCGGCTTACGATCGTATTCGAATCTAGCCGCTAAAAATTATGATCAGTAGGGGGCTTCCTGTTCAAACATAGGTCGTATTCGAACCAAAGAGAACATAGTTGTCGATACCCTTTTGATCGGCACACTGCCGAGCTCATTGGGGAGTTTCTTGGTCATATTTGAACCATAGCTCAACCCCCTTTGAGAACTGACGTGGATCGTATTCGAATCAGCGTCGATAAACAACTCTCAAGGTCATTTGGGGGCTTCCTGTTCAAACATAGGTCGTATTCGAACCAAACAGAACATAGCTGTCGGTACCCTCTTGATCGGCAACGCCAAAGCCATTGGGGGCTATATGATCGTATTCGAATCTTAGCTTAACCCCTTTGGGGTGGTTTTCTGGTCGTATTCGAATCAGAAGCCTCTAAGTTTTTTGAAGTTTTTTTTTCTTGTAAACAATGTTTGGATTCCATTTGAAGTTCTTCTGATCATGTCTAAAGTGTTCAAGGGTGGTTCCTATTCCACCGGCTTAACCTTGATCAATAAAGATGATCGCATATAATAGACATCGTATTACAGAGTTGGGTTCTCACCCTCATTGTTCGGGTCACATAAACCGGAAGTATAATCGAAGGGTCACAGGTATGCTGTTGTGGTTGTTTCGAAGATATAATTGAGAACCGGTTTTTTATGATTTTGACTCCGGGTTATATGTAAAATATATGACCCTCTATGCGGTAAGCCGCCAAGGGACTTGTAGTTGGTTCTCTATGCAGGACAGTTAAAGGCAGCCCTTTAAACATAAGGAAGAAGAGGATCAGCATAAAACAGGGGAATATAAGATGGCGGCTTAAACAGTGTTGAGCGCCACACAGGTGCGCGATGGCACGACAAAAATAAGTGTTTTCCTACTCTATTATATGACTCCCCGAGTACAAATAGTGAAGCATTGTTTTTTATCAAGACATAAATATGAGCCGCCTGAGGAGTCAAAGGTGTTGTTGGGCTGACGCTTCCGGTTCATCCCTTTCCACTCCTCCGGCTATTTCCCTGTCCTGGAAAGTTGATGATTTCCAGTCAATGCCACTCAAGGCTTCAAATTCAGCTTCATCATTAATTAACCCGGCCGGATCAACTTCAGGGGCGAAAGAATGCTTACGAGGGGGAGGGATCAGACTGATTGCCTCATAGTGTGGTGTTGGAATTCTCTGATTATCGGCGTCATAACCCGGTTGATATTTGCTAAGATCTGTATCATTACCGATCAGAGTGGCCACAGGACGTACGTCCTTCACGCAAGCGGCGAAATCCTTCTGGTCAAATGGGGTGCCGTCCTCCTTCAAACTGGGATACCCAAGGGCGATGTCGGCCGGGTCTAGCTCTGGTAGCCACGCCTTGGCCCGGCTTAAAGCAGCTATGGCTCCGGCTCTCGCAGAAGCTCGTCTCAATTCCTGGAAACGTTGAGGTAGCACGGCAAGCCGCCTTAGCACATCCGCCAGATGAGTGGGAACTTCATTTGACAGAGCCACGACGGCTAAGGCGTGTTGTGACCCGGTGTAGAGTTGTTCCACCAGGGTATAAACGGCCTTCAGTTTTGTCAGGATGTTCTGGTTGAGATTGGCACTCCTGGAGCCTGCATTACAAGGTCAGGTGAGCTGAGGACAATTGAGATGTTTGTTGAAAAAGATTCAAGCTAGCTAACACTTGCAGAATAACTTACCAAAGATTGCTGAGACCATCTGAGATATATGGCGTTTTAAGCCGGATAGCTCGGCGGTTGTTTCTGCAAGAGTGGCCTCCGCTTGTTCAGCCCGGTTGAGTAAAGCGGTCTTTTCATCCGCCCAGGCCTTTCTGTCTGCCTCAAACTTCTTTTTCAATTTTTCTTGTGCGGATATACTGACTTCAAGCTTGGAATTCGCCTTTTGGGTTTCAATTTCTTGAGTTTTCAGGCGATTCTTCAAGTCGGAGATCTCCGATTCAAATTGCTTAATGGCGGCCTGTATAAATTCCGGGTTACAGTTAGGATTATCATAATGCAACATTAAGTCTCAAGCACTTTGCGAGCAAAGATACTTGGCACTTGGGGGCTAATGCATATTGCTGTTCAAGTACTTAGTTAAAATACGGTGAAGACCGGTTCAACCATGTTGTCTAAGCCGGCCCTTGGGTGCTACCGGATAAGTCGGTTTTCTTACAGTGATTATTAAGCTGATGACAAGTCTATAACATATTTCATCATAAGTAATAGACTTGGGGGCTGGCCTAGTAAGGATAACTAAGGAACAAGCAACAAGAGTTATACCTCAGATTTTTGGTGTATTTGTTTCACCATATCAACTTCCAGATCCCGGCTGTTGTGCACTTGGTTTACATAACCAGAGACGATTTCTCCAATACTCAGATGAGCATAATCAGTGACATCCAGCCGGGTTTTGCGACGTTCCAGAAGTTCTTCTTTGGCGGAGCACTTGGCCAGCGCAGTGGGGTTTCCCGGTTCAACGAAGTCAGTCCGGGTGATTTCGACGTCCGGGTCATCCGCCTTGGCCGGGCTAGGGTTTTTCGGATCTTCAGAACCTTCCATGGCTTGTTCGACGAGCGGATCAGTGGTGAGAGTTAGAGTGTCATGGGCTGGTTCAGGCGATGGCTCATGAGCGGAAGTATCAGGAGCAGCCGCTCTGAGCTCCGGTTCAGCAAAGACTGGTTCTTCGGCCGGCTTACTTTTCTTCGTCCTCTTGCTGGGCTTTACTTGTACACTGAAAATTAAAGGGTTAGTACAAAAAGCATGAGTAAGATAAGCACAAGATAAACAGATTATCATTACCCTGGAGCAGTTTTGAAAGCCGGCATGCTGGACTGCATTGATTCATCGGAGGAAGGTGAAGTTCCCTGATAGTTTGAGTCAGAAGAATTGAGTGGTTGACGAGTAAAACCCGCCAAAGGATACAAAGAATATAAATCAGAGATAACCTCAGCCCGGCGTTTTCTTGTTGCATCGGGTAAGCCGGAGGAGAGGTCCGCATCTTTACTGGTTCGGGTCTGCCTCCGACTCTCGTGAATCTGTTGCTTCAAAAGAAATTGAGGATCTTGATAAGCTAAAGGATGTGAAAATCTTACTTTCCGGGTTACCTTTCGGATTTTCTGTCTTGGCAAAGGCTCGGAGTCGGAGGAAATTATAGTTACCTCTTCAGTTACTGCATGACTTGCTCCTGTATCCTCCTACTGATAATCAGTGTCAATAAGATGGTTAAAGAAGGAGTCTAAAGAGTCAAGAGTTACCTCTGACTCGGAGGTATCATCCAGATGAAACATGTCCGAGGCGCTAGGTTTGTTCCCCTTCTTACGGGCAGTGGCTTTTCTGGCGGCTTTCTTGGCCTTTCTGGCCTTCTTTGCAGCCTCATGGTCATACTTGACCTTCCAGAATTTATCACCAGCCTGTAAAATATAGCAAGAGTTTTTGAGTAAAGATGAAATTGTCAAAATGGAAAGTAAGATGCTCAAGTTAATGGTTTACCGCTGGAGCCGGGTTAGCCTTGCAGAAAGGGCTTAAGCCCGCTTTCCCGCAATCTGCCAGGCTCTCGTTCAGAAGAGATTTGGTCATGTCATCAACGACATCCTCAGGTTAGTCGTCAGGACTGTGCCGTAGAGGATCATTTTTCTGGCCTGTGTAATCGCACATCAAGCTGGGGCGGCGGCACAAGGGAATCACCCGCCAGGCAATCCAAACCCGGACCAAGTCAATGTCGTTTAGGCCGTTCCCCAGAAGAGCTTTGATCTTGTTGATAGTGGGGGCAAGTGTTTGACGTTCAGCCGGAGATAATTTATCTGGTAAAGGGTGAGTTGACTCCAGGCGCAGGGCACGAAAGCCGGGCAAGGGGTTCTCATCAGCCGGAGAAGTGTCTTGACAGTAGAACCAAGTCTGGTTCCAATCTTTAGGGTGACTCGGCGGCTCGGCATAAGGGAAGAGGCAGTCTCTACGTCGTTGGATTGAGATCCCACCAAGTTCCAAACTGGGCCAGTGGGCACATTCGTTTTGACGGTTCAGATAAAATAACTCTCTAAAGAGTAGTATGCTGGGTTCTTCTCCAAGGTACACCTCACAGAATACTTGAAAATTGCAGATGTTTGACACGGAATTGGGTCCGATGTCTTGAGGCCGCAGGTCAAAAAAGTGTAAGACGTCTCTGAAAATTTTTGAGCCGAGTGGAGCAAAGCCCCGGCTCATGTGATCAGTAAAAATGACAACTTCCCCATCCTTGGGTTGAGGTTTTTCTTCTGACGGGTCAGGAACGCGATAAGACAAGATCTCTTTCTTCGGCAGATGACCACTCTTCACAAAACCGTCTAAGATGCTATCAGTGACGGTGGATTTAACCCAGTTGCATGTGATGGGTGCTTTGGGAGCCTTGGGCGGCATTATGAAGGATGGAAGCCTATGACAAAATAAAAATTTCCGGTTCAAATTTAAGCTGGAGAAAATACTTCAATTCATATTCAAGATGGCGGCTTACGAAGGGGCCTAATGATATATGGCTAATTGTGTCAGATTGTTTAAACCGCCATGGGAAACAGTAGCAATGAAATTATTTAAATCCACTATGAGTGATCAGGATCATTCATTGAGCATTGCCTCGTTAAGCCGGCGGTAAGAGCCGTCATGGATAATGGATACAATTTTTTGCCTAAGTATCGCACAAACAGGTTTCACAGGTTGCAGTTGCTATTTTGGATCAAACGGTGGTTCAGAAAAGAAAATATTCTAGACCTAAAAACTAGTACAGATGAGTTCGTGAGCTCTAATGAGTTCTTTTTACAAGCAAAAGGGATCTGCTAGTATTGAAAATGGATGCGAAGCAACTACCGCATGAGTTCCATACTACTTTTGGATCAAATAAAGCCGCAGTGGAGGAATTACGAAGAAACTGTGTTGAACCATGAAGAACACGGAAGAACTTGAAAACCCTAAATGCAGATCTGAAGTGCGGGAAGGTGAAGACTTACGGCTGTAGATCTACTGCGGAGGATCGCCGTCGTTCTCTGGTCGATTCAGGTTGATGCAGCGGCCAAGATCGACGAAGATGAGGTGCTCTGCTGCGGCGGCGGCGGCGGCGGAGCTCGAGCAGCAGCGGAGTCGCGAGAGGAAGAAGATGACAGAAAGGGGGAGAATGAAGAAAGACCTAAAGGTCGTGCTTATTTATAAGGAAGGACTGACAGAGAGGGCGCGAGAAACGAGGAGGCCAGACATGGATATCCAGCTACTCCGACGCCTCGATTTTCGGGATGGTCATTAAGATAAAGATCCGTTGAGATATGATAGGATAAAATGAATTTAATGGAAGATGACGTCATGGCGGGTTATCATGAATTCAGAAGATGACGTCATGGCGGGTTATAACTTTGCACAGACAGAAGCCAAAAAGTTTTTCTTAAAGTATTGAAGATTGACATGAACCGGTTCAAATCAAACTGGGGCCTAATGTTGGGGATATAACTACTGGTGTAACCCGCCCAGGAGGGGCCGGGTTACGCTATAGCAATTCATTATATGAAGCCCAATATCAAGCTTGAAGATGGCGGTTCAATAAAGGGCCTAAAGCCCGTAGGCGACTTAAGGCCCGTAGTGATAAACCGCCGTAATGGCGTGACTTGTGTTGTAAGGCAAGATTAACTAGTTACCGAGCCGGATACTGTTTATAAGCCGGCCGGGACTCTGTAGGCCGCGGGGCGTCAACCCGTGTATATAAGGGGATGACCCGCCGGCGGCTTAAGGGAGATAACATCAAATCGGCAGCCAGGCATAGCGGATTTGCTCCCTGGTCATCGAAACCCTAGTAATTCCACCTCAACTGGAGTAGGCTTTTACCTTCACCGTAAGGGGCCGAACCAGTATAACCCTCGTGTTCTTTGTCCCGCTTTAACCCCTTTAAGCTTCCTAGTTGCAATGGCTCCACGACTAAGTCCTTTCACAAGGGCATCTGCCGTGACTATTCCACGACACAACTCGTTTACTTGTCCTCCAAGGACTCTCATGTATTGCCCTCATATATACCCCATGTAGTCGTACCTAAGATGGTCTATCGTCTCGTGCTTGTAATACTCCTCCTCATAGTGATTGCACCTTCATGCGTCTGTGGTTTTCTCCGGCAAGGGTTTCCACATAAAAATTTGTGTCTCTCTATCTCGTTTATTTCTTGTTATTATCTAACAGGTAGAAGGAGCAAAGCTCTCAAATATCTCACATATGTCTTTGCTAACCCTAAACATGACCCGAGGTACGGAATATATAGGCATGGGGACGAAGTGGGTGAAGAGGAGGCCCAACAACCTATCACCAGCCGGCCATCCTGTAGGGCCCGTGCGCATGGTTCACGCCCGTGCGCACGGGGTGCTACAGCGGTAGCTCCCTGTGTAGCCCGTGGGCACGGGGGCCCGGGGGCCCGGGCGCACGGGGTGGCCTGGTACTTCCTGTCCTGCTCGTTTGGGACTCCTTCCGCAAGGTCTTGGGGTGCTTCTCCTACTCCTTGGTGATGCTCCTTAGCTGCTTGGGAGTGTTCCTCTTTGTACCTAATGATACATAGTGCATTTTGGTGAGGTAGCAACCAAGTTCCATTCGTGTCCATATGCATGTAAGTAGGAAGGAGTTCACCTCGGTTTCCATTGCGCGTGCTCGAGCTCTTGTCGTAGGCCCACGTGGTGCTTGATGCGTTGGTGTAGAGTCCATGGGGATGATGGAAGGATGCTCCACATCAGTATTCCTGTTAGAGCGTGTCGGGGGGGGGGGGTGTTGCAGGTGGGGTGCTTTTTTAGATCCTAAATAATTCTTTCCCAATAAATTGTTCTTTTTCCTATTTATCTTTAAACTTGCATATAAATGGGGTATGCATGTCTATTCTATGAACATAATAATTCAAATAATGATATTTAGGGCACATATAATTGAACATAATTTAAAAGCCACAATTTATTAAATTCAAGTTCAAGTAAAAGTTCAAAGTAAAACGTAGCAAATCCTTGAAATGATTCAAAGTAAATATAACAAATGGTCCAAATGATTCAAAGTAAACATAACATGCAACATATGATTCACCTAAACACGAAGATCAAACCGAGCAACACCCCTCACTCCCATTACCGTTCACATTCCCACTCAGGCGTGGACAAAGAGTCTACCGACTAGTTCGTCAATTGACATATGATTGATCACTACATAATAGCAAATATGAAACAAACGAGCATTGGAAATTGCCATTTATAATTATGATGGTATTTTGCGAAAATTAAACAAATGAAAAAGAAGTACCTTCCTGCATTTCATCGAACAACTTATTAGCGTTGTACATGTAGAAATCGGCAGCAGCCTCGAAGGTGGGGTCGTCGGGACATCTACGTGAAGGAGGCCGAAGCAGTTGTGGCTACGGGGCTTCTTGGTCGGCACGACGACCCAATGCGGAACGTTGCCTCCTTCCTCCCCCGCGATGCCTTTGCGGACAGGTCACATGCCTTACTGTGCGCTTAGGCCAGGGCGGTGATGTTGGTCGAGGGTGGAGGTGGTTGCAACGATCGGCAGCACAAGAGCGGCGAGTCAACGCAGAACCTGTGAGGAGAGGGAGGATCGGTGGCCTTCATCTGTAGCGGGAGATGGATGTGCTCATGAAACTTACGCGGGAGAGGGTTGTTGCTTCCAGCCACCTATTGGTGTGGTATTGGGGAAGGTTCGATTTTTTTGAGACAGCAATTTTCCCTAAATAAGTTGAGATGTTTTAATGGGGCTCCCCAATAATTTTTGCGGATTGGGCCTCTGCTGGAGCAGGTTTTTTGGCCCAACTCCCCAATATCAGATTTTTTTTTATATTTGTTATAAGGTGACACTGCTTTCTTCTTCTATAAGTTCTCCTTTATGGTTCAGAAAATAAACAGTTTATGCTAAACTTTGAGTTGAGATGGCTGCAATCGTGACAGACAACGCATCACTTATATGGCTTCCTGAAGCTCAGGCGAGCAAACCTGAACGAACAAAGCCACGTAGAATGCACGTGGACTTATGCAGCTCCGGTTAACGAAGTGCATACAAGCTGAACTGCCACCGCGACTCTAGGTTCCCGCAACAAAAGGGCATGTCTTTCTTTTTTCCTTTTTCAAATCCAGAAAGTCACGTCTTAGGCGTCTCAATCTAACCTAGTTGAGAGGCGCGCGCGCACAGACTACCTCCTCTCCTATACAGCCCTCAGATGAAGCCTCCACCAAGTCTCTACAATGGCTTTCCAGCCTAACTCAAGTTCGTCGTTGTACTGATGAGTTTAGACTGGGCAGCAAAGCCTGAAACATAGGCCAACCGTTACCCCTGAATGGAAATTGATAACGCACATCATTCTGTTTCAGAAAGAACAGACGGAGAGTCTAAGTGAAAATACCTGATGGTTGCTGCATCATATGCACTTCATTCTGCTGTAGCTGTACTGACGCCCACAACCTGATCCATGGCAAAAAGAGGATTGGTCAAACTGATCGGATCAATCTTCAATTTAGTTTTCGCTGGCCATGGTCTGACTCTACAATGCGACACCGGATTCAGGAGGGTATTTGCCTGCCACTGATAATCTCTACAAGCGACAGGTTATCATGATGGAAATCAATTAAAAGGACAGACCCAGTGCATAGAAGCTCCCACACAAGGTGGGGTCTGGGGAGGGATTATAGGAACCTAGTCTTACCCCTGCAAAGTGCAATGCAGAGAGGCTGGTTCGAACCCAGGACCTCTTGGCACAAGTGGGGAGAACTTCACCACTGCGCCAATCATTATGCCCAGAAATTGCCACTACCTGTGCTACTAGTACTCCCTCAATCCCAAATTACTAGTCGCAGAAATGAATGTATCTAGATGTATTTTTAGTTCTAGATACATTCATTTATATCCATTTCTACGACAAGTAATTTGGGACGGAGGGAGTATCTATTTTGAAATAACTGCTAATACAATTTCGAGAAACGAATAAATAATAGTCATGAACTAGTAGCACCAGCAGTAGCAAGCAACTCTAATGCATACAAATGATTCATTAAATTCATGCACAAAATACTTCTGTAACAATAATCAATAAAATCCGAAGTACATGATAAGATGGGTTGGCTCTTTGTCATGGCAATAATCTTTGTCATTAGCAATCGCACTATGTAAAATCCTGAAGCTGGTAAAGAAAAGAGTTCATAGTCTAGACGTGTTTACGGTACAACTAGGAACCAGCTAGAATCATACTCAAACACGACCATTTCAGAGGCTGCTTTTTTCAGTATATCGTAGCACCTAGTTCTTTACCAATGCTACGTCCATCAACCGATGCAGAGGCTGGAGCTATCTCCTTTTCAAAATAAAAATAAAAATCTAGTTCCTTAGCAAACATTTTATAGATGTTAATGCTGCACGTTATGGAGAAGGCATTAAAAGCCTAAACATCATTTTGAGAGGATAGCATACCTTCTACAGGTTAAAGTGATAGATTAGTTTCACAAATTAGTGTTTGTATATACTCTCTCGGGCAACCAAGCAAAAGTTCTGCTATTTCTAATTTACTGTACATACAGATCGATGCCTTATTTTTCTGAGATTGTGGTTGATGCTTTTACATACCTGTGAAATGTATTCTTTAAGCTTCGAGCTGATGGATTCATCCAATGCCCTCTCTGCAAGCTCATAAACCATGGAATGGCCTTCTGGACCAGCAATCTTCTCCTTCAGCAAGTACCTGGGCAAAGATACCAAGTCAAAAAAACAAAAGTTGCCAATGAAATACACACTCTGCAGCACACCCTGAAAGTACCAGCAACCTTTGTTGCACTAGTAGTTCAAGCGCCTGCTTATTGTTGCCGAGAACAGGGTGGTTCTCATCAGTCTCATTTAATCCCAACCGTTTCAGCTGACGCCAAAGGTCCTCTGAAACGTATTTGTCAAAAATCAGTAATATCAAACGATAAAACCTCCTGACTACTGTGGGAAAAAGAACCAGCAATGCCTACCTTCAGAGATCTTGCCACCAGCGACATGAACAATGCTTATGACAACAAAAGCAAACCCAGACACATGGGCACGCTCCGTATCCTCGACATACTTGCTGTACACCTCAGGGTCCAGCTTACTTACCAGGACGTAGCTCTTTGCATCCTGATTACCTAAACACAGCTCGAGGTCATTCTTAAGCTCAGCCACTTTCTACCTTACTACATCATCAGCAAAGATCCAGGCTGCCGTGTGGGCGACGACATTGCAAGATCTAAAGAAGAAGAAAAGCAAGCTTACTGGGCTGCTGGGAGGAGGGGCGTCCGGAGCGGGTGGACGTGGCGCGGGTCCTCTGGAGCTCCCTCATCTCATAGCCGAAGGTTGCGGCAAGCCTGTCCCCAGCTTCCTTGATGACGAGCGCAGGGAGCGCTCGCTGGCGGTAGTTCTTGGTGATGATCTGGGTGAGCTCCTCCCGCTTGATGGGGCAGCCGGAGTTCTGGTGCGTCTTGAAGAGCGCGTAGCGCATTACCTCGGCCACCAACTTGTCCTTCTCCTGCAGGGCCCGGTTTGGGCGGATAAAAACGTCGAACACCTTGCGTGCGGAGGTCGAACTGGGAAACGGGGAGGAGCAGGGTGTGGCGTACCTCCGTGGAGATGTCGATCTGGGCGAGTTCGTCGCTGGTCGCCATGCGATCCAAGAACTGTATGACGGAGAGGAGAGCGGGAGGGATTGCGGCGATTTGGGGCGGAGCAGAAGAACCCTAGGGTCGCAGTAAGCGGTTTGTTTTCGTGGTAGAGCGGCGCGAGGGAGACACGGCGGGAAACTGAACCGAGCGGATGGAGGGAGCGGAGACGCGCCCGCGCCCGCGCCTTTTTTTTTAGGGAAGGCCGGCTAGCTTTATTGCAACTTAAACAGGTAAAACATCATCCACAAGTCTAGAGACTAGACAGCCCGGCGGCTCGTCTGTCCAACTACTAAAAATCTTATTACAAAAACTATGTCTAGCTAGCACATGTGCCGCATCATTACACACCCGAGAGCAATGATTAAAATTGACCTTCCCAATAGACGTAGCCGCATCCACACACTCCGCAAAAATAGCCGCAGCAGCGTCCCACCATCTTGTTTGTCCAGAACAGTAATCAATCACCATGAGTGAGTCAGACTCTGCTTCAACTCGAGGAAAGCCCAGAGTATTAGCAAACACTAATCCATCTCGCATAGCCAATGCTTCTGTAGTCACCACATCCGCTGCAAGAGGAATATAGCGACATTGTGCAGCCAAGAAATTTCCTTTAGGATCTCTGATGACCGCCGCCGTAGCTCCAGTTCCCTCGTCCAGATTAAAAGATGCATCAACGTTAACTTTTACAAATTTGGGCTATGGTTTTCTCCATCTTTGCTCCTGTATAACACGATTCTTGGGGTTCATCTGTTGAAAGTTATTAGCTATAGCAAGGACAGAGAGGGGCCATCTCATCGAAGGGGGTGGAGCTCCTCCATGCGTTATCTCACGCCGAACCCACCATAGATACCAGAATCCAACAGCCAGCACCTGCTTCACATCAAGACTAGGTTTGAGAGGGAGTGGTCTGTCCTCTGCCAACAGAAGGTGTTCCAAAATGATAGACCCCGACCGGTCCACTGTCATAGCTTCTTCAATGATATCAACAATGCCTAATCTTTGCCAGAGCTCATGTGCATGTGTACATTCAAAGAATAGGTGGCGCACATCTTCCGCAGCCTGATGGCATATCGGACAGGATCCATTAGAGCCTACATGTCTGTTTGCAAGTATTGACTTCAAGGGAATTATTCCGTGGAGAGCGCGCCAACAAAAAATCTGCACCTTACGTGGGACTTGCAATTTCCAGACTTTACTCCAGATTTCCGCTGATCTTGAGCCAGACGGACGTGCCAAGACATTTGCATGCTGCCGGTAAATCTGAAACCATTGTATGTGGTAAGCCGATCTAACTGAAAACACCCCTCTCCGATCGGGATTCCAAGCAATAAAGTCCTCAAACGCTGCAGTATTCAAGGGGATTTGCAAGATCCTTCGGACATCAACAGGATTGAATATAGAGCGGATTAGTGGTTCATCCCATGCAACGGTGTAGGGATCAATCAAATCACTAACCGTAGAGAGAATAGACGGTCCTCTGCTTGAGATTACCCTCCTGTCAGGACTCGATGGTACCCAAGGGTCAGTCCATATCTTGACATTTTCGCCTGTTCCTATTCGCCAGATATATCCCAATTTAAAAGTTTCTAATCCTTTCATTATACTCTGCCAAGTGAAGGAAGCTCCACTTTTTAAAGTTGCTTGGAGTAGACTTCCATTTTCGCCCGCGCCTTAATGGTGTGTTGCCCAAAAGTTCTTGCAATAGACGTACTCCGATTTAGGGGCTCTCTCAATAAACGGGTCTAAGAACATCTTTAGCACATACCGTAAAACTTCAGGGAAGTGCGTTATACGGGACATGTCAAAAAATTGGCCCGATCAGATCGCGAAAAAGGGTCTGGCCCGTAAAAATTTTAGAGGCTCGTAAACCACCCGTGTTTCCTCTATATATTCGGGCGGCGACGCTTTTTAGGGCTCCCGTCCCACATATCTCGAACCCTCCTCCGCCACGAACCTTCTCCCTCCGGCGAGAAACCAATTCCCCTCCGGTAGCCATTTGGCGCATCCGGCCACCCAATCTCTCCGGCGATGTGTACCGTGGGTGCAGGGCGTGGCGGCGGCTACGGTTTATTCGGTCGTCGCGGTCGTGCGCAAATATGAAATACGGTTATTTAAATAGTGACAGTTATTTGCAATGGCATATGATTAACAGTAGCATCTATTGTGTTATAATTGGCACTACATTGACAGTATGAAAGTACCCTTAAGTAAGTAGCATCACATCACATCAACACTGCCACTAGATTAAGACTAGCCAAAGTGGGAGTAACTTTAGCAGTAACAGCGAGTCCAACTCAGCAAATTTGCTTATGTGGCAATGAGTTAATGAGGAGAGAGGTAGTTTGAGTAACTTAGCTAGTTACTGTAACATCACATGTCCCAATGCAATATGAGTCTATAACCTAATAAATGAAGCTTTGCATGTCACATGTCTGCATTTGTCCCTTTTTTATCTCCTCGGCGACATTTTCCTATGTGAGCACAGGAAATCTAGACCTGCTCGTTCTCATTTGCGTTGTCCCCCAACACCCCTCACTGTCTTTCCTTTTTCGACCAAGAGACGGGTCCACTTCCCCCACCCTTCGCCATCCACCACGCTTTCTTCACCTTTTCAGCCAAGAGACCGGTTGGGTAGCCAGTATCTACTACTTTCCCCCGTTTCCTCTTTGAAGCAAGTCCTAGATTCATGCTACAGCTTTCCCACTTTCTTCTCGGTTTGAACCAACTCTTAGATTCGACTGTATGAACTAGCTTTACCTCTAATAATAGTAAAAGTCTTGGTGGCTTTGAAACAGTCGACGAAAGTAGAAAAAGATCCACACACAGCCACGTGGGAGCTGGAGCAGTAGAGCAAGGCAGGTTTCGAAGGAATATATGCCTGAGGGTCGTCGACATGTGGCAAAGACGGCGTCGGGAGGCCGCATCTTGGCCACAATACCGCAGGGAGGAAGAAGGGGTCGGAGGCCGTCCCGAGCCGGCGCTGTCTCGGAGAGAACGGCACGGCCGCCGATTGGGACGCGCGGGCAGCTGTTGGTCTCCTTCCTCGCCGCCGATGACCGTGTGAACGATGCACCTACACCCCTGCCACCGTCGAGGTGGTCCGGCCGGATTTGCGACCTGCCGTGAGCAGAGAGAGAGTGTGGCCACCTATGTCTTGCTTAGATCCGGAGAGCATGAGAGAGTGAAAGAGAGGAACCCGAGTAAAGCAAGCGCTGAGGCTCCTGCTTATATATATAGTGGAGTGATTTTGTTGTACCAGCCGTTATTAAATTGAATACGCGCAAACCACTATTTTCATTGAAAGTTCAAGTAAAAATAAAACTCGATCAATAACGTGCCACCGCGTCCAGGACGCACAATACTATATCATTCACGTGCGGTCCCCGACCCTCCATCAAGTTGAAAACTAGAGTAGTCAAAAATGTCAATTGGGATGCCTCTTTGTAAACAAATCCGCTCCTAGCTTAAAAAATGTGCTCCTACGTGTACCCGCGAGTGGGTGTGAGAGAACTAGTGCGTGCGTGCACCGCTTCTCTTCGTGAGAGTACAATATACTACACCCAAAGAACGTTCGCCACAAGAGTAATAATAAAAGTGTGTGACGTGTGAGTTAAAATAAAAGGTGCACGACGTCTTCTATTTTTTAGAAGTTCTGACGGTAGGGTGTGAATAGCACATATGTGTGTGACGTCTACCTACAGATAGACGGTGAGTGCGAGAGGACTCGTGAGGGTGCATGTGTGTGTGTGTGAGAGAGGGGGCACGTATCAATGCAATGCATGTGTCCGTAAATCATATCTGACAAACGTTCGCCAAAAGCCGTTTCTTGACGAACGCCATAAAAACCGTTAGATCGGCATCTGACAGTGCCAGTTTTGCCATGTCATTTAACAGAACAGCCACTCCTCCGACACACAAATCTTCCACGTGAGTGTTAGCAACTGCCGTATGCTCCTCCTTCCGTTCCAAAATGTAGTGCATATAGCTTTATTGAAAATTCGAACCTCGCAAACTTTTACCGATTTTTCGTATACCAAAATGCACATATAGAATACCCAGTATATATCATTTCATTCATCTTCGAGAGGTAACTATAAAGATGGGGGAGGAGTGTACAAAGAAAGACCGTCGTATGACCTGCAACAATTTCAACCATCCTTCAGTGTGGAGGAATATCATAGAAACTCTATATGATATGATTTTTATAGGATTTTTTCCTTTAGAGCCAATTGGTTCATAGGAATAGATTCATATACTCCACATTTCAAAGGAAAATAAACATGATATCATTTTTATAGCTTTAGAGCCACTTGGTTCATATGAATGGATTCCTATACTCCCACAATTTCAAAGGAAAAAAACATTAGCGTATATTCAATAGAAAAGTTCCTATGATGTGAACCAAATGACATCTCTTTTCTAATCCCTCCTCATAGGAATTGAGATACATGTCATCTCTAGATTCAATAGAAAAGTTCCTATGATGCGAACCAAATGACATCTCTTTTCCAATCCCTACTCATAGGAATTGAGAGACATGTCATCTCTTTTCCTACAACTTCCATGTATACATCTTCTCTATTCCTAAATAGCTAGTACGACCCATTAGTAGCTTTTTTCGTGGACATGCAACTATGGCACAAGAACACATCATGCATGCAAGTCATAAATCACATTGTTTTTGTACTCTATGCATGCAAGCACGACATCATCAATTCGTGCATGTTACTCATAAGTTATTTCTTGCATTAGATTTTGTATTGACAATGTATGTGTTGGTCACGTGCACACATATGTAGTTCACATTCACATTTTTGTTAGAAATGTCATTCTTTTAACTGCAATTCATTTTTTCTCTTTGTATTACATTTTCATTTTAAGCATACATTCACTTATCATTAGTTATAGATGTTTTTGGAGGAACTTTTATGCATTATTTTGAGTAACAAATTTCACGCGGCCGCGGGTACATCAAAATGCGGGGCCCATGCGTCATTGCCTTTCGGTCGAACCTGCGTCCACAATTTTTTGTACTACGTATATCTCCATTGGTCCCCGAACCCAAAATGCTGCCTCGTTCCCGTAAAACCAAGCGGCCCACCCATGTTAAGGCGTCGACTTGAACTCAATCCCTCTCCCGTTTACTAAGCCATGGCCCCGCACGCCGTAGTACTCCTACAAACCCTACCCGCCGCATGCATCATCGGTTTTCTTCAAGAGAACGAGGGAGAAGCGGATTTGTAGTGGAGGCTCCTACCCTAGGGTGCCCTAGGTAGCTACCGCACACATCATTGGTTTTCTCTTTTCTTTATGCTCTTGCGCCCTAGAGTGAAATGATGGTTGCTTCGTCCGTCCAACTTAATGCGGGAAAGGTAGGGCTTTGTGATTTGACCCCTCATCGCTCATTTACTACTACTACAACGCTACGACCGGGGTGCCTCCAAGTCCAACCGCTGCTCCGAACTGTAATTTGGTGCATGGCACGTGGAACAAGATGGTGGATGAGCCACATGTCGGCCAAAGGGGTCCTGTTAAGTGTTTCGCCATTTCGTGTGTGGACTAACCCTGCTTGAGTTGCTACGCCAACACGACAGGAGCAACCTACCACTTGGTTTTGCTCCTTGGTGAATCCCGACTATATTGATCTAAAAAGATACTACTCCCTCCGTCTCGTTTATAGGGCGTGCACGTCGTTCTAGGTCATCCATTTGACTAACTAAATATGAGTTACTATGTCACAAAAAGTATGTCATTGGATTCTTAAGCGGATGTAGTTTCTAAACATATATTGTTCATCACATATATAGCTAGTTAAATTCTCAACCCAGAACGACGTGCGTGCCCTGTAAACCGAGATGGAGGAAGTAGTAAAAATGATGTGATTTTATCGAGCGGTGGGCGGGGGAGCATGGCCTGTCATGCGGTCCTACGTGTCATGATGTACCAAGGCGATGCGCGTCCCTCTTGAGGCAGAACAATGGCAAAGCGGATTCAGCGAAGTGTGAAATAATGGTTGCTTCGTCCGTCTGGGAAGGTGCGGCATTGTGATTTGACATCTCATTGCTCATTACTACTACTGGGGCGCTACACTGGGGTGCGTTCCCCCTGCTGTTCTGCACTGTTATTTGGTGCATGATACGTCGACCCGTTTGCTATACGTCCCACATGTCGGCGAGAGGAAGTACAGAATTCATGAAAGCAAGCGTCTCCACTCTTTTAGTATGACGGAGGAGTACAAGACACGGCTTGGTTTTTGCTGCTTCGCGCGATCCATCGATACAAACCCGGACTAAAAAAGGCGAGGGCGGGTCTTTTCCCGCGCGGCAGGCAGGGGAGTTTGGCATAGTCTGTTCGAGGCAACGAGGCAGGAAGGGAAACAAGCAAATAAAGGTCGAGCGACTTAGTTTTGGGAAAATCTGATTTTACGGAGCACGTACCCACTTTGGAGGTAGTACTACTTACTACTCCATCCTTTCCGGTTTATAGGGCTCATCTAAAAAAATTGTTTTTCCGTTTTATAAGTCTCAATTCTACTAGTAGTACCATCACATGTTTGGATTTTGAGGTGCATTAAATCACCCGATGCAAGCAGTATCAAGTGAAAGCTCGCCGATGCATGTAGAAGTTCATGGAAATTTAGTGGTCATGCATGCATTCATTGTAATTAATGCAACAGTAAACATAACTTCTTGAGAAAAACGAGCGTACTAATTACTTGTGCAAACTACAAAATTAATTCCACCACTCACCGTCTACCTTGGTTGTAGAGATTTTGAAATTGAGCCATAAACCGGAAAGGAGGGAGTAGTAACATAGCCTAGGGTAGCTTGCTGCACCACGGGCTCCAAGGAAATTGTTGTAGTACTACTCCTACGTACCACTGTACTACTCCTACTACTAAAAAACATATATTTCAAACAATATGATAATCTCTCTAACCAAGGTAGGGACGAGGAGTAACGGAGGGAGTAGTAAAATTTTCTCCTCGTCCTGTGAGCCACCGCGTGCATGGGCGAGGGAGCGGGCGTAGGCGTAGTAAGCAAGCTTCTCCTCGTCCTGCGACTCTGTGAGCCACCACGCCCGTGGGCGGGGGGAGACGGCATACTAAGCAAGCTTCTCCTCGTTCTGCGAGTTGATGGGACACATGAAAAGTAATACGTACAGAGCATCTCCAGTGTATAGAGCCTTGCCTCTAAGGTAGGCCCCACATGGTTTGTCTGTTATCAAATGAAAAAAACATAATGTATAGAGACTCTAACCAGCCTCTAAGGTGGGCCCTAGCAGAAATTTAAAAAGTATTGATTAGCAACACATTTGTCCAATAAGTACTATTTCTCTTGTACTCCTACTTTCTTATGGTTCCTAAGGCTGACAATTGGGACCAGATGGATTGTTACATTGTTAGAGGCAGCCTCTAAGGTTAGACGCGATGCTAGCCAATTTTTTGTTAGAGGCAGTTCATGCAATGTATAGAGGGCCGCCTCTAAGAGGAGAGAGGGCTTAGAGGAAACAAAAGGCATACATTGTGGATGCCCTAAGTGCCTACTTTCCGGTCCATATGACTCAATTTAAAATCCACAATGCATCCATAATAGATGTTGGGTGGTGGAATAAGTTTGTTACTTCCATAGTTCGCAAAAGTACTGAGCATGTGAGATGATGAACACAGGGAGTACGATACCATTAATACTACAGTTCTTTTGGAAGGGTTGTAGTAGTCCCTCCCATTCACATGTTCACAATTCAAGCTTCAATAAAAACGTTGCACGCAAGGACTAAGAGAAACCTCAGTAATGCATGTACTCCCTCAATCCATATAGGGTATAAAATGCGTTTTGGAGGCTAACTTTCACCACATGTTACAGAAATAATATGACATCCAACTGACACAAATCTTACCATCAAATATGTACGTGGTCATTATACTGCTAACACATGCATGTGTTGCAATAAGTACGTAGATACTGTAGTAAACACTCACTATCTAGTAGTACTAGTAGTACGCTACACCACCACCACCACCACCACCACCACTACTACTACTACTACTACTACTACTACTACTACTACTACTACTACTACTACTACTACTACTACTAGCTGTGCTTTTTTTCCCACCACGCCGCCCGAGCCGGCTGCAGACCGATCGGCGACCCGCAAATTACGCCATCCAACCATAGCCGCACACATTCTGACAACAACTCAACCAACCGGATGAAATTCATACAAACACGGCGATATTTCATATAAACAATGACGGAATTCATATAAAATGCCGCATTTTCATACAAACATGACGGATTTCATTACATTCAAATCAACTAAGCGGTGCTAGTCCTGAACAACACATGTATAATAATACCTAGCCTAAATGGTCGCCCACCGATCCATTTGTCTTCCTCATGTCTGGCAGCACGATCACCGGACTGCCGGGAGCCCCGGAGGTATATGCTTCAGCGAGAAGGACGACTCGCTTTCCCACTGCTCAACTGACATCGTTGGCTGATGCCCAAGATGGAAGCTGAAGGGGGCTTCTCTGCTTTCATGGAGGCCATGCGGGGTCGACGAAGGTCCTCGCAACAAAAGGATCCGGCAAGACACCTCCTGTGTACGCCGGCATCGCCTCGGCGGTGGCCTTCATGGGATCCAAGCGGCGGCGGCCTCCCGTGTTCTACTTCTCCTCGATGATGGCGGCGGACACGGAGGCGCTGGCCACCGATTCGTCGCTCTCCGCGCACCCGGCTTCTGTCTCTGCTTGCATGGCACGGCCACAGGTACGGGAGTCTCGGCCACAGAAACGGGAGACACGGTCGCACACACGGGAGGCGCGGTACAAGGCGACGGCGTGGACAGCAGCGATGACGCCCGTGCTCCCCGCCGACTCGCCGCTCCTTGATACGTCTCCGTCGTATCTATAATTTTTGATTGTTCCATGCCAATATTATACAACTTTCATACACTTTTGGCAACTTTTTATACTATTTTTGGGACTAACATATTGATCCAGTGCCCAGTGCCAGTTCCTGTTTGTTGCA
This sequence comes from Aegilops tauschii subsp. strangulata, assembly GCF_002575655.3. Lineage (NCBI taxonomy): Eukaryota > Viridiplantae > Streptophyta > Magnoliopsida > Poales > Poaceae > Aegilops > Aegilops tauschii. Next base: position 306,966,413 of record NC_053036.3, read on the forward strand.
TGTTTTATGTTTCGCAGAAACCCCATATCAAACGGAATCCAAACGGGATAAAAACGAACGGAGAATATTTTTGGAATATTTGGAGAATTCCAGAAGAAGAATCAACGCGAGACGGTGCCCGAGGGGGGCACGAGGCAGGGGGGCGCCCCACCCCCCTGGGCGCGCCCCTGACCCTCGTGGGCCCCCCGTAAGGCGGTTGCTGCTCTACTTTGGACGCAAGAAAACTAATTTTCGGAGAAAAATCTGGGCGAAGTTTTCAATCCAATCGGAGTTACGGATCTCCATATATACACGAAACGGTGAAAGGGCAGCAGAGGGAACGCAGAAACAGAGAGAGACAGAGAGACAGATCCAATCTCGGAGGGGCTCTCGCCCCTCCCACGCCATGGAGACCATGGACCAGAGGGGAAACCCTTCTCCCATCTAGGGAGAAGGTCAAGGAAGAAGAAGAAGGAGGGGGGCTCTCTCCCCCTCGCTTCCGGTGGCGCCGGAGTGCCACCGGGGGCCATCATCATCACCGCAATCTTCACCAACACCTCCACCATCTTCACCAACATCTCCATCACCTTCCCCCCTCTATCTACCTCGGTCCACTCTCCCGCAACCCACTGTACCCTCTACTTGAACATGGTGCTTTATGCTTCATATTATTATCCAATGATGTGTTGCCATCCTATGATGTCTGAGTAGATTTTCGTTGTCCTATCGGTGGTTGATGAATTGATATGATTGATTTAATTTGCTTGTGGTTATGTTGCTGTCCTTTGGCGCCCATCATATGAGCGCGCGCGTGGATCACACCATAGGGTTAGTTGTATGTTGATAGGACTATGTATTGGAGGGCAAGAGTGACAAAAGCTTCAACCTAGCATAGAAATTGATGCATACGGGATTGAAGGGGGACCAGTATAACTTAATGCTATGGTTGGGTTTTACCTTAATGAACATTAGTAGTTGCGGACGCTTGGTAATAGTTCCAATCTTAAGTGCATAGAATTCCAAGTAAGGGATGACATGCTAGCAGTGGCCTCTCCCACATAAAACTTGCTATCGGTCTAGTAAAGTAGTCAATTGCTTAGGGACAATTTCGCAACTCCTACCACCACTTTTCCACACTCGCTATTTTTACTTTATTATGTCTTCATCTAAACAGCCCCTAGTTTTTATTTACATGCTATTTATATTCTTGCAAACCTATCCAACAACACCTACAAAGTACTTCTAGTTTTATACTTTTTTTAGGTAAAGCAAACGTCAAGCGTGCGTAGAGTTGTATCGGTGGTCGATAGAACTTGAGGGAATATTTGTTCTACCTTTAGCTCCTCGTTGGGTTCGACACTCTTACTTATCGAAAGAGGCTACAATTGATCCCCTATACTTGTGGGTTATCAAAACCTTTTTCTGGCGCCGTTGCCGGGGAGTCATAGCGTGGGGTGAATATTCTCGTGTGTGCTTGTTTGCTTTATCACTAAGTAATTTTTTATTTTGCTGTTCTTAGTTGTTTTCTATCCTTATTTATGGGTAGGAAACGTAAAATACCAAAAAAAATAGTTGTACCTACTGAACCAATGGTTGAAGAACCACTCAAAATCTATCACACTCCTGAAGCTTTTTACTTGGATCATCTTCGATCCCTATGTGCTCGTGCTGAAACCCCAACTAGCTTAGTTGAGGGCAAATCTTTAGATGAGCATGCTTGTTATGTGCGACACCGCATATCTGAAAGAGGGAAACTTTTACTGGGTCAAATTCATCGTTTGCAATGTTATGCTTGGAATTTATGTGAAATATATGATGTTACTTGTTGTTCTGAAAACCCTAAGAAACACCTTCCCTACCAATGTGAGTTTAGTGATAATGGAATCATATCTTTATATTCTAAGGGTGTTTATAATTACTATGATGTTCAACAAATTGAAGAATTTGTTGCTTTTAAGGGTGCTTATGAAATTGCTTCTTTGATTGAAAAGTATGATGCTACTCTTTACAAATCTGAAAATTTTGCCATACTTGAATATTGTTATAAGAATTATGCTTCTAATGCCTATGTTAAACCATATATCGAGGTCTCCTCCGCTGTCCAAGAAGAGACTAATATTTTGCAGGAGTCTATGGAAGAAGAAATTGATGAAACTGTGAGCTCATTGGATGAAAAAGTTGAGGAGGAGAGCAAAGAACAAAAGGAGGAAGAGCGGATTGATCACCCGTGCCCACCTTCTAATGAGAGTAACTCTTTATCCCATACATTGTTTAATTTCCCTTCATGCTTACCGAAGGATGATTGCTACGATGATTGTTATGATCCCGTTGATTCTCTTGAAATATCCCTTTTTGATGAAGCTTGCTATGCTTGTGGCCAAGATGCCAATATGAATTATGCTTATGGAGATCAACTTGCTATAGTTCCTTATGTTAAACATGAAATTGTTGCTATTGCACCCACGCATGATAGTCCTATTATCCTTTTGAATTCTCCCGACTACACTATATCGGAGAAGTTTGCTCTTATTAAGGATTATATTGATGGGTTGCCTTTTACCGTTGCACATGATGATTTTGATAGATATAATATGCATGTGCTTGCTGCTCCTACTTGCAATTATTATGAGAGAGGAACTATATCTCCACCTCTCTATGTTTCCAACACGATAGAATTGCAAGAAACTGTTTATACTATGCATTGGCCTTTACTTTGTGTGCATGAATTGTTCTTTTATGACATGCCAATGCATAGGAAGAGAGTTAGGCTTCGTTATTGCTTGATATATGTTACTTTGTGCTCACTACTAAATTACAAATCATTGTTAGTTAAAAATTGGCTTTGATATACCTTGGGATCCGGGTGGATCCATTACTTGAGCACTATATGCCTAGCTTAATGGCTTTAAAGAAAGCGCTGCCAGGGAGACAACCCGGAAGTTTTAGAGAGTCATTTATTTCTGTTGTGTGCTTTTATATAGTTTAAAAACAAAAAAATAAAGAGGGGACCAAAACTTTTCAAAAAGAAAAGTGAAAGTGAGATAGACGAGCATTGTGAAAGTGGGGGACGTCCTTGAACTTTGTTCATGCCCATGGAAACTTTGTGAATCTTAATTACAGAAAATTTTCAACAAAAATAATTATCCCCTTGTACAATTCCATTGTATTATAAAAATAATGTGCCAAGGTTTGCCTTTAGGATGTTTACAATGCTTGTTGGTTTGTACGATGCAGGACAGAAACTTTGGCTGTAGTGCGCGATTTTACATTTTTTTACTGGAACGTCAAATGGTTCTGAAACTTTTTGCACTGTCTTTCTATACAAATTGTTTATTTTTCCTAATTTTGGCAGAATTTTTCAAGCATCAGAAGTATGGTGAATGTTCAGATTATTACAGACTGTTCTGTTTTAGACAGATTCTGTTTTTGATGCATAGTTGCTTGTTTTGATGAAACTATCGATTTATATCAGTGGATTAAGCCATGGAAAAGTATATTACAATAGCTATAATGCAAAAACAAAATATGAATTGGTTTGCAATAGTACTTAGAGTAGTGATTTGCTTTATTATACTAACGGATCTTACCGAGTTTTCTGTTGAAGTTTTGTGTGGATGAAGTGTTCGATGATTGAGAAGGTCTCGATGTGAGAAGAAGAAAGAGAGGCAAGAGCTCAAGCTTGGGGATGCCCCGGAAGGCATCCCATCTTTCTTCAACAAGTATCGGTATGTTTTCGGATTCGTTTCGTTCCTGCGATATGTGCAAATCTTGGAGTGTCTTTTGCATTTTGTTTTCGCTTTTCTTTTATGCACCATGCTGGTATGAGATAGTCCTTGGTTTATTTATAGAATGCTCTATGCACTTCACTTATATCTTTTGAGTATGGCTTTATAGAATGCTTCATGTGCTTCACTTATATCATTTGAAGTTTGGATTGCATGTTTCTCTTCACATAGAAAACCGACATTTGTGGAATGCTCTTTTGCTTCACTTATATTTGTTAGAGCGTCGGCATATCTTTTGTAGAAAGAACTAAACTCTCTTGATTCACTTATATCTATTTAGAGAGATGACAGGAATTGGTCATTCACATGGTTAGTCATAAAATCCTACATAAAACTTGTAGATCACTGAATATGATATGTTTGATTCCTTGCAATAGTTTTGCGATATAAAGATGGTGATATTAGAGTCATGCTAGTGGGTAGTTGTGGATTGTAGAAATACTTGTGTTGAGGTTTGTGATTCCCGTAGCATGCACGTATGGTGAACCGTTATGTAACGAAGTCGGAGCATGAGGTATTTATTGATTGTCTTCCTTATGAGTGGCGGTCGGGGATGAGCGATGGTCTTTTCCTACCAATCTATCCCCCTAGGGGCATGCGTAGTAGTACTTTGCTTCGAGGGCTAATAAACTTTCGCAATAAGTATATGAGTTCTATATGACTAATGTGAGTCCATGGATTATACGCACTCTCACCCTTCCATCATTGCTAGCCTCTTCGGTACCGTGCATTGCCCTTTCTCACCTCTAGAGTTGGTGCAAACTTCGCCGGTACATCCAAACGCCGTGATACGATACACTCTATCACACATAAGCCTCATTATATCTTCCTCAAAATAGCCACCATACCTACCTATCATGGCATTTCCATAGCCATTCCGAGATATATTGCCATGCAACTTCCATCATCATCATATACATGACTTGAGCATTTATTGTCATATTTCTTTGCATGATCGTAAGATAGCTAGCATGATGTTTTCATGGCTTGTACGTTTTTTTATGTCATTGCTACGCTAGATCATTGCACATCCCGGTACACCGGCGGAGGCATTCATATAGAGTCATATCTTTGTTCTAGTAATGAGTTGTAATATTGAGTTGTAAGTAAATAAAAGTGTGATGATCATCATTAATAGAGCATTGCCCCAAAAAAAAAGAGGCCAAAGAAGCCTAAATAAAAAAGGGGGCCAAAGAAGCCCATTCAAAAAAGAGAAAAAAAGAAAAAGGGGCAATGTTACTATCCTTTTACCACACTTGTGCTTCAAAGTAGCACCATGTTCTTCATATAGAGAGTCTCTTGAGTTATCACTTTCATATACTAGTGGGAATTTTCATTATAGAACTTGGCTTGTATATTCCGATGATGGGCTTCCTCAAATGCCCGAGGTCTTCATGAGCAAGCAAGTTGGATGCACGCCCACTTAGTTTTTAGTTTGAGCTTTCATATACTTATAGCTCTAGTGCATCCGTTGCATGTCAATCCCTACTCCTTGCATTGACATCAATTGATGAGCATCTCCATAGCCCGTTGATTAGCCGCGTTGATGTGAGACTTTTTTTTGTCTTCTCAACATAACCCCCATCATATTATTCTATTCCACCTATAGTGATATGTCCATGGCTTGCGCTCATGTATTGCGTGAGGGTTGAAAAAGCTGAAGAGCGTTAAAAAGTATGAACCAATTGCTCGGCTTGTCATCGGGGTTGTGCATGATGTGAATATTTTGTGTGGTGAAGATGGAGCATAGCCATACTATATGATTTTGTAGGGATAACTTTCTTTGGCCATGTTATTTTGAAAAGACATGATTGCTTTATTAGTTTGCTTGAAGTATTATTGTCTTAATGTCAAAAGATAGACTATTGCTTTGAATCACTCGTGTCTTAATATTCATGCCATGATTAGATACATGATCAAGATTATGCTAGGTAGCATTCCACATCAAAAATTATCTTTTTTATCATTTACCTACTCGAGGACGAGCAGGAATTAAGCTTGGGGATGCTGATACGTCTTCGTCGTATCTATAATTTTTTATTGTTCCATGCTAATATTATACAACTTTCATACACTTTTGGCAACTTTTTATACTATTTTTGGGACTAACATATTGATCCAGTGCCCAGTGCCAGTTCCTGTTTGTTGCATGTTTTATGTTTCGCAGAAACCCCATATCAAACGGAATCCAAACGGGATAAAAACGGACGGAGAATATTTTTGGAATATTTGGAGAATTCCAGAAGAAGATTCAACGCGAGACGGTGCCCGAGGGGGGGGCACGAGGCAGGGGGCGCGCCCCACCCCCTGGGCGCGCCCCTCACCCTCGTGGCCCCCCGTAAGGCGGTTGCTGCTCTACTTTGGATGCAAGAAAACTAACTTTCGGAGAAAAATCTGGGCGAATGTTTCAATCCAACCGGAGTTACGGATCTCCATATATACACGAAACGGTGAAAGGGCAGCAGAGGGAACGCAGAAACAGTTAGAGATAGAGAGACAGATCCAATCTCGGAGGGGCTCTCGCCCCTCCCACGCCATGGAGACCATGGACCAGAGGGGAAACCCTTCTCCCGTCTAGGGAGAAGGTCAAGGAAGAAGAAGAAGGAGGGGCTCTCTCTCCCCCTCGCTTCTGGTGGCGCTGGAGTGCCACCGGGGGCCATCATCATCACCGCAATCTTCACCAACATCTCCGCCATCTTCACCAACATCTCCATCACCTTCCCCCTCTATCTACAACGGTCCACTCTCCCGCAACCCACTGTACCCTCTACTTGAACATGGTGCTTTATGCTTCATATTATTATCCAATGATGTGTTGCCATCCTATGATGTCTGAGTAGATTTTCGTTGTCCTGTCGGTGGTTGATGAATTGCTATGATTGATTTAATTTGCTTGTGGTTATGTTGCTGTCCTTTGGTGCCCATCATATGAGCGCGCGTGTGGATCACACCATAGGGTTAGTTGTATGTTGATAGGACTATGTATTGGAGGGCAAGAGTGACAGAAGCTTCAACCTAGCATAGAAAATGATGCATACGGGATTGAAGGGGGACCAGTATAACCTAATGCTATGGTTGGGTTTTACCTTAATGAACGTTAGTAGTTGCGGACGCTTGGTAATAGTTCCAATCATAAGTTCATAGAATTCCAAGTAAGGGATGACATGCTAGCAGTGGCCTCTCCCACATAAAACTTGCTATCGGTCTAGTAAAGTAGTCAATTGCTTAGGGACAATTTTGCAACTCCTACCACCACTTTTCCACACTCGCTATTTTTACTTTATTGTGTTTTCATCTAAACAGCCCCTAGTTTTTATTTACGTGCTCTTTATATTCTTGCAAACCTATCCAACAACACCTACAAAGTACTTCTAGTTTTATACTTTTTTTAGGTAAAGCGAACGTCAAGCGTGCGTAGAGTTGTATCGGTGGTCGATAGAACTTGAGGGAATATTTGTTCTACCTTTAGCTCCTCGTTGGGTTCGACACTCTTACTTATCGAAAGAGGCTACAATTGATCCCCTATACTTGTGGGTTATCACTCCTCGTCGAGCTGGCCTGGAGCGGCGAGTTGCTGACCCGCGCGCCGGCTTGGGGCGGCAACTGGCTCCGTCAGGCGAGGGGAGGGAGGTGGATCAGCGAGCTGCATAGCTCGTATCCGGCGGGCTCGACAGGCCACCCAGCCGGCTTGGATGCCAGATAACTACTTAAGAGTGGACAAAATGGTGAAGGAGATAGGGGAGCGGCGGAGGTGTGTGATTCTTGGCCGGCGTCTAGCCTCGTTTAAATAGGAGACTAAATAGACAGCGGACGGGAGGAGCTCGGCCGGCGTTGCGTTTAATGTCAGCCCGGTCATGAACTGACGTGTGTCCAGAGTGGGTTTCTCGGCTTCCACACGGGTTTCATGGAGGCGTTTGAATACGGCAAGGAGGCATGTTCAGCCGGGCGTGCAGCGAGCGGCGCCCTTGACTCTGACGTAGACACCGCGCCATTCTTCCACTAACGTGTGGGCTCGTTGGGTACCTGGCCTACATGTCAGTGACCCAACGCAGGCAGTGCACGACAGAGGAACTTTTGGTGGGCCAGGGCGGTTAGAAGCGGGCATTTCATAAACCGATGATAGTTCATTGAGTGTGACATCATCTATTTCATGTAGATAAGCCTACTATATAATGTAAGAGAATTTTAAAATTTTCATATATACGTTGATAGCCCGTTCGATACGTTGTGATTCATAAAGACCGCTGCAAACATCAATGTTCTGCTTATCACAGATAAGATTGATTAATACCCGTAACAGTCCATGTCCTTAACAAAGGGTGCATGCACGTATAGGTTGAGCGTGTGTCTTGTGTCGTGTGCTATGTGCATGCAGGCGTGCGAGTGTTGCGTGCGTGCATGTGTACGTTTTGGTGTTGCATGCATGTGTGCGGGCGTGTGTGTGTTCGTGAGTGCATGTGTACGTGTCAGTGTTGCACGCCTGCATGCGTGCGTGTGTTCTGCGAGTGTTGCGTGCGTGCATGTGTATGTGCGGGGTGAGGCTACACGTTAGTCGACTGACTTTTTCATCTCTGGTCAGTCGATTTTCCAGCCGTTGGATAAATCAAGGGCCTGCAGTTCATCTTCAACCTCCACCCCCCTGAGCCGCCAGTCACCACTGGGCGAACCGCCAGCCCCCGTCGTCCCGCCCGCCTCGAAACCACTCCCCATCACCGGTCCGCCGCTGCCCCGCCATCCCTCTAGCCCCCCCCCCCCCCGCGCCCAGCTTTTTCTCTAGCGATCCCCACGCCACCGCGCCTCGCCCGCCCTAAACCCTAAGATAGATAGAGGGGTACCTCTCCGGCGAGCCCCCGTCCCCACTGCGGCTGGTTCTTCCTTAACTCCGGCGAGCCCCCCCACCCCCTGAAACTTGACTGACCCAAAAGTCGATTCAGTCGACTGAAGTGTAGCTAAATCGGTACGTGTGAGTATTGCATTCATGCATGCGGGCATTGCGGGCGTGTTTGTGCGCATGTGTGATGAGTTTGTATTTACCACAGTGGCTCGTGCGTGCGTGCAATTAAAACGGCCGGCTCAGCATATCATCACAAGGTGATCCTTGTCCGATGTGGTTAGGGGGCGCGGGCTGCCAACCAGAGGTCTCACGACTTCGAATCACCACCGACCACTAATTTATTATGATCTATGTCTTTCATATACACGCTGACGGGTGGGCCCTATGGTAATGTGCGCTGCTGAATGTGGACCGTTTGACTGGTATACCTTCAAGCACTCACCTCCCCGGCAACGGCGCCAGAAAAGAGCTTGATGTCTACTACGCAACCTTCTTCTTGTAGACGTTGTTGGGCCTCCAAGTGCAGAGGTTTGTAGGACAGTAGCAAATTTCCCTCAAGTGGATGACCTAAGGTTTATCAATCCGTGGGAGGCGTAGGATGAAGATGGTCTCTCTCAAACAACCCTGCAACCAAATAACAAAGAGTCTCTTGTGTCCCCAACACACCCAATACAATGGTAAATTGTATAGGTGCACTAGTTTAGCGAAGAGATGATGATACAAGTGCAATATGGATAGTAGATATAGGTTTTTGTAATCTGAAAATATAAAAACAGCAAGGTAACTAATGATAAAAGTGAGCACAAACGGTATTGCAATGCTTCGAAACAAGGCCTAGGGTTCGTACTTTCACTAGTGCAAGTTCTCTCAACAATAATAACATAACTGGATCATATAACTATCCCTCAACATGCAACAAAGAGTCACTCCAAAGTCACTAATAGCGGAGAACAAACGAAGAGATTATTGTAGGGTACAAAACCACCTCAAAGTTATTCTTTCGGATCGATCTATTCAAGAGTACGTAGTAAAATAACACGAAGCTATTCTTTCCGTTCGATCTATCCTAGAGTTCGTACTAGAATAACACCTTAAGATACAAATCAACCAAAACCCTAAGGTCACCTAGATACTCCAATGTCACCTCAAGTATCCGTGGGTATGATTATACGATATGCATCACACAATCTCAGATTCATCTATTCAAACCAACACAAAGTACTTCAAAGAGTGCCCCAAAGTTTCTACCAGAGAGTCAAGACGAAAACGTGTGCCAACCCCTATGCATAAGTTCACAAGGTCACTGAACCCGCAAGTTGATCACCAAAACATACATCAAGTAGATCACGTGAATATCCCATTGTCACCACAGATAAGCACATGCAAGACATACATCAAGTGTTCTCAAATCCTTAAAGACTCAATCCGATAAGATAATTTCAAAGGGAAAACTCAATCCATTACAAGAGAGTAGAGGGGGAGAAACATCATAAGATCCAACTATAATAGCAAAGCTCGCGATACATCAAGATCGTGCCACATCAAGAACACGAGAGAGAGAGATCAAACACATAGCTACTGGTACATACCCTCAGCCCTGAGGGTGAACTACTCCCTCCTCATCATGGAGAGCGCCGGGATGATGAAGATGGCCACCGGTGAGGGATCCCCCCTCCGGCAGGGTGCCGGAACAGGGTCCCGATTGGTTTTTGGTGGCTACAGAGGCTTGCGGCGGCGGAACTCCTAATCTATTCTGTTCCCCGAAGTTTTTAGGGTATATGGATATATATAGGCGAAAAAAGTCGGTCAGGGGAGCCACGAGGGGCCCACGAGGGTGGGGGCGCGCCCAGGGGGCAGGCGCGCCTCCCTGCCTCGTGGCCACCTCGAAGCTTCCTTGACTTCAACTCCAAGTCTCCTGGATCACGTTCGTTCCAAAAATCACGCTCCTGAAGGTTTCATTCCGTTTGGACTCCGTTTGATATTCCTTTTCTGCGAAACACTGAAACAAGGGGAAAAAGAGAAATTGGCACTGGGCTCTGGGTTAATAGGTTAGTCCCAAAAATAATATAAAAGTGTTTAATAAAGCCCATAAACATCCAAAACAGATAATATAATAGCATGAATACTTCATAAATTATAGATACGTTGGAGACGTATCAGCATCCCCAACCTTAATTCCTGCTCGTCCTTGAGTAGGTAAATGATAAAAGAAATAATTTATGAAGTGTGAATGCTAGCAGGTGCACAAGTTTGATCAATGATAATTTCAATCACCTTTTCTAGCATCCTTATATATCATAACAGTAGCTCATCTCATAAGGCTTCTCATGATCAAGTAACAAGCTATTCACATGTTAAAGTATAGATCATAAACTTTCTTGAAAACTAACAAACTGTGTTATCAGTCATAAAACAATTACAATTCATCTTATTTTCAGGAAGAGTCTATGTCAGAGCTTTGATTTAGCAAACTCCACATACTCAACTATCATTTAGTCTTTCACAATTGCTAACACTCACGCGATATTTATGGGTTCAAAGTTTTAATCAGACACAGAGAAAGATAGGGGCTTATAGATTCGCCTCCCAACCTTTTACCTCAAGGGTAATGTCAACAATAATAGTTCATGATGCCTTACGTCCAATTGGATATATATATCAGAATCTTTCAAACACAATGTGCTTGCCAAAGGATAAAATGTAAAAAGGAAAGGTGAAGATCACCATGACTCTTGCATAAGGTAAAAGACAATAATAAAAGATAGGCCCTTCGCAGAGGGAAGCAGAGGCTGCCATGCGCTTTTATAGTTGGATGCACAAAATCTTAATGCGAGGGAACATCACTTTATATTGCCACTTGTGATAGGGACCTTTATTATGCAGTCCGTCGCTTTTATTGCTTCCATATCACAAGATCGTATAAAGCTTATTTTCTCCACACTAAAAGATCATACATATTTAGAGAGCAATTTTTATTGCATGCACCGATGACAACTTACTTGAAGGATCTTACTCAATCCATAGGAAGGTATGGTGGACTCTCATGGCAATAATGGTTTAAGGGATGTTTGTAAGCACAAGTAGTATCTCTACTTGGTGCAAAGAATTTGGCTAGCATGAGGGGGAAAGGCAAGCTCAACGTGTTTGGCGATCCATGACAATATACTTTATTTCAGATATAAGAAAACATAACCCATTACGTTGTCTTCCTTGTCCAGCATCAACCTTTTAGCATGTCATATTTTAATGAGTGCTCACAATTACAAAAGATGTCCAAGATAGTATATTTATATGTGAAATCTCTCTTCCTTCAATATTCTTTCATGAATTGTTCAAGTGAACAATACAATGTTTGCTAACCTTCAATAAATTTACCACCTCTACTTCTTATATGTGAAGTCATTACTCCCCACGGGATAAGCATATGAAACATATATAATTTCAGATTTATGATATTCAAATCATTCAACTATTTACTCATAGGATATAAGTGAAGCACACGAGTAAATGATAAACTACTCTAAAAAGATATAAGTGAAGATCAATGAGTAGTTAAATAATTATGTAGCTATGTGAAGACTCTCTCCCATTTTAAGAATTTCAGATCTTGATACTTTATTCAAACAGCAAGCGAAACAAAATAAAATGACATGACGCTCCAAGCAAAACACATATCATGTGGTGAATAAAAATATAGCTCCAAGTAAAGTTACCGATGAACGAAGACGAAAAAGGGGATGCCATCCGGGGCATCCCCAAGCTTAGGCTCTTGGTTGTCCTTAACTATTATCTTGGGGTGCCTTGGGCGTCCCCAAGCTTAGGCTCTTGCCACTCCTTATTCCCTAGTCCATCGAATCTTTACCCAAAACTTGAAAACTTCACAACACAAAACTTAACAGAAAATCACGTGAGCTCGTAGCGAAAGAAAACAAAACACCACTTCAAGGTACTGTAATGAACTCATTCTTTATTTATATTGGTGTTAAACCTACTGTATTCCAACTTCTCTATGGTTTATAAACTCTTTTACTAGCCATAGATTCATTAAAATAAGCAAACAACACGCGAAAAACAGAATCTGTCAAAAACAGAACAGTCTGTAGTAATCTGTAACTAACGCAAACTTCTGGAACTCCAAAAATCCTACAAAAATAGGAAGACCTAGATAATTTGTTTATTGATCTACTGCAATTGGAATCAGTATTTTATCACGTTCTGGCGATTTTTAACAATTGTTTTCGTGAACAGAAAGTTTCTGGAATTTTCAGCAAGATCAAATAACTATCATCCAAGAAGATCCTATAGGTTTAACTTGGCACAAACACTAATTAAAACATAAAACCACATCTAACCAGAGTCTAGATGAATTATTTATTCCTAAACAGACCCAAAAAGCAAAGAACTAAAATAAAATTGGGTTGCCTCCCAACAAGCGCTATCGTTTTAACGCCCCTAGCTAGGCATGATGATTTCAATGATGCTCGTATAAAAGATAAGAATTGAAACATAAAGAGAGCATCATGAAGAATATGACTAGCACATTTAAGTCTAACCCACTTCCTATGCATAGGGATTTTGTGAGCAAACAACTTATGGGAACAATAATCAACTAGCATAGGAAGGCAAAACAAGCATAACTTTAAAACTTTTAACACATAGAGAGGAAACTTGATATTATTGCAATATGTAGAAGCATATGATCCTCTCTCATAATAATTTTCAGTAGCATCATGAATGAATTTAACCATATAACCAGCACATAAAGCATTCTTTTCATGATCTACAAGCATAGAAATTTTATTACTCTCCACATAAGCAAATTTCTTCTCATGAATAGTGGTGGGAGCAAACTCAACAAAATAAATATCATGTGAAGCATAATCCAATTGAAAATTAAAATCATGATGACAATTTTCATGGTTATCTTTATTCTTTATAGCATACGTGTCATCACAATAATCATCATAAATAGGAGGCATGCTTTCATCATGATAAATTTGCTCATCAAAACTTGGGGGACTAAACATATTATCTTCATCAAACATAGCATCCCCAGGCTTGTGGCTTTGCATATCATTAGCATCATGGGTATTCAAAGAACTCATACTAACAACATTGCAATCATGCTCATCATTCACATATTTTATGCCAAGCATTCTATGTAATTCTTCTTCTAGTACTTGAGCACAATTTTCCTTCCCATCATTTTCACGAAAGATATTAAAAAGATGAAGCATATGAGGCACCATCAATTCCATTTTTTTGTAGTTTTCTTTTATAGACTAAACTAGTGATAAAACAAGAAACTAAAAGATTCGATTGCAAGATCTAAAGATATACCTTCAAGCACTCACCTCCCCGGCAACGGCGCCAGAAAAGATCTTGATGTCTACTACGCAACCTTCTTCTTGTAGACGTTGTTGGGCCTCCAAGTGCAGAGGTTTGTAGGACAGTAGCAAATTTCCCTCAAGTGGATGACCTAAGGTTTATCAATCCGTGGGAGGCGTAGGATGAAGATGGTCTCTCTCAAACAACCATGCAACCAAATAACAAAGAGTCTCTTGTGTCCCCAACACACCCAATACAATGGTAAATTGTATAGGTGCACTAGTTTAGCGAAGAGATGGTGATACAAGTGCAATATGGATAGTAGATATAGGTTTTTGTAATCTGAAAATATAAAAACAGCAAGGTAACTAATGATAAAAGTGAGCACAAACGGTATTGCAATGCTTCGAAACAAGGCCTAGGGTTCAAACTTTCACTAGTGCAAGTTCTCTCAACAATAATAACATAACTGGATCATATAACTATCCCTCAACATGCAACAAAGAGTCACTCCAAAGTCACTAATAGCGGAGAACAAACGAAGAGATTATTGTAGGGTACAAAACCACCTCAAAGTTATTCTTTCGGATCGATCTATTTAAGAGTACGTAGTAAAATAACACGAAGCTATTCTTTCCGTTCGATCTATCCTAGAGTTCGTACTAGAATAACACCTTAAGATACAAATCAACCAAAACCCTAATGTCACCTAGATACTCCAATGTCACCTCAAGCATTCGTGGGTATGATTATACGATATGCATCACACAATCTCAGATTCATCTATTCAAACCAACACAAAGTACTTCAAAGAGTGCCCCAAAGTTTCTACCGAAGAGTCAAGACGAAAACGTGTGCCAACCCCTATGCATAAGTTCACAAGGTCACTGAACCCGCAAGTTGATCACCAAAACATACATCAAGTAGATCACGTGAATATCCCATTGTCACCACAAATAAGCACATGCAAGACATACATCAAGTGTTCTCAAATCCTTAAAGACTCAATCCGATAAGATAACTTCAAAGGGAAAACTCAATCCATTACAAGAGAGTAGAGGGGGATAAACATTAAGGTCCAACTATAATAGCAAAGCTCGCGATACATCAAGATCGTGCCACATCAAGAACACGAGAGAGATAGAGAGAGATCAAACACATAGCTACTGGTACATACCCTCAGCCCCGAGGGTGAACTACTCCCTCCTCGTCATGGAGAGCGCCGGGATGATGAAGATGGCCACCGGTGAGGGATCCCCCCTCCGGCAGGGTGCCGGAACAGGGTCCCGATTGGTTTTTGGTGGCTACAGAGGCTTGCGGCGGCAGAACTCCCGATCTATTCTGTTCCCCGAAGTTTTTAGGGTATATGGATATATATAGGCGAAAGAAGTCGGTCAGGGGAGCCACGAGGGGCCCACGAGGGTGGGGGGCGCGCCCAGGGGGGCAGGCGCGCCTCCCTGCCTCGTGGCCACCTTGAAGCTTCCTTGACTTCAACTCCAAGTCTCCTGGATCACGTTCGTTCCAAAAATCACACTCCCGAAGGTTTCATTCCGTTTGGACTCCGTTTGATATTCCTTTTTTGCGAAACACTGAAACAAGGGAAAAAACAGAAACTGGCACTGGGCTCTGGGTTAATAGGTTAGTCCCAAAAATAATATAAAAGTGTTTAATAAAGCCCATAAACATCCAAAACAGATAATATAATAGCATGAATACTTCATAAATTATAGATATGTTGGAGACGTATCAATGGTGCAACACTAGTTGCGCCACGTGGAACGTTTGACTGGTTAATTGATTGTGTCATCAACAAAATACGGAGTTGTACGGGTGAGCCAGTGACCGTATAATCACGACATGCATTTTTTAACACAGTACAGACGCAAGCGCTCATATATACGCGCAAACACTCACTGCTATAAGCGCACACACTCAGCTACCCCTATGAGCACCTTCGAGAGAGTGAGCCAGCATATGATCTTGAGATTTTACTAAGTCACCATAGGTGCCTCGTAGTCGAGGGGAACATTTCCTCCCACTGAATGCAGATCGCCGGAAAATACTGAAATTAATCCAGGATAAATGCGAGCACCAGGACCTTAACCCTGGTGGGCTGGGGAACCACTGTCCTCCTAACCATCCAACCAGAGGTTGGTTAGCACCACAAAATGTATATGGTGACCGTGATGAGCTTATTCTGAAGTCCAGTGATCATATTGTGCTTTCGCTTCAAATACAATGACCGTAAGTGTCGTCAACAAAATACGGAGCATGCATCAAATACAATGTCCGTCAGTGTCATCAACAAAATACGGAGACGTATCGTGAGCTAGATACCGTATGATCACCAAGAGAATGTATACGGTCACTGTAATGAGCATATTCTGAAGTCCAGTGACCGTATAGTGCTTTTGCTTGAAATACAGTGACCGTCACGCGTGAATGTGTCAGGGGCATGCATACTTTTAGAGGGACGAGAGAAAGTTTGTGTGCGTACGTGAAAGTGGTGTAGAAAGAGGGAGTGTCCAGTGGAGACAAGGAGAGATATGCCCTTCGTTTCTCTTCCCATGCCTAATATTTTAGGAGAAAATATAAACATTCACAATGCAGAACAAATAGTATTGGATGCACCATGCAATTAACTTTCATGTATAACATTGTACTATTGTATATGCTTATTTTCTTAGTGGCCGATTGCGTGTGGGGTGTGGTGGGCACATCATTTCTAGCTGTGGTGGGTCAACGTCAGGACTCATGGGTCGGTCCATCCTGCGCCACATAGGTTCGACCGAGAGACATTAGATGAAGACCCATGTGGAGGACTCGGTGCAAGACGAAGCTACTAGAGTCGTGGAGGACTCTATCCCCACTGATGATAAGCCGACTATATATGATTTGTGACCCTAGGCCCCGAGTATGTTATAGAAGCCCGGGGGCTAGTTCGTCGATAGTATACACACACGCACAATGCCTAGTATTCACGTGTACTTTGTACGCACCCCTATCACAAATATACAATACCAGGAGTAGGCTTTTTCCTCAACTACAAGGGCCCGGACTTGGGTAAAACTTCGCCTCGTATTACCATCCAGCCTAACAGTCAGGGATATCCTACCGAATGATCTAATGGAATCATATCTGCCAACTACTAAGAGAGAGGTGTGTGTCGGGGGGCAATGTGTGCGAGAGAGGCCTAAAGATAATGTGCGTGCGGGAGACACGTAGGCACATATATGTGCCTATAGAGGGCTAGTAGAGACCGTGCGTGTGTATATATGCATGTGAGAGAAATAGTGTTTTCTAACCGAGGTTAGTGAAAAGAGTGGTACATAGTAGTAAGAAAGAGAGAGGGAGATATATAGAGAGTGTGTGCATGAGACACCCCGGGAGAGATTGTGAGCATGTGTGAGAGATAAATGCTAATGTATATAAAGTGTGTGCACTTATGCGTTAGATAGAGAGATATATAGCGTGTGTGTGAGAACGGGTCGAGGCATAGTGCATCTACGTGTAAAAGGCGGTTCTACGCATTAAATTAAAATATAAATGGCATTATTATTTTTGGATGAGATCATAAATTTTGCAATTTGCGTATGAACGAACATCGGTCTATCATACACCCATACTCTATTGAATTCTAGCATGTTCATGTGTTTATTTCATATTATCGATCCATAGAGTGAGAGTGGTTTGAAATTCAGACAATGCATTGCTTTTGCAATTCATATATAAACATTAATTAGTACACTCCATGTTGTTAGTGTGAAGCATTTCATACATTTGTCACTTACATGGATACATTTCAAATTGCTAGCTACGAAATAGAATACATGGTGAATTCAACATAAAGGGGGTTTCGAAGATTCGAATTCATAGGAAGTGCATTCATCTATTTGAATCCGAGATAATGGCATTTGTAAATCAAATCTAAAAGGGGGCATCAATCTTTGTTGTGCGTTTGAACATGCTATATATTCATACGCATGTCTAACTATTTTTTTTAACCAAGGAGATTATATCTGGAACCATGCATGAACAAGGTAAGTTGCATATATTTTAATATATACTCGTGTATAATGTATATTCGAATGTATCCCCTCCATTCCAAAATAGTCATAGTTTTAGGATTTTCAAGAGTCAATATTTGTGAAGTTTGACAAATCCTGAAAGTTCTATTCAAGAGAGCCGAAAACGTTAATGCTTCTGCTCCCAAATATTGAACGAAGCGCCAAATAAGCCTCTGGTCACCCAAAACCACACGATACTAATGTTTGGTGGTAGGAAATTACTGTCCTGACTCTGGCCTGTGTAGCCTATCGGCCCGATGTCCAAAGGTCTAAACCCGGGTAGGTTTGTAACTTCACCAAGACGCCAGTCTCAACCGCCTCCGAGAATCATTCATACGCCGTGGGCACCTAAACACCTATGCGCTCCGCCGAAATCTATCCCGCCCACCATTTGGGACACCTGAGATTACTGTCCTACCCCTGACCCGCAATATGTCTGAAATTTTAGATGGGGGCAAAGTTTGTAAATTTCCCCAAATTTCAAACAAGCGCGTCCCAAACCGAGACATTGTTCCCCCTTAGTTCCTCCTCCCTCCGTTTCCCCATTCATACTCCGTGGGCGCCAAAACGCCCTCTCCACCAGCCGCGAAACCCCAACCTCCTCCGCCCTCCACCCCATCATGCCCAATCCACCGCCACCCTCCATCACGCCGGAGCCGGTACCCCGACGTCGTCGTCCAACGCAATCGCAACCGCAACGCCCTCAAGAAATTAGCAGCTGAAGCCGAGGCAGAGCTGCCTCCACGACGCCAACGCCGACGTGTGTCGTACCAGAACCACTTCGACCACGCCGTCTTGCGCCTCACCGCAGCCGCTCCACTGTCGCAACCGTCCACTGCACCGGAGCTGTTCCCGCTACGCCGTCGTTCGTCGCCTCGGATATGGTTCCCCGCCGCCGACAGATGGCCACCGCACCACACTCAACAACTTGGCCATGGGTTCGTCCAAGGCTCCACCGTCCTCCACAACTTCTCGTTTCCAGCGAACCACAAGAAGATCGTTGGAAAAACAGAAGGAGGACACAACACTACCAGCAGAAAGAGGTACTCCTCTTCCCTTATTCGTGCAAATCTTACGTCTCTGCTCACATCGTATTCATCCCATGAAAGAAACTAGTTGAGCGCTTCTTACTGCATCTTCTTCGTGATACTAAATGCACAATGTTTCCTCCCATTTACTATTTCACCTTGGCTAGAGGTCAGTAGCCCGCCTGGATTTCAATTCTGGGTCAGTTGATTCGCAATTAAAAGAAGCAACACCCGCTTAGGCATGCAGAGCACCTAGTCCGCTTGTTCAACGGGGAAGTGGCGCATCGATGTCTATCATAGGGGTGTGGGGGCGCAGGAGCTGCTTGCGCCTGATCCGGAGGTCGGCGGGGCTTGAAGGGATGGCTGGGGGCGGTGCCAAGCACGGTGGTGCGGTGAGGTCGAGGGGGCGGAGGAATGGGACTGGGCCGGTGGTCGCTGGCGTTTCGAGGAAGATCGTCAACACTGACTGGCTGGAGGTAGATGAAGGCGATCTGCCTGTTCTTTGTACATCAGACGGTGCAGAAAAAATGGACTGACCTATTTGTTTTCAGTTGACTGTTATTTTCATAGGACCACACCTCGTGGTGTGCTGGAGGAGCATCTGCATTTCCCAGCCATCGTTCTGCTCATATTTCAAAATCCTAGAATCTAGTAATTTCGTGTGCCATGCATGTTGTAGAGCTAGCATATGTTTCCCGTCATTTATTTCACACCGACTTGCTATCAGCTACTTTTACACTGTACTACTTGTGCACACACTTCACCCATACTCACACTATTGTTTTTTTATGCGCGGGTATTTCAGACTCCGACGCAATGTTGATGAATACACAAAAGAATAGATAGATGTCGCTCCAGTGTAATTCAAAGATAAGCACCAAGCGTTTCAACGCTCTAAAGGGTGTAGTGTCAGCAGATGGAGACAATAAACGTAGCTTTATAGTTGATGATCTCAATTGCCACACACAACCATCACAGGTGCTTGCTTTACCTTCGCACTGTCAAATGTGGTTGCATGTTTCATATGGTGTCTAGCTTGTATTGCTTCCAATTTGGTTAAATTGCATCTGCTTACTTTACACATTATACCTTTGATAATGACATGCCTTCCTGTTTTTGATACATACTACATATGTCTATTAACCATGTTCGTACATCAAACTAATGCTCTTTTGTATCCCTCATCAATCACTTATGATGAGATAGTCACCCCAGTGGTTGACTGAGAGACGCGCTACTCGTTTAAAGAGTGCAATGTCATCCTCCCCACATGATTCTCAAAAACCAGCAAGGCTAAATGAAGATAGTCAACATAGCTCTCTAGTTGATGACCGCAATTCCCCTACACCACCATCATAGGTGCTTGCGCTTACTTGGCAATCTGATATGTGGTTGCATGTTGATACGTCTCCAATGTATCTATACTTTTTTATTGTTCCATGCTATTATATTATCATTCTTGGATGTTTTATAATCATTTTATATCATTTTTTGGTACTAACCTATTGACATAGTGCCAAGTGCCAGTTGTTGTTTTTTGCATGTTTTTTACATCGCAGGAAATCAATATCAAACGGAGTCCAAATACCGCGAAACTTTTTGTGGATTTTTATGGACCAGAAGACTCCCGATGGGCCAGAGCAGCACCTGGGGGTGCCCCCAGGGGGGCACAACCCACCAGGCGCGCCTGGGGGCCCAGGCGTTCCCAGGTGGGTTGTGCCCACCTCGGTGGCCTCCCGCACCCCCTCTTTGCCCTATAAATTCCCAAATATTCCAAAAACCCAGGGGGGTAGCCCTAGATCAGAAGTTCCGCCGCCGCAGGCCTCTGTACCCATGAAAAACCAATCTAGAGCCCGTTGCGGCACCCTGTCGGAGGGGGAGATCATCACCGGTGGCCATCTTCATCATCCCGGCGGCCACCATGATGAGGAGGGAGTAGTCCACCCTCGGGGCTGAGGGTTTGTACCAGTAGCTATGTGTTTAATCTTTCTCTCTCTCTCGTGTTCTTGAGATGTCATGATCTTGATGTATCGCGGGCTTTGTTAATATAGTCAGACCATATGGTGTTTTCCCCTCTCTATCTCGTTGTGATGAATTGAGTTTTCCGTTTGAGACTTCGTTGTTATCCGATTGAATACTTTCATGGATTTGAGAACACTTGATATATGTATTGCAATTGAATACTCGTGGTGACAATGGGGTATCGTATTGATTCACTTGATATATGTTTTGGCACTCAACTCGCGGATTCCCGAGGTGACATTGGGGTAATCTATGCATAGGGGTTGATGCACGTTCTTGTCTTTGTTTCTCCGGTAGAAATCTTGGGGCACTCTTTGAAGTTCTTTGTGTTGGTTGAGTATTATGAATATGAATTTGCTTTGGTGTTATTTTAGTACGAACTCTAGGATAGCTCGAACGGAAAGAATAGCTTTGTGTTATTTTAGTATGAACTCTTGAATAGATCGAACGGAAAGAATAGCTTTGAGGTGGTTTCGTACCCTACAAACAATTTATTCTTATGTTCTCCAATAGATAGGAGCTTTGGAGTGATTCTTCATCGCACTTTGAGGGATGGTTATATGATCCAATTATATTAGCACTGTTGAGAGATTGCACTAGCGAAAGTACGGACCCTAGGCCTCATTTTCAAGCATTGCAATACCGTTTTTGTGCCCATTTACTATTTGCTACCTTGCTGTTTTTATTTATTCAGATTATAAAAATATATTTCTACCATCAATATTACACTTTTATCACCATCTCTTCGCCGAACTAGTGCAACTATACAAATTGCCATTGTATTGGGTGTGTTGGGGACACAAGAGATTTCTTGTATTTGGTTGCAGGGTCGTTTGAGAGAGACCATCTTCATCCTATACCTCCCACGGATTGATAAACTTTAGGTCATCCACTTGAGGGAAAATTGCTACTGTCCTACAAAACTCTGCGCTTGGAGGCCCAACACGTGTCTACAAGAATAAAGTTGCGTAGTAGACATCAAGCTCTTTTCTGCCGCCGTTGCCGGGGAGGTGAGTGCATGAAGGTATATCTTTAGATCTTGCAATCGAATCTTTTAGTTTCTTGTTTTATCACTAGTTTGGTTTTATAAAAGAAAACTACATAAAAATATGGAATTGAGGTTGCATCATATTATTGATCATCTTTATAATATCTTTCTTGAAAATGACGGATCGGAAAATTGTGCTCAATTGTTAGAAGAAGAAGTCAATAAAATGTTTGGCACAAAATATTTGAATGATGAACATGATTGCAATGTTGTTGGTATGAACTCTTTGAATATTCATGATGCTAATGAAATGCAAAGCCATAAGCTTGGGGATGCTATGTTTGATAAAGATGATATTTTTAGTCCCCCAAGATTTGATGTGCAAATTATTATGATGATAGCATGCCTCCTATTTATGATGATTATAATGATGAAAGTGGATTCGGAGTAATAAGTTTTCTTTGCTTTTGTGTCATGAAAAGAATGCTTTATGTGATGGTTATGTTGTTGAATTTCTTCATGATGCTACTGAACATTACTATGAGAGAGCAACATATGCTTTTAGGTATTGCAATAATATCAAGTTTCCTCTCTATGTGTTGAAAGTTTTGAAGTTATGCTTGTTTTGCCTTCCTATGCTAGTTGATTCTTGTTCCCATAAGTTGCTTGCTCATAAAATCCCTATGCATAGGAAGTGGGTTAGACTTAAATGTGCTATTCATATGCTTCATGATGCTCTCTTTGTGTTTCAATTTATATCTTTTATGCGAGCATCATTGAAATCATCATGCCTAGCTAAAAGGCATTAAAGAAAAGCGCTTGTTGGGAGACAACCCAACATTTACCTCTACTGTTTTTGTGTGTTAACATGATTAAGCTACTGTATTAATCATGTTTTATAGCTTTTGTTTCAATAAAGTACCAAGTAAAGCCTTTGGGATAGTGTGGATGATAGTTGACTTGACTCTGTCCAAAAATAGAAACTTTTGCGCTCAGTCCAGGAATTTTTAAAATTCACAGGAACTTGCTTTTGATCTGTTTTTTTACAGGTGATAGATATACAAATTACCCAGGTTTTAATATTGTGTCAGAATTTTTGGAGTAGTAGAAGTATGGTAGTTATCCACATCATTACAGACTGTTCTGTTTTTGACAGATTCTGTTTTCAATGCATAGTTTGCATGTTTTCTAGTTTCCATGGCTTATATTGCTCAATATAAATTGTGGAAATGATATGCTATAGTAGGCATTGCGTGGAAACAATTATGAATATTGTCTTTGACAGTACCAAAGTGAAATGGTTTGCTCTTTATCATAGTAACCTATCTCACGGAAGTTCCGTTAAGTTTTGTGTGATTGGAGTTTTCAAGTTTTGGGTGAGATATCGATATGAGGAGAATAAGGAGCGACAAGAGCCTAAGCTTGGGGATGACCAAGGCACCCCCAAGGTAATATTCAAGGAAGATCCAAGCAACTAAGCTTGGGGATGCCCCGGAAGGCATCCCCTCTTTCGTCTCCAACAATATCGGTAACCACACTCGGAGCTATATTTTCATTCATCACATTATATGAGTTTTGCTTGGAGCGTCATTTTATTTTGTTAGTATTTGCTTTCTTTTATTTAGAATAATGTTTTGCATCTTTATTTTCAATAAAAATGTCAAGGATAGCCTTTACCATGCTTATTTTGCAAGTATATGAGTTGCTGTTTCAAAACAGAAAGTTTATCGATCTTGCAAAAATTCCCGAGAAAAGTCAGAATGTGATAAAATGTTGAAACTTTTTGCACAGTAAGCTCTGACAAATTTTCTACAGTGTGATAAGTTTTCATAATTTTTGTAGTTAAAGAAGTATTGATACTCTTGCATTCTTTACACATTGTACGGTTTTGGCAGATTGCTGTTATGTTTGCATTGTTTGCATATGTTTGCTTGTTTAATGATTCTATCTAAGGATAGGAGTATTAAATATGCAGAGGCATTTAGTATGCAATGTTGAATAATAATTTTAGTGATTTGATACAGTAGAGAATGATAAGGTTTTTGCATTGGTTTATACTAACATATCTCATGACTTCTTGTTGAGTTTTGTGTGGATGAAGCTTCTGAGATTTAGGAAAACCGTGATATGAGAGGAATTAAGGAGACGCAAAAGCTCAAGCTTGGGGATGCCCAAGGCATCCCAAGATAATATTTCAAGAAGTCTCAAGCATCTAAGCTTGGGGATGCCCCGGTAAGCATCCCACCTTTTTTCTTCAATAATTATCGGATAGTATCGGTTGAGCCTAAGTTTTTGCTTCTTCACATGAGTTGTGCTATTCTTGGATTGTCATTTTTTTTGCTTGCTGTTTTAATAAAATACTTAGAACTGAAAGTTTTTAAATAAAATAGAGTCCTCAAATAGTTGCCAGGGAGGGTAGGTAAGCGACACTTACATCCCGTCAAGGAAGCTCTTTTCTATGGAATTGCTCTAGTGCTTCACTTATATCTTTTTGAGCATGGTGTGCTTTAGTATTTTTTTAGAAATTCTCTCTTGCTTCACTTAAATTAATTTGAGAGAAAGAAATATTATGCTCATGATCTTCACTTATATTTGTTTGAGCTTAGCAAAAGCAACACATGAAAATTAGTCCCAAAGTTATAGATATCCAAGAAGGATATAATAAAAACTTTCATGGAAGATCATTGGACAAAATAAACTTGATTCCTTGTAATAGTTTTGAGATATGATGATGTGATATGTGAGTCATGTTGATGAGTAATTGTGCTTTAGTAAGAATATTGGTGTTAAGGTTTGTGATTCCCTATGCAAGCACGAAAGTCCATAGTTGTGCAATGAAATTACATCCTACTTGTGGTGCATTATTCGGTGTTAATTATGCTCAATGCCCGCTTATGAGATTATTCTTTTCTTGGTTGGTCGCTTCTCAATCTTTTGCTAGGCTTCATTTTGCACTAAGTATGATCACTACTTGTGCATCCAAAATCCTTTAAACCAGTTTTGCCACATGAGTCCACTATACCTACCTATATGTGGTATTCTTTTGCTTTTCTAAGCAAATTTGTATGTGCCATCTCTAATTTTCAAAATAAGTTTCTCCTTTGTGTGCTTGTACCGCTCGCGAGGCAGTGAGGGGTGGCCAATATTTTCCATGCTAGATGTGTTATTCTCATGATGAGTGTTTATTCACTTGTCATTGCACGAGAGTAAGGCAAAGGTATTAGGGATGCCCAGTCCCAAAATGAAAAATGAATTTACTTTATGTTGTCAAATAATAAATTCCTTGGAAAGTGTTGGTATGGAGGGCACCCGTGGATACGGTTAGACATGGAAAGTGAAAGTATGGTGAAAAAGGAATAAACTTTATTTTCTGTTTGGGAACCGCCTATGATCTAGCATGGAAAGTGTTGGGAGCTCTAATTCATTTTCGTTGGTGGGAAAAGTATGCCTCTCAAAATGTTTTTTATCTCTCAATTTTTGCTTTGAGCTCTCGCACCTCTACAAATCCCTACTTCCCTCTGCGAAGGGCCTTTCTTTTACTTTATGCAATTTTTATTTTTAATTTGAGTCTCCATCTTCTCTTATAAAGCACCAAGTAGGGGGCACTATGATCATACTTGAGCATTGGGTGTAGCTAATATGCGAGTGTGTTTCATGAATGGATCAATGATTGAGCATGATGGGCTAGGGATAACTTATTTTAGCGTTGATATATTGAAAGACATTGTTGCTTGTTGATATGCTTGAGTATTTAAGTCCTCGTGTCAAAACTAGACTATTGCTTTGAACCATATAAAAGTCTAATGTCCATGCTACAAAGAAAAGAATATGAGATGACATGATAGGCAGCATTCCACATCAAACATTCTGTTTTTATCATTTACCTACTCAAGGACGAGCAGGAATTAAGCTTGGGGATGTTGATACGTCTCCAACGTATCTATAATTCTTGATTGTTCCATGTTGTTATATTATCATTCCTGGATGTTTTATAATCATTTTATATCATTTTTTGGTACTAACCTATTGACATAGTGCCAAGTGCCAGTTGCTGTTTTTTGCATGTTTTTTACATCGGAGGAAATCAATATCAAACGGAGTCCAAACACCGCAAAATTTTTTGTGGATTTTTTATGGACCAAAAGACTCCCGATGGGCCAGAGCAACACCTGGGGGGTGCCTCGAGGGGGGCACAACCCACCAGGGCGCGCCTGGGGGCCCAGGCGCGCCCAGGTGGGTTGTGCCCACCTCGGTGGCCTCCCGCACCCCCTCTTTGCCCTATAAATTCCCAAATATTCCAAAAACCCGGGGGTAGCCCTAGATCAGAAGTTCTGCCGCTGCAGGCCTCTGTACCCACAAAAAACCAATCTAGAGCCCGTTCCTGCACCCTACCGGAGGGGGAGATCATCACCGGTGGCCATCTTCATCATCCCGGCAGCCACCATGATGAGGAGGGAGTAGTCCACCCTCGGGGCTGAGGGTTTGTACCAGTAGCTATGTGTTTAATCTCTCTCTCTCTCTCTCTCTCTCTCGTGTTCTTGAGATGTCACGATCTTGATGTATCGCGGGCTTTGTTAATATAGTCGGATCATATGGTGTTTTCCCCTCTCTATCTTGTTGTCATGAATTGCGTTTTCCCTTTGAGATTTCATTGTTATCGGATTGAATACTTTCATGGATTTGAGAACACTTGATATATGTCTTGCAATTGAATACTCGTGGTGACAATGGGGTATCATATTGATTCACTTGATATATGTTTTGGCACTCAACTCGCGGATTCCCGAGGTGACATTGGGGTAATCTATGCATAGGGGTTGATGCACGTTCTTGTCTTTGTTTCTCCGGTAGAAATCTTGGGGCACTCTTTGAAGTTCTTTGTGTTGGATTGAGTATTATGAATATGAATTTGCTTTGGTGTTATTTTAGTACGAACTCTAGGATAGATCAAACGGAAAGAATAGCTTTGTGTTATTTTAGTACGAACTCTTGAATAGATCGAACGGACAGAATAGATTTGAGGTGGTTTCGTACCCTACAAATAATTTATTCTTATGTTCTCCACTAGATAGGAACTCTAGAGTGATTCTTCATCGCACTTTGAGGGATGTTTATATGATCCAATTATATTAGCACTGTTGAGAGATTGCACTAGCAAAAGTACGGACCCTAGGCCTAATTTTCAAGCATTGCAATACCGTTTTTGTGCCCGTTTACTATTTGCTACCTTGTTGTTTTTATTTATTCAGATTATAAAAATATATTTCTACCATCAATATTACACTTTTATCACCATCTCTTCGCCGAACTAGTGCACCTATACAATTTGCCATTGTATTGGGTGTGTTGGGGACACAAGAGATTTCTTGTATTTGGTTGTAGGGTCGTTTGAGAGAGACCATCTTCATCCTATACCTCCCACGGATTGATAAACCTTAGGTAATCCACTTGAGGGAAAATTGCTACTGTCCTACAAAACTCTGCGCTTGGAGGCCCAACACGTGTCTACAAGAATAAAGTTGCATAGTAGACATCACATGTTGCATATGGTGTCTACCTTGTAATGCTTCTAAATAGGGTAAATTGCATCTGCTTAGTTAACACATTATACGTGTGAATATGACATGCCTTCCTATTTTTGGTACATGCTATGTCTTTCTATTAACCATGTTCTTACATCAAACTACCTTTCTTGTGTATCCCTCTTCAATCACTTCTGACGAGACACCTTCAAATTGACAGTGTAATATTGGTTGCATCTTGCATATCATTTCAAACATGTATTGCCTCTAATTTGTTGAAGTGCCAATTGTAATGAGACACATCTAACTTGGTAGAGTGATTTTGGTTGGATCTTTCATATGGTGTCTAGATTGCATTGCTTCAAATTTGTTATGCCTTCTGCTTAGCGTTTTTCGTACATATTCCATCCTCCTACAATGTGGTTGCCTTACATAAAAGTTTTGTTCGTCAGTATCATGCATCAACGAATTTGGAAGTGCGAATTTCATTCCTTTTTCTTGTGTGTTTACTTGACAAGGTAAAATCTAAAAGTATGAAGTCATGGAATGATGGTGGTCGTCTGGAGCAACCGAAACAAATGATCTCTGCAGATTCTCCTGCTACTCCTACTGCAGTGCAAGTTCCAAATCTCATCTCCCCTACTCCACAACCCCAGGTGCTTGCTCTAACATGGCAGTGTGATATCTGGTTGCATGTTGCATATGGTGCCTAGCTTGTATTACTCCTAATTTTTTAAATTGCATCTCTTTAGCTTACACATGATACATGTGAATATGACACGCCTTCCTGTTTTTGGTACATACTACATCTGCCTATCACACCATGTTCTTACATCAAACTACTGTTCTTGTGTATCCTGCACCTATCACTTATGATGAGACATTCACGCCCATGGGTTAGAATGAGACACGCTACTCTTATAAAGAGTGCAGTTTTATCCTCCCCACATGATTCTCAAGAAACAACAAGCCTAAATGAAGATATTGAACGTAGCTCTGTACTTGAAGACCACATTTCCCCTACACCACCATCGTAGGTGCTTGCTCTAACTTCGCAGTGTGATATGTGGTTGCATGTTGCATACGGTGTCTAGCTTGTAATGCTTCTAATTAGGGTAAATTGCATCTGCTTAGTTTACACATTATACCTGTGAATATGACATGCCTTCCTATTTTTGGTACATACTACATCTATCTATTAACCATGTTCTTGCATGAAACTACCTCTCTTCTGTATCCTACATCAATCACTTACGATGAGACACCTTTATTCGTTACATATTATTTCTAGCCTGTTGCCATGTATTGCTTCTAATTTGGTCAAATACATTTATTAGGCCACCCTTTTAATTTGGGAGAGTGATATTGGTTTCATTTTCATATGGTTTCTAGCTTGCATTGCTTCTAACTAGTTCAAACACCTTGTGCTTAGTTTACACTTTATACATCATACATGTCAATATGTCATGCTGTCTTGTTTTTCATACATATTCCATCCTCCTATCATGCGGCTGCCTCACATGAAAGTAGTGTTCGTCAGTATCATGCATCAATGAGTTCTGAAGAGCAAATTTTATTCCTTTTTCTTGTGGGTTTAACTTGACAAGGCAAATCAAAAAAGAGGAAGGAAAAGAGTAAGGAAGGCAATGATGGTGGTCCTCTGCAGCAACGTAAACGGAGCATCTGTACGGATTCTCCTCGTACTGCTAGTGCATTACAAGTTCCAAGTCTCCGCTCCCCTACTCCACCATCCAAGGTGCTTGCTCTAACTTGGCAGTGTGATATATGGTTGCATGTTGCATATGGTGTCTAGCTTGTATTGCTCCTAATTAGTGTAAACCGCATCTGCTTAGCTTACACATGATACGTGTGAATATGACACGCCTTCCTGTTTTGGTACATATTATATCTGTCTATCACACCATGTTCTTACATGAAACTACTCTTGTGTATCCTGCATCAGTCACTTATGATGGGATACCTTTAAGTTGGTAGTGTGATATTGGTTTGCGTCTTTAATATGATTTCTAGCATGTAGTGCTTCTAGTTTGATGAACGCCACCTATGATGAGACAATTTTAACTTGGCAGAGTGATATTGATTGCACCTTCCATATGGTGTCTAGCTTGCAGTGCTTCTAATTTGTTGAAGTGCCTTTTGCTTAGTTACCACATCATAGGTGTGAATATGTCAAGCCGTCCAATTTTTTGTACATATTCCATCCTCGTATCATGAATTTGCCTTTCATCAGAGTAGTGTTTGTCAATATCATGCATGAATGGGTTTTGAAGAGCGAATTTTATTCCTTTTTCTTGTCGGTTTGACCTCAGAATGCAAAATCAATAAAGCGGAAGGAAATTGGTAAGGCATTGGATGATGGTGGTCCTTCCGAGCAACTGAAACGGAGGGTCTCTACAGATTCTACTCCGCCATCCTCCCAACAAGATTCGCAAGACAATGCAAGGCTAGACAATCAACGTAGCTGTGTAGATGATGATCACATCTCCCCTACTCCACCATCACAGGTGTTTGCTCTAACTTGGCACTATTATATGTGGTTGCATGTTGCGTATGATGTCTAGCTTGTATTGCTTCTAACTTTGTTGAATTGCATCTGCTTACTTTACACATAATGCCTGTGAATATGACACATGTTCCTGTTTCTAGAACATACCATATCTGATCACACCATGTTCTTACATCAGACTACTGTTCTTGCATATCCCGCATCATTCACTTATGATAAGGCACCTTTAAGTCGCCACTGTGATATTGGTTGCGTCTTGCATATGATTTCTAGCATGTACTGCTTCTAATTTGTTGAAACACCAGACAGTTTGAACTTGGCAGAGTGATATTGGTTGAATCTTTCATATGGTGTCTAGCTTGCAGTGCTTCTAATTTTTTGAAATGCCTTCTGCTTAGTTACCACATCATAGGTGTGAATATGTCACGCCGTCCTATTTTTCGTACATATTCCATCCTCGTATCATGTGTTTGCCTTTCATCCGAGTAGTGTTCATCAGTATCATGCATGAATGAGTTCCGAAGAGCAAATTTCATTCCTTTTTCTTATCGGTTTGACTTCACAATGCAAAATCAATACAACTGAAGGAAATTAGTACGGCAGTGGATGATGGTGGTCCTTCGGAGCAACTCAAACAGAGGGTCTCTACAGATTCTACTCCACCATCCTCCCAACAAGATTAGCAAGACAACACAAGGCTGGATAGTCAACGTAGCTGTGTAGATGATGAGCACATCTCCCCTACTCCACCATCACAAGTGCTTGCTCCAACTTGGAACTGTTATATGTGGTTGCGTGTTTCGTATGATGTCTAGTTTGTATTGCTTCTGATTTTGTTGAATTGCATCTACGTAGCTTACAACTTATACCTGCAACAATCACTTACCCATAAGACACATTTAACTTGGGAGTGTGATGTAGGTTGCATCTTGCATTGTCTTCTAGCTTGTACTGCTTCTAATTTCTTGAAATGGCACTTATGATGAGACACTTTTTACCTGATAGAGTGATATTCGTTGCATGTTCATATGGTGCCTATCTTTCATTTCTTCTAATTTTGTTCAAATGCCTTCTGCTTACTGTTTTCATACATATTCCATCCCCCTATCGTACGTGTGAATATGCAATGCTGTCTTTTTTTGTATATATTCCACCCTCCTATCCCGCGCTTGCCTTACATCAAAGTAGTGTTCGTCTGTATCATGCATCAGCTAGTTATGCAGAGCTAATTTTATTCATCTTCTTGTGGTTTTGACTTCATAAGGCAATATCAGAAAAGAGGAAGGGAAAGAGTAATTTAGGGGATGTTGGTGGTCCTCCGGACTGACGCAAACAGAGACTCTCTAGACTTGCCACTACTACTGCTAATGCAGTTGAAGTCCCAAGTCTACATGATGAGTTCATCTCCCGTACTCCACCATCACAGGTGCTTGCTCTAAGTTGACAGTATGATAATTGGTTTCATGTTGCATATGTTGTCTAGGCTGTATTTCTTCTATTTTGATTAAATTGCACCTGCTGAGTATATACGTTATACATGTGCATATGACATGCCTTTCTGTGTCTAGAATACACTGCATCTATCTATCATACCATGTTCTTACATCAAAGTACTGCTATAGTGTATCCCGCATCAGTCACTCATGATTGGACGCTTTTAACATGATAGTTTGATAGTGGTTGCATCTTGCATTGATTTCTAGGTTGTACTGCTTCTAATTTTTCGAAATGCCACTTATGACAAGACACTTTTAACTTGGCAGGGTGATATTGGTTGCATCTTTCATATGGTGTCTAGCTTGCATTACTTCTATTTCTTGAAAATCCTTCTGCTTAGTTTACACATCGTAGCTGTGAATATGTCACGCCGTCCTATTTTTCTTACATATTCCATCCTCATATGGTTGTCTTACATCAAAGTATTGCTTGTCTGTATCATGCATCAATGAGTTGTGAAGAGCGATTTTATTCTTTTGTGTTGTGGGTATGGCTTGACATGGCAAAGTCAAAAAAGAGCAAGGAAAAGATTATAGTAGGGAATTGTGTTACTTGTCGGGTGAAACAGAAAAGGATCTGCCCTCGAGATTCAGCTGGTACTTATAGTGCAGTAGAAGGTTCAAGCCCACCGGCTAAATCTACAAACACAGTATCACCTGCTCCACCAGCTACAACATCCGCTTCAACTGTACTAGCATCTCAACGAGTTACTCATTCGTTTGCTCCGGAACTGGTCAGTTCCCAAGCTTCCTTCACACCTAACACTACTTCCGAAGCACTGCTGACACAACATGACTTGGCAAGATCAGATGAACCTCATGAGCATCAACACCAAGACGGTACCTGGCCGAGTCAAGTTGCAGTTGCATGCTCCTTTATATGTACTCTCACAGTTTGATGTGCACTAACACTTTCCATATTCGTTGTTGAACTAGCACCACGGCGCAAGCGGAAACAGACATCAGGGATAATGCTTGACAGATTAACAAAGTCTAAAGGAGGAAGAATGAAGATCCATTTGAGGCAGGTTTAAAAAGGCCACGTGATGCTACAGAGTCAGCCAAGTTAGTATCAGAGGCAGCCGTTGCCGTCAGGTGTCATGCATGTATCCTCCCAACGTGGATCCAATACAGGAATGAGAAAGATGATACCGAGTTTAACACCTTCCTTGACTATTTATCTGTAAGTAATGTTATTCATCCCAATTTGTAATATTGTCTTGCTCTGTCCCATGCTTTCTAGCTTCCATCTAATAAGACTCACATTCTTTTTTCAACAGATGAGGTTCAAGTTAGATCCGAAAGATGATGCAACTAAACAAGCATGCACTCATGTTTTTCAGTCTGCTTTGTGACAATATCGGTATCACCTTAGAAAAACTCACTTTGAAGGCAAGGCTAACAATGAAATCGCCCAAACATCTCCAGTGGAATATATTACAGATGAAGACTGGACAACCCTTGTTAAACGCTGGTCTGGTCCTGATGACGGGAAAATGGCAGGCGTGAGACACGCGTCCACGTCATTGATACAGAGTGAAATTTAAATGCATAAAATATAAAGTAGAGTCAAACATTACAGGTACTTTATTTCCAGAACTCTTACATTTGCATAAAAATTCTGTTAATTACATCTCCGAAGAGAAAACCCCTGATTAGGAATTGCAACATTCCTATTAAATAGGATTACATCACATGCCTATTACAATATGCTACAATAAAATAAAATAAAAGGAATCCTCCTCGTGATCGACGCTGAACTCCGGCTTGGGGAAACTTGAAGTTTATCCGCGTAGGGAGTAATTTTTTTTGTTGGAGTATATCTGTTTTTAGGCATGTGTTGTAATCCTATGTAATAGATATGTTGGAATTCTTAATCAGGGGTTTTCTCTTCGGAGATGTAATTAACAGAATTTTTATGTAAATGTAAGAGTTCTGGAAATAATGTACATGCAATGTTTGATTCTACTTTTATTTTATGCATTTAAACTTCACTCTGTATCAATGACGTGGATGCGTGTCTCACGTCTGCCATTTTCCCGTCATCAGATTCTGGCACGCCCGGTGGGACCTATTTCTCCCCCCATCTTCGAATTCCAACATAGGATTGCAACATATGAATTTCTAAAGTACATGAAGTACATAAACATTGTGTACGGTAAATATACTCAAAGAAAACTGATATAAAGGTTTCTTTGTTCGAAGGTATGGATGGTCAAGTGCCGCAGTCGGTCACGCTCCGCATTGGAGACATTTGGCTTGATGTGCCAGTTGGTCCATGTGCGGCTTCAACAAATCAGCATTTGGATAATATGACTGCATCACCAACTGAATATGACCAAGGAATGGAAGTCTTCTCTCCACTCAAGTTTGGGGGAAGTATGAGGGTAGACAAAGAAGGAAAAGGGAAGACAATGGACAAACTCCACTATGAGCATGAATGAGGGCAATACCATGACTATATTTCCCTCCTCATCGTTTCTGCATGGAAGGATGTCAAAGGTTCAGAATAAAGTTCAAGTTGATGCTTCAGAGCCTATTCTTCCGCTGACTGATAAATCCATTGGAGAATGCTCTGAGACGGTTCTCAAGTTTCGCCTTGAACGCAAGAGAAAGCACCCCAATTCCCATGGCTATGAAACATGTCATGTGAACCCAACATCAACATTGTCAAGTCCCTTCACTACAAAAAAAAAACACTTCCGTGATGATAAGTGTTTGTCACAGTAGGTCGCGTTTTTTGTCATGCATGTACATCCATGACGATTTTATGACAGAATCAAGATAGTCATACCTGTGCTGTCGTAGAAGTGTTCGATGACATTACCAAAATTATCATCACGGAAGTGTCCACTTCAATGACGATAAATCGCGTGTCACAGAAGTGCTTTCGTCAAGGGTGACCGACACGTGGCATCCACCGTAATGGAACGCCGTTAAGCTATCGGGTCGGTTTTTGGATCCGATAACCCGTTAACAGCCCCGACCAATGGGAAATTTCCACGTGTAAAATTCTTATTGGCCGGACGAAACACATGTCAGCTCGTCAGTGGGTCAGATAGGCGCCTATGATATGTCGACACGTGCCACGGCCCGGCACTGGCCCATTTAGCTTACAAAGCCGGCCCGTTTGACTTGGTCAAAAGTTAACGGGCTGGCCCATGAAAAGCCTGTTAACGGTCTCTTCGCAAATAGCCCATTTTACGGCCCGTTAACTCACGACCCGTTAGGCCCTAAAGGAAATCGGCCCAACAACGTCATGTGGGCCGTTGAATATAACACCAGCCCATTTCACTTTCGGCCCATGTATGGCCCACGACGTCTTTCGGCCCATATGAGGCCTTCGTATCTTTCGGCCCTTTACAGGCCCACGGTGACTCTAGCCCATAATGAACAGTAATTTTCTTTATACCCGTTAATGGCCCGTGATTTACATGGGCCGTTTCCAGCCCGTGTTAGCTTTCGGCCTATTGACGGCCCATACATTCTTGGGCTCCTTTTCGACCCTCGATTACTTCCGGCCCATTACTGGCCTGTTCCCCTAATGGGCCAAATTCGGCCCATGGCAAGAGTCGGCCCGTTACTGGCCTGTTCCCCTAATGGGCCAAATTCGGCCCATGGCAAGAGTTGGCCCATTACTGGCCTGTTACCCTAATGGGCCAAATTTGGCCCATGCCAAGAGTCGGCCCGTTTCTCGCCTGTTAACCCGTTGCGCCGTTTCCAGCCCGTCCTATATTCTAGCCCATTAACGACCCGTTATGCCTATGACAGAATTAAGCCTTTGCTGTCCTACAGCCTGTTAACGGCCTGTTACCGTGCTGGGCTGATACCAATTACGCCCGATTACAGCCCATGTAGACCCATTTATCCGACGGCCCGAGGCCCACCGATTACAGGTCCATTTATCGACGGCTCGTAGGAGACCCATGGATCCTACGGCCCGTATATGGCCCATGGTAGTTGCGGCCACTAGCAAACCAGGGAAAAAGAAGACTAGGAAATAAATAAGGCCGAAACTAACGCTAGGCTATTAAGGCGATTGCACAGATTACATCCACTCGGCATCAAAGATCGCCACCAGTGCAAATATAGGGAACACCCTACACTATACAAAAATGGCTTGCTGTTTTCTTCAGTCGGTGGCTGCACGTTAAGAATAAATTTTGTATCGCACCAAAACAAATTACAACTATATAACAAAAGGAAGGTTGGCATAAAACTTAACAGTCTAGCAGATAAATGCACCACCAGAAGTTCAGAAGCTCAGTTCATTTGACCTGACTGTTACATTTTCATGCTGTATTGTCCGATGGAGCACCATAACCCTCGCCTTCATTTCCCCTAGGCTCCTGAACAACATAGCAAATGTCTGATAGTCTGGTTTCAAAACCATGCATATCTTGACGACATTGAGCAATGTTTCTCCTTGTTTCACAAAGGGTCTCTGTTAGGGAATGGACTTGTGTCTGGAGCGCAGATACAACATTGCTTTGAGCTTGCATATCTTGATCATGAGGCAGTTTGGACGATATTGCCTTAACAACCAACCCAGTATTACGCAGGAACGTGCTTTTGGCACTGTTAGTGGACAGGTACTGGCCCACTAGCAGCAAGAGCTGACATTGCGGTTATAGTTGCCTCGCCACCTTTAGAAGGTGGCGGTTCCACCATTTTTCCCATAGCTCACTAAAAAGTTGAGGTTTTACATTAGTAGTACCAGAACAGAAGATATTAAGGAGGCAGCAAAACCAAACAAAATAGCTTTGGTCTATATACAGAACTTATTCTAGTGAACCCATGTAAAATATTAGTTGTATTTTATTGCAAAGTACATAATAAAACCAGGTTCCAAACATATGACCATGTACCATCGCTAATGTATTGTCTATTTCTTCACATTGTATTGAGGGCTAAGGATAAAGAGACGAAGTTTATAATACGGTAAGCATAGTATGACATCATTCATATCACAAAACAACTGAGAACAGACAAACAGGCAATTGTAACATTGTGTGGGCAAGTCCAGCACAGAACTAGATTATGGGTCAAGATCAAAGGAACATCACTCCTCTCTTTTAAACCTTGTAAGGTGCAATGATACGCTAAGACAATTGTGTATAAAATTGAAAAGAGTAATAGACATTGGCTGCAAACCATGCAGTTCAAGGCACAAGTCAGAGTAAGTAGTAGTTAAAAGGCATGAGGATTAAGGACTTACAACAGCGGCTTTGACTGGTGTAGTCATGCCGTTCTTCTTGCTGGTGTGACAGTCCTTGAAGATTTCCACAGTATTTGGTTCAGGTACTTTTTGGTCCTTGCGGGCTTTCCTCTGCATTTCGAACAAGTCAATATAGATCTGATAATATGGTACAGCGAAAAGAGTGAAACAGCAGCTAATTACAAGAGCCTTGCAGTGTGCAATATAGCTACGAGATCCTGTCGTCTGTTGGAATTTCACTTTCGTACGGTTGGCCTTGTTCTTTGAATAGTTCACCTACAAGAAGATAGATTTGTGTGGCACATGCGTAAATAGGACTTCAACATGTGATCTGATCACATATATATAATGTACCTGATACTTCGGATCAGACCAGTGTTTAACAAGGCCCCTCCAGTCTTCATCCGATATATTTTCCACTGGAGATGTTTGGGAAAGTTCACGATTAGCCTTGCCTTCAAAGTGAGTTTTCCTCAAGTTATACCGATACTGTCGCAGAGCAGACTTGAAAAGATGGGTGCAAGCTTGTCTGGTTGCATCATCTTGGCTATCCAACTTGAACCTCATCTGTTGAAAATTATGGGAGTCTCATTATCAGCAACCTAGAAAGTATGGGACAGAGCAAGACGATATTACTAGTTTCCATACATAACCATACTTACAGATAAATGGTCGAGGAAGGTGTTGAACTGGGTTTTGTCTTTGTCATTCCTGTACCGAATCCATGTTGGGAGGATACGTACATGACACCTAACGGCAACCGCTGCCTCTGATACTAACTTGGCTGACTCTGTAGCATCACGTGGCCTTTTTAAACCTGCCTCAAAACGGATCTCCATTCTTCCTCCTCTAGATTTAGTTAACCTATCGAGCATTATCCCTGATGTTTGTTTCCTCTTGCGCCTAGGTGCTAGTCCAACAACTAACATAGGAAGTGTTAGTGTACATCAAACTGTGAGACTACATATAAAGAAGCATGCAACTGTAACTTGACTCCAACAACTACCTTCTTGCTGTTAAAGCTCACAAGGTTCATCTGATATTGCCAACTCGTCTGGTGTCAAGAGTGCTTGGGAAGTAGTGTCAGGTGGCAAGGGAGCTTGGGAACGTGCTGCTAGCTCAGTTGACGCACGAGTAAGTCGTGCAGCTGGTAGTACTGTGGTAGGTGTTGCAAGAACTAGGGCTGTCTCTGCTTGTTTGGTGGCAGCTATTTGTTTCTGTTTGGCTTTTTTTGCAACTCGTGTAGCATGGGATGCCATGTTTGTAGAATTTTCCGCTGGACTTTGACCTTCTATTGCACCATCAGTACCAGCAGAATTTGCAGGATTCATCCGCTTCTCATTCCCTGCCATTCTGTGTTTCTTCCTCTTTCTCTGTGCCATGTTAAGTCAAGCCGACAAGAAAAACGAATAACAATTTAGTTCTTCAGAACAAATTGACGCGTGATGCAGACGAACTGAACTTTGATGTTAGACAACCACATGATAGGAGGATGTAATATGTATGAAAAACAGGACGGAAGAGATAACCAGAACTATGATGTGTAAACTAAGAAGAAGACATTTCACCAAATTAGAAGCAATGCAATGGAAGGTAGACACCATATGAAAGATGCTACAAATATCGCTCTGCCAAGTTAACAGTGTCTCATCATAAATGGCGTTTAAACAAATGTGAAGCAGTAGAAGAAATAAATCATATGCAAGATGCAAACAACATCACACTACCATGTTAGAGGTCTCTTGTCATTAGTGCCATTGCATATTCACAGCATTGCATATTCACAACTTATGATGTGTAAACTAAGGAGAAGGCATTTCAACAAATTATAAGCAATGAAAGCTAGACACCATATGAAAGATGCAACGAATATCACTCTACCAAGTTAAAACTGTCTCGTCATAAGTGCCATTTCAACAAATTAGTAGTACAAGCTAGAAAAGAATGTGAGATGTAACCTATATCACACTCCGAAGTCAAACGTGTCTTATGATAAGTGATTGTTGCAGGTTACACAACAGTAGTAATTTGAGGTAAGAACATGGTGTGATAGACAGATATTGTATGTTCTAGAAACAGGAACACGTGTCTTATTCAAGTATAATGTGTAAAGTAAGCAGATGGAATTCAACAAAATTTGAAGCAATACAAGCTAGACATCACATGCAACCACATATAACAGTGCCAAGTTAGAGGGAGCACCGGTGATGCTGCACTAGGGGAGACGTGCTCATCATAAACACAGCTTTGTTGAGTGTCTATGCATGTGTTGTCTTGGAAATCATCTTGGGGGTGTGGAGGAGTAGAAACTGTAGAGGCCCTCCGTTCGGAAGGAGCACCTTTATCCGCTGCCTTGCTAACTTCCTTCCGCTTTATTGATTTTGAATTGTCAAGTAAAACCGAAAAGAAAAAGCAATAAAATTCTCTCTTCAGAACTCATTCATGCATGATACTGACAATCACTACTTTGATGTAAGGCAAACACATGATACCAGGATGGAATATGTACGAAAAACAGGACGGCATGGCATGTTCACAACTGTTTGTGTAAACTAAGCAGAAACCATTCCAGTTAAAAGAAGCAATGCAAGCTAGACACCACATGAAAGATGCAACCAATATGACTCTGCCAAGTTAAAAGCGTCCCATCATAAATGGAATTTCAACAAATTAGAAGCAGTGCATGCTATAAATCATATGAAAGATGCAACTAATATCGCACTGCATATACTAAAGGTGTCTCGTCATGTTGATTGATGCGGGATACAAAAAAAACAATAGTTTTATGTAAGGACATGCTTAATAGACAGATGTACTATGTACTAAATACAGGAAGGCATGTTACATTAACAGGTATAATGTATAAGCTAAGCAGACTAGCACATGCAGTTTAACCAGATTGGAAGAATTACAATCTAGACACCATATGCAACATGCAACCACATATCACGCTGCCAAGTTAGAGCAAGCACCTGCGATGCTAGTGTAGGGGAAATGCTGTAATCAACTACAGAGCTACGTTCACTATCTTCATCTAGCATTTCTGTTTCTTGAGAATCATGTCGGGAGGTTGACGCTGCATTCTTTAAATGAGGAGTAGTCCCCTTGCCTTCCTGCCTCGTCATAAGTGATTGATGAGGGATACACAAGAACATTAGTTTGATGTAAGAACATGGTTAATACACAGATGTACTAGTATGTACCAAAAACAGAAAGGTATGTCATATTCAAAGGTATAATGTGTAAGCTAAGCAGATGCAATTTAACCAAATTGGAAGCAATACAAGCTAGACATCCGGTTGGAGTGGTGAGCATGATCATCTAGGACCTGAGAGCCTGGTGGGAGGCGGGCTGCTTCGCCACCATCGCAGCTTTTTAGTTGGCTTCCAGGTGATGCCTATCTTTGCTGGGCTTGTCACTGGCTCGGCCAGTGCCCTGACTAGCTATTTGTCTTCTGGTGCTCACGGGATGGTGGTTCATGTAAAAAAAATCTTTCCTTATCTTACCGACTTCGGCCTTTCGAATACAAGCTAGACACCATATGGAACATGCAACCACATATGACACCGCGAAGTTAAAGCAAGCACCTGGGATGGTGGTTCATTGCGAGCAAGGTCATCAACTCCAGAGCTACGTTTACCGTCTCCATCTGCTGACACTGCACCATTTATAGCGCTGTAACATGTCTTGCCTACCCGCATACGAAGCTGGAGCGACTTCTCTCTTTTATTTTTGGCTTCTCTCATGGCAGCAGAGTCTGAAATACACTTGCATAAAAACACAATAGTGAGAGTAAGGGTGAAGTGTGTGCAGAACTAGTGCATTGTAAAAGTAGCAGATAGCAGGTGGCTGAAAAATAAATGACAGGAGACATATGATAGCTCTACAACATTGCATGGCAAACAAAGTTAGATTCTACTCCGTATGATTTTGTAATATATGAGCACAGGAAATGCAGGTACTCCTCCAGTACACCACCACATGTGGTCATATCTAAGATAACAGTCAACTGAAAATAAATAGGTCAGTCGATTTTTTTAATGAACCGTCCGATCTATAAGGAACGGGCAGATGGCCTTCGTCTACCTCCCGCCAGTCACTGTTGACGATCTTTCTCGAACCGCCAGCGACCACCGGCCCAGACCCCTGCCTCCGCCGCCCCGCCCTCCCATCGACCTCACACCACCGCCGTGCTTGGCAGCGCCCCCAGGCCATCCCTTTAATCCCGGCCGACCTCCAGATCGGGCGCCAGTAGCTCTGGGCCGCACACGCCCCTAAGATAAACACCAAGGCGCTCCTTCCCCGGCGTAATAGGCGTACTAGCGTCTGTTACGCCGGGGAATGCTTCCGTTAATTGGGAATCAACTGGCCAGAAATTGAAATTCAGGGGGGCGACGAACCTCTAGCTAAGGTGAAATAGTATATGAGGAGAAACCTTGTGCATTGCGAGTTACTAGGAACATCTAGTATCAAGAAGAAGCGGTCAACTAGTGTCTTCTGTGGGATGAATACCGTGCAAGCAGAGACGTAAGATTTGCATGAATAAGGGAAGAGGAGTACCTTTTTCGGTTGCCGGTGTGGTCACCTCCACATGTCGCGTCGATCTTCTTCTTTTTACCGGGGAAACCGATGTTCTGGAGGGTGCAGGCTTGGACGAACCCATGGCCAAATTGTTGATTGTGTTGCCGTGGCCGTATGTCGGCGGAGGGGAAGCAGATCCGAGGCGGCGAAGGACGACGTAGCAGGAACAGCTCTAGTGCGGTGGAGGGTGGCGAAGTTGGAGCGGCAGCGGAGAGGCGCAGGACGGCGTGGTTGAACTGGCTCGGGTACGGATGGCTCGGCCTCGGCTTCAACTACTAGCCGTGGAGGGCATTGCGGCTGAGGTTGCGGTGGACGACGACGTCGGGGTATCGGCTCCGGCGTGATGGAGGAGGGCAGCGGTTGATGGGTGGGATGGGGTGGCGGACGGAGGACGCCGGGGTTTCGCGGCTGGTGGAGAGGTAGTTTTGGCGCCCACGGAGTACGAATGGGGAATTGGACGGGTGGGTGGGGGGGGAACCATGTTTCAGTCTGGGACACGCTTGTTTTTGGCTTTTTTGAACAGAAGATGGGACGCGCTTGTTTGAAATTTGGGGAAAGTACAAACTTTGCCCCCCTCTTAAATTTCGGACCTACTGCGGGTCGGGGGTAGGATGGTAATCCCAGGTGTCCCAAATAGTGGGCAGGAGCGATTTCGGCCACGCGCATGTGTGCTTAGGCGGCCATTGTGTATGAATGTTTTTCGGATGCGGTTGCGTGGCGTCTAGATGAAGCTACAAACCTACCCCGGTTTAGACCTTTGGATGTCGGGCCGGTAGGTTTCACGGGTTGGAGTTATTAGAAAAGTAATTTCCTTGTACTACCAAACATTGGTCTCACGCGGTTTCGGGCGAGTAGAGGCTCTTTTGGCGCTTCGTTCGAAATTTTGAAACACAAGCATTCACGTTTAGAGTACTCTTGAACTATGAGGATTGACCTAAATAGACAACGTTATATTTGACCTTGTATGTTTGAAAACCTCATTAAATTATCCGCTTATTTTTGAAATTTTGACACTTGAAAATCCTATAACTACGATTATTTTGGAATGGAGGAGCTAAATTTGAATCTATTTTGTACACGACTACATATGCTATTATGTACAAAATCAGAGCAAAGATTGGTGCCCCCATAATTTAGGTATGGTTTACAAATGCCATGATATCAAATTCAAATAATTGAATGGACTTCATGTTGAATTCGATTTTTTAAACCACCTTAAGTTGAATTCAAATGTATGCTAGTTCATAGGTAGCTATTTATAATGTCCATTGTGTAACTTTCGTATGTATAATGTGCTTTACACACACAACATGAACTATACTCACGTTTATATTCGATTGCTAAA
Source organism: Aegilops tauschii subsp. strangulata (assembly GCF_002575655.3). Lineage (NCBI taxonomy): Eukaryota > Viridiplantae > Streptophyta > Magnoliopsida > Poales > Poaceae > Aegilops > Aegilops tauschii. The sequence continues at coordinate 307,009,133 of NC_053036.3, forward strand.
GCGATGCATTGTCTGGAGTTCAAAATACTAACTATGTGGATCAATTGTGTCGAATAATAACATAGACATGCTCAAATTCGATAGAATCTAGATGTCTGATGGATCAATGACCGCTCCTTACGCGAATTGCAAATATCATGATCCCATCCTAATATTTGGATACAATTTATATCTTTAATCAATGTGTAGAGCAGTCTTTTACGTGTAGTTTCACTCTCCATCGGTGGTCTCTCACACATGCTCACACACTCTCTCCCGAGGTGTCTTTCTCGCACACATGCTCTAGATATAACCCTCCCTCCCTCTCGTAACCATTTACAACTGTTTTCACTAACCTTTATCACAAGCACTCTTCCTCTCACAAACATACACACGCACAATCCTCATCGACCCTTTCTATATACATGGACCTGCCTACGTGTCTCATGTACACACATTATCTTTACGCCTGTCTCTCACGCATTGTCTCACACCTCTCTTCCTAATCGACGAGTACGATTCTAGCAGAGCATTTTGTAGGATGCCCCTTAAAGTTAGGTTGGATGAATAGTAATATCAGAGATAAAGGGGTTACCTTAGTCCGAGAACCTAGGGTTACAAATCCTAGCCGGCTTTGTCAGTGGACACAGAGTCCTTCACAATTCTGCTATCTTTGTCTTGTACGACTAGTCATCCATGGGTCTTCCTAAATGCGTCACGGGCCGACCAATGTGGCGCAGGACGGAATCGAACGAAGGGCCTCACCTCGACCCACCGGACCTCACGCGGTGACACACCCTCTGCCCCCACGTCTCATTATCTTCTCACACCCACACATGCCAACACAAACACCACGTACACAGAAAATTTCTCCTGGTGCCTCTATTCCCTCCCCCTTGCATATAGACACTCAAGGGAATGGAATCTCTTATCGTGACGTCATATTCGTCTCTCTCTCTCTAGACCACTCTCATTTCTCGTGCTATCTCTCCCACGCCCCCTGGTCGGCCCCTCTATCCATGCCTCTCTCGAATACGTAATACATACACATACCTCTCTAGGCCCCACCAAATGCATCAACTACACATTCACACATGTTACATCACGTACCCCATTGATCTAAAAAGCCCTCTCTTCACGTTTATTTCGCATACAACATTCCTTTTGAATAAAGTGTGGCCAAAAAATTATTTTAGAGTTTCTACATATATACAACATTACAAAGTTCTATGGAGGAGTACGAACGCTAATTTGCATTGCATGGTGCCCACAATGATATTTATTCCGCACTGTGAATCTGTATATTTTTATACTATATACAAAGTTAGTCATAATAAAGAGAAAGGAAGAGCATCTCTCTCTCCATCGCATACCCCCCTGTACGCCCCTTTCACGTATGCACACAAAACTATCTCCAGGTCCTCTAAAAGTAAGCCCCCAGAAAATTCACGCATGTTTCATCTTTCTCTCGCGATATATGAAATGACGATCATTGTATTTGAAGCGAAAGCACGATACGTACATTGGACTTCAGAATCCACTCATTACGGTCACCATTTACGTTTAGTGGTTATTATACAGTCACGGGCTCACCGTACAACTCTGTATTTGCTCATGACATGACTAGTTGACCAATTAAACGCTCCACGTGGCACCTCTAGTGTTGCATCACATTATCTCACTACCATCGGGCCCACCTGTCGACTTGTATCTACTCTATCTACACTCTTATAAAATACATAAAATAAACTCTTATAAAAAACAGAGTTGGTGATGATGGTATGCCTGCCATCCTGCAATATAGGCCGTCCGATTTATATCTGACGGATAGGAAAGAAACTATGGCAATTTTGCAAAAAGGTACCCACACACCTCTCCACATTTGCAAATAAGGCCTTCCCTCGTTCATCCTTTTCTCTCACAAGATAAACAAGTCATACAAATGCATCTTGATGTTACGTGTAACGCACGGGCATCTTGCTAGTAAGAATGAAAACAAACGACAAAAAAAATATTTGGACGGTGGTTCGAAGTCATGACCGCGGGCACAGCGGACAAGGTGGCCTTGTATTGGTATGCTGAGTCGTCTGTTTTAACACACAGGAGCTGGTGTGGTGATTATACACACACACGCACGCATGCACACGAACTGCATCCACGCAACACTCACACAAACACATGCACCCCCGCACGCACGCAACACTCACACGTACACACGCAGCCACGCACGCACGCAATACTCACACGCACGCACGCAACACTCACACGCACACACGCACGCACGCATGCACACACCAGTACACCACACGACCAACACATACTCTCACGCTCAAGTGCTCAACCTACACGTGCATGCGCACACATCAGGCCCTGACAGACACATACACAACCAGGTGATTCCCGCACACGGGTTGGAGCCTTGTCGCGCCTGCGTAAATTTGTGTTTATCTGACCTTTTGCCTATGCGAACTGACAGGTGGGACCCACAAGGAACGTGGTCAATTTAACTAGTCAACATGGCGCCACGCAGACTATTTGGCTGGTCAACAGAGTGCAATCCGATGCTGAACTGTGAGCAAGTGACCGTATAATCACCGCAAAACGTATATAGTGACCGTAATCAGCTTATTCTGAAGTTCGGTGACCGTATTACGCTTTTCTCTCTGTAGGCCCTCCAAAACTACATCTCTACACGTTCTCGCATGTTACATCTAACAATTATGCAATACAGCACTACTACTACACTCTAACACAATAAATCATATGTGTTTTTAGTTTTACTAGATATCATATTGTTACTTATAATTATTCAGTTTGCATACATTAAAATTGCCTTTGAAATGTATGGCCAGTATCATCTACCGCGCGGGAAAAATCCTGCCCTTTCCTATTTAATCGGGTTTGTATCGATGGATCGTGCGAAACAGCAAAACTATAGTACTATACAGTACTACAAGTGACAGTTCACTGGGCCGTTGTGTCGTCTACTCCTCCGTCATAAGAGTGGAGCGCTCGCTTTCATAAATCTTTTAGTCCCTTTCGCCGACATGTGGGACATCAAGCTACCGGGTCCACGTGCCATACCGGAATACAGTGCAGAGCAGCCGGGGTGAAGCACCCCAGTCATGGCGCCGACGTAGTAATGAGCAATGAGGCGTCAAATCACAAAGCTGCACCTTTCCCGCAGTTAAGTTGGAGGGACGAAGCAACCATCACATCATTTCACTCGTTGCTGAATCCGCTTCTCCCTCATCTTCTTCAACTTAACCACGTGTTGCTTTTGCCGTTGTTCTGCCTCATGTGGGACGCGGATCAGCTTGGTAAAGCACTGACACGTGGGACCGCATGTTAGCAAACCGCCAGGACAACGTCCTCCGAAAATAAGAAGCCTAATCCTAGACTTACAAAGGGCTACGTAGCTGCTACGTATACTTTCCATCTAATCTATATATGCCCCCTGATTTTCAGGTGGGGTGGGCCTAATCCTCTCCTTTAATCCAATAAATAGTCCCACATCACATCAGTTCGTAACTTTACGTAAACCATTACGTGGATGTAGCATTGCTCAAATAAGAAACCTCCCCGCCATCCGCGCGGCAAAATCACCTCCTTTTTACTAATCTTGATTCTATAATTTTTTAGATCAATATAATTGAGATTTGTATAGATAGCACACAGGAGCAAAACCAAGTGGTACGGTTAAGGGCATCCACAATGTGTAGCCAAATGTGAAAATAGCTTTTGGCATCGTGGGAACCATTGTGGACGGTGTTGCCAAAGCCAAAAAGATGGAACCGAAGCTCCCTGATTGATTGATTGAAGGAATAGAAAAATGCAACATCTCTCCTGTTTCTCCCATGCTTGGACGCATGTAGTACAATATAGAGCACAGAGTCTACTCCCCTGTCCCTTCTATCACAAATCACAAAGCAGTGAGGCGTCAAATCACAAAAGCACGGACGAAGCAACCATCATTTCACTCTTTGCTGACTCCGCTTCTCCATCCTCTTCTTCGAGAAACCATCTCACCGCACTAGTACTCCTAGTAGTACTAGTAAAGGACTTCCTGGATGCAAATAAGGTGGTTGTCTCGGCTTGCAGGCGGCACTTGCAAACGACTTACCGTGGTCTCCCTCAATGGTGTTCTCCGTCGAACGCACTTCGACAAACCACAAAAAAAAGATATCGTCGACGTCACCGCAATGGGGAAGGAAGTCAAATATAGTTACTACCTCCATTTTTCTTGTACACAAGGCCAGTATATCAAAATTACAATTTGCAAAGGGCCACTAACACTAATCGAGGCAAAATTGATGGGGTTAGCAACCAAGGACATTAATATCCCCTGCATGCATGCGGAAGTGAGAAGGTTGGTTTGCATGGCGCTGCATTAATCAAGCGATGAGGAGTGAGATGGTTAGCTCTTTGGTCTTTGGAGAAAAAATACGCATTAATTGACACGTGAAACGAGGATTTGTATCGATTAAATCCCGCGAAGGAAAACCCCGCCTTTCTTTTTTAACACTAGTACTCCTAGTACGTACGTACTTATCCTGTTTGGGTCTAGGCCTTGCATTGCCAAACTTCGCCACACATTTTTGCCAAGCTTGCCTAAAGTTTTCAAAATGAGAAGGAGGTACACTTGCGCACGGCTGTCGCGGTCGCACCGCACCTTCACACGGTCGCTCCTGCACGCCGCGGTCGCATCGCACCCTCACACAGTCGCTCCTGCACGCCGCAAACCCAACCAAGGGAACGCACCCTCACTGACATGTGCTGTCGCATGTGAACAAACCAAACTCAGCCATCCTATCGCTGACACATAATTTTCATTCATAGAGTATGTTTATCCAACCGCATGTTGGGGAGTATCCGTACGGCCCGTGCGGTGGTCTGTTGGGGAAGAAGAAGAGGTGAGGAAGAAGGAAAGAAGGGTTAGGAGACGTAGGATATTCATCCAACCGCCTGAAATGGTAGACTGACCCAAGTCAGGTGACTTGCATAACAAATATATGTTTTTACACAGAAAAAGATCCATAAAAACAACAACATAAAGAAAAACTATCACTGCTCGCGAAAAGAGACGGCCTCGTCGTCTTTGGCTGCCGGCGCGAACCAGCCGTCGCTGCCGATGTGTGTCTCCGCACCGTGGTTGACCTCGGCCTCCAGCTACTCGTTCAAGCGGAGCGAGCGGGCGCTCTGCACGGACGAGAGCACAACCCGGTTCAAGTCGAGGACGTCCGGTTCCGCCTGCAGGAGGGCCTCGATGGCAGCGGCATCCGCGCGCTCCGCGTTGAGTCGAGCCTCCGCCGCCCGGTTCAAGTCCAGGACGTCCGGTTCCGCCTGCAGGAGGGCGTCGATGAGAGCGGCATCCGCGCGCTCTGCGTCGAGTCGAGCCTCTGCCGCCCAGTTCAAGTCCAGGACGTCCGGTTCCGCCTGCAGGAGGGCCTCGATGGCAGTGGCATGCGCGCGCTCCGCCTCAAGTTGAGCCTCCGCTGCCCAGTTCACATCCACGACATCCGGTTCCGCCTGTAGGAGAGCCTCGATGGCAGCGGCATGCGCGCACTCTGCATCGAGTTGAGCCTCTGCCTCCCGGTTTGAACCGCTGGTCCACCTGCACCATGGGGGACTCGGACATCGGCACGAAGTCGACGTCCATCATCTCATACCCATCGGGGGCCTTCTGCGCCGCGACCTCCGCCATGAACATTGGATCGGCTTCCTCCTGCTCGTAGCTTGGCTCCAGAGAACTCGGGGATTGGCCCGCCGCAAAGCGAGCTTGGGAACGGAGGTCTGTGGCACCGACCGCCGCCGCGATTTCTGCGCGGCGCTCCGGCGTCAGCATCTTGTAGTAAGTGATCTTGCGGCGCACCATGGCTTTCCGGCGAACTAGGGGACGCTTGATGCGGGCTAGGGGATTGAAAGGTGGGGGAATGGGCTGGAGATTTGGTGTGGTTTTAGGGCAGTGGCTGGCGTAGACCGAGCACCGAAGGTTCTGGTGTGAATAGTGGTTCCGGTGACGACCGGTCAATCGGTTTTGACTGTACATCGCTCTTGTCGCGTTCGCGTTGCAGCCCGGCACGCTGGACCCTCCACATCGCTCACCGAATGGAACGCGCTTCGTCTTGCGTTTTCGCTCGCTTGTGGGACCGCAGTTGAGAGCAAACCGACGTCCCTCCCCCTCCCCCGCCCGCGTCATTTATTATACCACCACTCCCTCCGTTTTATGCGGAGTAAATAAAAACAGAGGGAGTATACTACGGATGAGGATCCCCTGACGTGGCCGAACCCATTGAGTAACTGACATGCGGGGCGTAGCAAGCATGGGGTCCGCCAGTAAGTGACCAAAAGGGAGGGTAAGGCAGGGATACCTATGTCAGAGGATCCACTTCCACTATACTACTTTGACCAAATGTTAGAGTAATAATATATGACATGCAACTTACACAAAGCATATAGGGTCTAATGCGTTTTTCGAGGCTAACTTTGACCAAATGTTAGAGTAATAATATATGACATGCAACTTAAACAAAGCATACGGTCAAATTCGTCTGTGAAAGGAGTTTCCAATGATATAATTTTCACATTATCCATCTCATGTACTATTAATCTTGTCAATGGTCAAATTGGAAACCATCTCGTGTACAAGTCTAGGAGTACGTACGAATCTAACAATATTGATTGGGCATTGTTGAATGTTGATACCTTTTTGATCAAAGTAGAGATACTTTGACTACACATAAAACTTATATGTAAACTAGAAAGGATAGGGGGAGTATATTGTACGTTCAAAAACGAAACAAACATTGAATACCCTTTATATATGATTTGCAGATGCTATGATCACCGGTTCAAAATTTTGAACCCGCCTTAGGTATCACATGCCCCCACTCGTTCCCTCTCGATTTCATCTCGGGGTCCAGAGATCTATTTAAAGAGGACTAGGGTGGGTACATGCGAATGATACTCGGCGGAATGTTCAAATGAGGCATGCGGGAGGATGGACTCGACTGGAGGGCGACATGATCGATGGAGAAGAGGGTTGGAGAGGAATGAGAAATAAGCAAACGCCACATGATTATACTTGAACGGCTCAAATAAACAATAAGTTGTCTCGCTTGGCCTACATAGTGAAAGACCTAATGCGCAACGCGGAGCACTGATGCTCGAATATGGCCGGGAAAACAGGGAAACCGACATGTGGGGCACACCCGTCGGGACGACGTAGTGCAGACTAGTCCAATGGAGGAGCTAGCCCACGACCTCCTCGCCACCGACAACCGTTCATGTGGGTCGTTGGGGCCAACAACGGGGCGTAGCTCCATCACCGCCTCTGGACATGGCGATCGCGGTGAGCGACACGCTCATATCGTCGCTAGACACGGTCGGTTTCAGTGTGCCGAGGGTGGCGTTAGTGCTGTGGCACGACCAACGGTATGTTTGGTTTGTGCCCAAGGTTGCCCCATCAAAGCATTGGGTAGCCAAAATTTTGGTTGAGGTATTGGTTGCCCATGATTTGGCCGACATTGGCAAGAAAAATGAACTAGAGTTGGCTAGATTTCATTGGCATGCCAAAGAAATGGCAACCATCCAAACAAAGACCAATCTTTGGGTCATGACCAAAATTTTGGTTGAGGTATTGGTTGCCCATGATTTGGCCGACATTGGCAAGAAAAATGAACTAGAGTTGGAGTTCATTGGCATGCCAAAAAATGGCAACCATCCAAACAAAGACCAATCTTTGGGTCATGACCAAAATTTTGGTAAGGTGCACTTTGGCCACAATCTAAACACACCCCAACACCCGGCTCGTCGAGGATGCACGGGGCGCCGCGACGCGTCCGCGGAGTGGTGTAGCGCGGCCAACTGCATCCTCTGGACCTGAGACCATGCCAGGTCGTCTTGCTTTTTCAATGACATGCGGGGATCGCATGTGAGCAAAGGGCATCTCCAACGTTGCCACGACCGCAGCTGACTACCCTGGCACACCAAAACCCTCGTCCCTCGCACCGTCGCGCGGTGCGTTCCCAGCCGGCGCCAGCTGCCCGCATTCATGCTGTCCTTTCGTATGTCGTCGTTAAGAGGCTCGGTGCCCGAGGAACCAACTCCGGCGACTTAATGACGCACCCGGACGCTTGGCCTCACCGGAATGCGCTACTTAAAGCGGCAACGCCCAGCTAACCTCCACACCATAGCGCATCGTCCTCCTACCCGGCACCACATCCGCCATGACTGCAAGTGCGAACGCTCTGCGGGAGAGCATGTCTTCGGGGATGAAGCTCGAGGTCGCCGCCCTCGCTCAAGTCGCCTCTCGCGACGCAATAGCGGCGTAGCCGGACGCGGACGCGATTGCACAAGCGGTGGCCACGCTGGCGGCCGACGACGGGAGCACCGTCAGCCACGCGTCCTACTTGCCGCCGTCCAACGTCCGGCACCGCCGAGGTCGGGGACTCCTCCGAGGATGAGTAGGCATGGGAGGCGGCAGGGCATGGTGTGCCAACTGGCCAGTCCGTATCCCGTGTTCTACTCTTCCTCGCCGGAGACCACGCCTTCACTTCACGGGTCTTGAACCCAACCCCCGTACATAGAGATCGCAGATGGAGGACGTCGGTCGCCGCCGTAGAATAGGTTTAGGGTCGGGTTTCTTTTATTTTTCTGTCCTATAAAAGTTCGAAATGTAATGAAAATCTGCCGTGTTTGCATTAATCTCGGCCGGTGTATATGAACTTTCACAATAATATACATATTGTAGGAGTACTAGCAAGATGCCCGTGCGTTGCACGGAAGATCAAGATCTTGTGGGAGAAAAGGATGAACGAGGGAAAGCCTTATCTGCAAATGTGGAGAGGAGTGCGGGTAAATTGTCATAGTTTCCTTCCTATCCGTTAGATATAGATCGGACGGCCTATATTGCAGGATGACAGGCACACCATCATCACCAACTCTGCTTTTTATTGAACCGAGACAAATCTAACATGCGAAGTAAAATAAACACATAGGGTCTATAAATACACAAATTATCTTAGGCACTCCAATAGTACGTCCACTACACATTCACACATTTCACATCTTTCTACATCTATGGGAACCTACGAAAGGGTTAACGTAAATTGCCTCTCTCTCTCCTCCCCTGATTTTCATGGTGGTGGGCCCCTCCCTCCCCCCAATCTACAATCAACAGCTCACACGTTTCACATTACGTTAATTACGTAACTGGGATTACGTAGGTGTAGCATTACTCGTCCTAAAAACCCCAACTAAGCCAACCTCCCAACATATCGCGCGAGAAAAGACCCGGCCGCGCCGTTTTAGTCGGGATTACCGGATTACTAGTAGTGTATCGATGGATCGCGCGAAGCAACAATTTTTTTTAGAGGGGGCGAAGCACCTAGTTTAAAAGGAAAAAAGGCGGTACACTCACAGCACTCCTGTCGCGGTCGCATTGCACCCCACACACGTTCGGTCCTGCACACGGCTCACGCAAACGGAACGCGCTTCGGCTTGCCTCGTCACTGACACATGGGACTGCACTTGGAGAAACCGACCATGCGCCAAACTCCCCCCGCCCACCGCACGAAAATCCCCCCCCCCCACACCCAAAAATTCCCCCCAAGTCCGATTCAACCGCCCTTCAGCCAACTAGCCAATAATATTCCCTAAAACCCCCTCCCCCCTGTCCTCCTCCACTCCATTCCCTCCGCCAAAGCCGCCCTCCCTGCCGCGCCGATACATCGGCGCCGCGGTTCGGCGATCCTCTCGCTCCCACAGTACGCTCTCGTAGACTGCCGTCCTCTAGCCGCACTGCCACCTCTGGCTACGTTCTTGTGGAGGCGCACGGCGGTCAGTGCCGCCACCGCTGGCGACGTTCATGTGGAGACGCACGACGGTCAGCTTCTCCCACGGTACGCGCATTCTAGACTGAGGCCCCGTTCATGTCGGTGTAGCGCTGAATGTTAGCTGATAGACGCTGTTAATCTCACTGTTTGCCGAAGTAGTTTACTGTCAATATGCTCTGCTTAAGAAGCTTCCTTGCCCTGTTCTGCACTCAATCTGCTTAGCTGAGATGGCATGCCAAGGCCGATTAGTTGCTAAAATATCCTACCATATATTTATTGTGACGTAGATTGCCATGGTCTAGTAGCCAATCTGTTAGGTGAAATAGCTCTACACCGTTTTATACTCGATCTTTGTTGCTGCGATGGCCTTCGATAGTTCGATGGCTATGTGCTCAGCCTCATTGACTGCTGAAACAGCCTGCCATAATTTGGCACTCAAATCTGTTTGCTGAATTAGCTTTACATATATTTCGTTACTTAGATCTGCTCGTCCAAATATCTTGCCATAGCTTTAGACATCGACCTAGGTATTTTTTTTCTGGACTTCATAAAAAAGCATATATGTTTTTCCTGTAATATCTAGTAGAAGAACTAATTTGTATGTCTAACAGATGGACAGGACTTGGATAACTTCTGCTCGAAGATTCTCCGCTGCATATGTCGAGGGGGTTGAAAACTTCATGAACTTTATCAGAGCTGAGTACGGTGGTCCGAAATCAGATGTGCTCTGCCCGTGTAGCAGTTGTATGAATTCAGTTACAAGACCCCAGTCAACTGTGCAAAATCATCTACACTTGTATGGGATGTCGGTCACATATACTAGGTGGGTTCATCATGGTGAAGCTGTGAACGTCAATGTTATTGACTACGTGGAAGCAGCAGATCACCATCTTGATCTGCCTGATGCTCAGGTGGAAGAGGAGGAGGAGGAGGTGGTGGTGGAGCCAGTGAGTTTGACCAACATTGAAACAATGCTACGAAATGCTCGTGCATTCCGTGAACTTTCACCTGCAGAAGAAAAACGGTGGGCCCGCATGTTGGAACAATGCAACGTTGCTGTCACCCCAGGAAATAAGCTGTCAGTATTCTCAGTTATGGTCACCTTTCTTCAGGTGAAGACATCTGAGCGGATGACCAACAAATCATTCGATGCGATGTTGGCTGCTTTCCGCAAATCTTTCCCGGATGCGTCTGAGCTGCCACACACCTACAGTAAAATGAAGAATTTCCTTCGTGCAGTTGGAATTGGATATGATATGATCCATGTTTGTAAGAATAATTGTGTTCTATTCCGGAAGGATTATGCCAACTTAAGTGAATGCCCGAAATGCAAATCATCAAGATGGAAAGATGGCGATGCTGTGAAGAGGATTCCTCATAATGTTCTGAGACATTTTCCAATTACACCAAGATTGCAGAGGTTGTTTCATGATGATGAAACACGAGAGGATGTACTATGGCATTCTAGGAACCAGGAGTACAGAGATCAGAATGTAATGAGCCATCCATCTCATGGTAGTGAGTGGAAAAGCTTCAATGATAAACACAAAGAGTTTGCTGCTGACCCGAAAACATTAGACTTGGCTTAGCTTCAGATGGATTTAACCCATTTGGCCACCAGAGCGCCACATATAGCATGTGGCCAGTGCTTGTTATCCCTTACAACATGCCTCCAAATGTCTGCACCAAAGAATCAAACTACATGATGGCCTTGCTCATCCCAGGTCCAAAAAGTCCTGGAAAGGATTTTGATTTGTTCATGGAGCCTCTTGTGGAGGAACTTCAACAGCTATGGAAGGGTGTTCTCACTCGAGACCTATATAGCAGCCCACCAGCTGATTTCTTTCTGCGTGCTGTTATAATTTGGTGCATCCATGCTTATCCGACTTTGGGCACTATGTCAGGGCGAACGACACATGGTTACAATGCATGTGTTCGCTATGACAGGAATCCGCTGTCACACGCAATACTTAGCAAGATCTGTTACATTGTACACCGCCGTTTCCTTGCCAAGGACAAGCCGCATCCTAGAAAATACCGAAGACATGTGTTCAATGCAAAGCATGAAAACCGTGATGCGCCAAAGAGGCTCACCGCCGATGAGTTGCAAGTGGAATTAGAGAAGGTCAGGCATATTACACCAGGAAACCATCCTGGTAATGGTAGCGGGAAAAGGAAGCATGGCAGGGTAGAAGAGAGATTATTGTTTACCCGCAGGTCCACTTTGTGGGACTTGGAGTATTGGAAAGATTTGGATCTGCGGCATAATCTTGATGTGATGCACATCGAGAAAAATATATGTGACAGCATTATCGTCACACTTCTTAATATTGAAGGCAAGACGAAAGATACCTTAAAATCTAGGATTGATTTGACACACCTGGGTATCAGAAATGATTTGCAGGTGCAAGATGAAGGTAAACCACGGGATATGGCACCAGCTGTGTACGTCTTGGACAAGGTAAAAAGAAAAGAATTCTGCGAGGTCTTGTCACATGTGAGATTCCCACATGGATTTGCTTCCAACCCTGAAAGGAGAGTCAGTGCAGATGGAAACAAGGTACAAGGGTTGAAAACTCATGACTGCCACGTCCTACTTCAAAGGGTCACTACTAGGAAAAGGCCTACTAGTGGCGCACCAGTTTTGCCTACTAATGGCGCACTACTGGTGCGCCACTAGTACCACGCCACTAGTATTTTTTACTAATGGCGCACCAGTGGTGCGCCATTAGTATCTGGTATACTAATGGCGCACCACTGGTGCGCCATTAGTATAGGCCACGGTGCGCCATTAGTATAGGCCACTAGTGCGCCATTAGTATAGGCCACGATGCGCCATTAGTATTTTTGAATTTTGAAGGCGGGAAAATAGTAGTGGCGCACCGTCTAACCCCCACCGCGCGCCATTGCTATTTTTGAATTTTGAATTTGGATCTGGATCACGATTTTTTTGCCCATTTTTTGCTCGTTTTTTTGCACGATATTATTTCAAATTTTGTTCCTGTTTTTGGATCTTGTACATTCTTTTGCCGTGTTCTTTTGCCGTGTTCTTTTGCCGGAGAGGAGTTCGCCGGAGAGGAGGAGGAGGAGGTTACCGGAGAGGCGCTCACCTACATCGCCGGAGAGGAGGAGGAGGTCGCCGGAGAGGAGTTCACCAGAGCATCGGAGAGGAGGAAGGAGAAACCATGAGGGGATGGGAGGAGAGGAGGGAGGAGGAGCTCACCGGAGAAGAGGGAGGAGGAGCTCACTGGAGAGGAGGGAGGAGGAGCTCACCGGAGAGGAGGGAGGAGAAACCGTGAGGGGAGGGGAGGGGAGGAGAGGAGAGGAGGGAGGAGGAGGTCGCCGGAGAGGAGGAGGAGTAGGTCGCCGGAGAGGAGGAGGGTAGTATGGTGGAGGAGAGAAGGGAAGATGGAGTGGATGAGAGGAGGAGATGGAGTGGAGGAGAGGTGGAGTGGAGGAGAAGAATGAAGAGGTAAGGAGGAGAGGACCACGCCCAGCCATATATACGGCATAGTAATGGCGCACCGTGGGCAGGTGCGCCATTACTAACTTTTTTTTTATTTTTTTGATTTATTTTGAATTTTGATGGCGGGGAGATACTAATGGCGCACCATGGGCAGGTGCGCCGTTAGTAACTTTATTTTTTATTTTTTTGACTTATTTTGAATTTTGAAGGCGGGAAGATAGTAATGGCGCACCATGGGTAGGTGCACCATTAGTAACTTTTTATTTTTATTTTTTTAGACTTATTTTGAATTTTGAAGGCGGGAAAATAGTAATGGCGCACCATGGGCAGGTGCGCCATTAGTAAGTTTGAATTTTTTTGAATTTTTTTGCCTCTCCAGATCTTAAAAGCCCCGTATCTTTTTTTCTGTTAGGTTTTTGAGGATTTTGAAAATGTTTAACATGGTTACCCCGTTAAATTCAGATGTAATTTTTCAAGTAGATGATTTTTCATATAAAAAACTTTTTCATCCGAGTTCGTATGCAAAAGTTATGCCCATTTTACAAATTCTCGAGAGATTTTGCAATTAAAGTCGAAATTCATATTTGTAAATTTTCACAACAACTAGACCACATATCACATGGGAAACTTATTTTCTTTTATTTTATTGACATTTCCATCATTTTTTAAACTGAAAAGGCGGTCCACGAAGGGGGGGGGGGTGCATTCGATGGAAGTGGTGGCCAAGGTACTAATGGCGCACCGTGGGATGGTGCGCCATTACTAGTTCAACTAGTAATGGCGCACCACTCCCACGGTGCGCCATTAGTAGTTTAAAAAATAAAAAAAATTGAATTTTTTTTGAAACATAATTACTAATGGCGCACCGTGGGAGTGGTGCGCCATTAGTAGTTTTGAAAAAATTAAATTTTCTTTTACGAATGGCGCACCAACACATGGTGCGCCATTAGTATTTAGTAATGGCGCACCACATGTACAGTGCGCCATTAGTGTCCATATTGGCTATAGCTGTTTTTGTAGTAGTGGGTTTTACCTGTTATCCTTAGAGGATTGGGCCGCCCTGACTTATACAGAGCAGTTGCAGAGTTGGGACAATTCTTCAGGGAACTCTGCAGTAGGAATATCAGGATAGATGCTTTGGAGCATCTTAGAGACAAGATACCAACTATCCTATGCGACCTTGAGAAGATATATCCTCCAGCCTTCTTTGATGTGATGGTGCATTTGGCTGTTCATCTACCTGATGAGGCACTACTTAGAGGTCCAGTACAGTATGGCTGGATGTACCCTATTGAAAGGTGGCTAGGCACTTTCAAGGGCTATGTTAGGAACAGAGCTAGACCCGAGGGTTCCATTGCAGAGGCATACATTGCTACAGAAGCGTTGACATTCTGCTCAAAATACATTGAAACAACTGATCAGCTTAGCAAAGAGGTGGGTGAAGACAATCCCGGGCTCAATGTTTTCGATTATTCTGTACGAGTTACATGGAAGAGTCGACAAGAGGACAAACCTAAAGATTTGGACAAAATGGTTTGGTATGTGTTGAATAACTGTCCTGAGATACTACCTTATATCAAGTAAGTGCAGTACTGCAGCTTATACATCGTAATCTACTAAACTTGCAGCACATTCATATATATTTAGATGTTTGACGCGATCACTATGTTGTGCAGCATCTACAAAGAGGAGTTACTGCCGCAAAATCCAAGAAACATTGACAAACTGGTTATGGCAGGATTTGCGAAATGGTTCAAGAACCATGTAAGCTTTTGAAGTGCACTGTCAGTTTTTTTTAATATATTGAGTACATAAGATGATCAACTTGTCTATTTTCTAACCATAGGTTAAGAAGATGTGGGAGGATGGGCAGGCAGTTGATGATGCCCTTTACTCACTAGCAATGGGTCCTGATACTCGGGTAAGACATTATGAATCTTGCGTTGTTGGAGATGTGCGCTACAACACCCTTGCACGAGACGAAGGCAGGAAGACACAAAACAGTGCCATCATGAGCACGGATACGTATGACAAAGAGACAACTGAAATGTATGCTAACATAACAGACATTGTTCAGTTGCAGTATATCTCCAGTTTCGAGGATCATCGGTGTGTGGTTCTGTTGTGCTGTCGTTGGTATAACCTATTTTCCAGGATCGCAAAACCTAGAGCTGATGATTATTTCAAATCCATCAATGTCAAGGCGGCGTACCAGACCAACGAGCCTTTTATTTTGGCAAATCAAGCAACACAGATATTTTTCTTGGAAGACACATTTGCACGTAGCGATGACTGGAGAGTATTGCAAAGGTTTGAGCAGAGGAATTCGTTTAATGAAGTTGCACAACAAGATGATGCTTACACTGCTCCTGATGTACAAGATAACACAGATGTTCCTAATATCTTTGAGAACCATCACGTCAATGACGCCGGCGAAAAGATTGCCAGTCGTGCTGTGGACATACAAGAGTTGATCAAGAAGAAGCCAACGTTCGAGGACGAAGAAGAAGAAGACACCGTGGGGAATTACGATTCAGACTGATACACATGGCGAAGATGTTGACGCTGCTGCTGCGGATGATGATTACATTGCTTTTGTTGTATTTGCCTGTCAGAAGACGTTTTTATCTACTATGCGAAATTGTGTTTGCTATGACAACTGAAACCTGATGAACATGTTGTTTAGTATTTTGCTGTGAGAACATCACTTGTTATGTATGCTGATTTGTGTTTGGTGATTGTATGACAACTAAAACATGATGACATTGTTGTTTAGTTGTACTCGTATTTGGCTGTGAAACTTGAATTTGATGACATAGTTTGCTGTTGGACTGCAATTTGCTCGACGTCTTCGAATGAGAACAAAGCTGACCCGACAGGGCCTCTGCTATTTATTTATTTATATGAGCAAAAGGGGATACCCCTGATTTCCTTTAATAGAAATCATTAGATGTTCACAACACTACACCCAGCCTGCTACACAGGTTTCATTCATTACTAGTTTCAGCAAAGTGCTCATGTCGTAGCCACTGAATACATCACGAGTGCTACATACATTGCAAATAAAGAGACACTCATCCTACAGAGCACATTGATTTTGCCCATTATCTTCACAAGCTCTTTCATCTCCTCATTGTTGTCAAGGCCGTTCAGCAGCTGTTGCTTGGCCATGATCAGAGGAACTGCATCTTTAACCTTCTGCTCTGCATCTTCCTCTTCTGCCCTTCCTCCAGTTACTTGTCCAACACCCCAACCTGCTGGTATTGGGATTCCTCGGCTAACCAAATAATTAGCGTAGTTGCATTCCCCCACATCAGCAACTTCCCAGAAATACAAATCACACGAATCTCCCCTTTTCTGCATGAATCAAATTGGAAGATCATCAACCAAACTATTAAAAAAATCAGCAACTGAAAGCAGCAGAACAACACTTAAACATATTATTACCCCATGATTCGGGCATTTGTAGAAGACTCGGCCAGGGTTGCGGATTGTGGTTGAGACGCGACGGATGACTCTGCGTGATTTGCAGCAGTGGCACCACACCAACGGCAGCGGGTTGCGATGAGCAATTGGCTGCGGTGCGCGTGCCGGCGGGGGTGTGATGAGACCCACAGGCGATGGTACGGGTGGCGACTTGGCACATATCTGGTTGTTGCCTGCTGAAGAGCAGGTGGACGAGCAGCCAGCGGACATGGTTGCTGCGGCCAGAGCTTCTGATGCTAGGCAGAGTAAGTAGAGAAGAGGAGAAGCGAACGTTGGATATGTCAGTTTCATTACTTGCAGAGTAGCATAGCACCATATATAGTCATAGTATAGGTTTGGATTCGAACCACCTACAGGAGCACGTCTTTCTTTTTTCTAAAACTCGGCAACGTCTCTTTACTGGTAGACTAGCTTGTTCTGTACGCCTTCCCAAGTCTTTGATTTTCTTTCCCTTTTTTTTGCGAGGAAGGAAGGAGGACAAAATTGAGAGTTCCTGGGACTCGAACCCAAGACCTCTCGGTTGAAAACCAAGGGTGCTAGTCACTTATGTGGCGAACATTCCCTGTGAGGAGGACGGCAGACGAACGCATTTTCCTCGCAGTTTTCTTCCTATATATAAAAAAGTATGCTACTTGGTGTCCGCTTAGTCAACAAACGATTGTGCCAACCTTGACCATTGGATTGACATTCAATGTCTGTCGCGTTTCTTCAGTCTCTTCTTCCTCGAGCCGCCAAAGCCAAACCAGCGCCGGCGGGACCGCCTGCTCCCGCCTCCCACGGCTGCTGTGATCTTCCCCGGCTCCTGTTCGTTCCCGTCCGAGGCCTCACCATCGTCCTCCGCCTTGGTTCGCTCGCCGCGGCGCCGCCCTCCGGTGTTGTCAACATGGTCAACAACCGAGAGGAATAAGGAGATGACTGTACATGGTGAAGATGACAATAGGGACCCAGCAGCGCGCGCAGTAATTTTGTTTTTTCGGGACGGAGAAGGGTATCAACTGGGTTGTGCGGGACCCGTGGCCCGTCTAGCCTAGGCTTTTATTTCATATGTTTAGCACATGACCAGCCCAGTTTGTTTTTTCCTTTCTGAAAATGGCTAGCCAGCTATTTTGTTTTTTGCAGAATAACCAACGTAGGCCTACTTGCTTTTCTACGCCCTGCTGGGCTGGAAATCTTTCAAGACGAGGAGGGATGCATTTTCCCAGAAAATGGGCTATAAGTAATAAGAAATGGGCTATAAGTAATAATAAATGGGCTGTAAAATGAAAAAATACAGCAAACAGGCAATTAGTTCCAAAATACTGTTTTCTTTCGGATTTTGATATTTTAAATTTCATTGTTTTTGTGCGGGTAAAATTTCATTGAATTTAAATTAAGGTATATTTAGATTTAAAATTAATTTGAATCTGGCTAGAAATTTCGGGCTGTATGCTGTTTGGGATAGATTTGGAGGCTGACTTGTGGGTCTACTAGGTTGACGTGTACTTTGGCTTTGTCAACTTAGTCCACAAACGATTCTAGCAGCAGTGACCGTTGGATGTTAATCCAACGGCCGTGCTGCTTCTTCAATATCTGATCTTCTTGCTCCAGCCGCCCAAACCAGCTCCGGTGGGACTGCCTGCTCCCGCCTCCCGTGGCCGGCTGTGCTGCCGCACAGGCCGCACCGCCCCACCCTACTTCATTGCTGGCCAGGCCATTCCTCTACTCACCCACACCTCCTGTTATTTTCCAGCGACGGCAGCCGGACCAGTAAACCCTCGTACTCCCCACCGCATGGGCAACCATTGCCGAGTCTTCCCCGGCTCCGTGTCGTTCCCTTCCTAGGCCTCGCCGTCGTCCACCGCCATGGTGCTCTCGGCGCGGCCTGGTCAACGTGGTCAATGAATGACATCCATCGGCCGTGGACTGTACGCGCAAAATAATGATTCCTCCACCTGACAGCTGGGACCCACCGGAAGGGCCTCTGTATTTCGCGAAAAAAATGTTCCCCCCGCTGACATGTCGGACCCACCAGCTATATCTTCGCACGCAAGGAAGTGCCTCCTTATTACGCACAAAAAAATGAATACCCCCTGCTAGCTGGGACCCACCATAGTGGGAGGATGACTTGTGGGCCAACTAAGTTGACGGGGACGGAGGGCTTTGTCAACTTAGTCAATATGAACGATTCTAGCTCCAGTGACCGTACGATGTCCATCGAACGGCCGTAGTGCTTCTTCAACCTCTGGTCTTCTTGCTCCAGCCGCCCAAAGCAGCGCCGGTCGTGCCGCATGCTCCTGCCTCCTGTGGCCGGCTGTGCTGCCGCGGAGGCCTCACCGCCCCCTACTATTCCCACCATTGGCCAGGCCCTGCAACGACGGCAACCTCACACCGCAGCCGAACCAGTGAACCCTCGTACTCCTCTCCGCGCGGGCTTCCACTACCGCGTCTTCCCTGGCTCCGCGTTGTCCCCTTCCTAGGCCTCGCCGTCGTCCACCGCCGTGGTGCTCTCAGCGCGGCCTAGTCAACGTGGTCAAGGAACGACTTCCATCAGACGTGGACTGTACGTGGAGAGGCTGACAGCTGGGTCCACGGCCGCAGCAAGGAAGTGCCTCCTTATTACGCGGAAAATAATGATTCCTCCACCTGACAGCTGGGACCCACCGGACGGGCCACTGTATTTCGCGGAAAAAACGTTTCCCCCTGACTGCTGGGACCCACCAGCTTCATCTTCGCACGCAAGGAAGTGCGTCCGGGCAAAAAAAAGATTCGCCCACCTGACTGCTGGGACCCACCAGCTACACCTTCGCAAGCAAGGAAGTGCGTCCGGGCAAAAAAATGATTCGCCCCCCTGACTGTTGGGACCCACCGGCTACATCTTCGCACGCAAGGAAGTGCGTCCGGGCAAAAAAAAAAACGATTCGCCCCCCTGACTGCTGGGACCCACCAGCTACATCTTCGCAGGCAAGGAAGTGCCTGACAGTCGGGACCCACCTGGTCGAAGCGTACGTAGCGTTGTCATTCTGGTCGCCAACGTGTACGTACATACTGGTCGATGTAGAGGCGCACACGTGTCGTAGTAGAGGCGCGCACGTGTCGTAGTAGAGGCGCGCACGTAGCATGTACATGTACGTACAGCGGCCAGGGTGCAAGAAAGAAAATACGGCCACGTATGTGTACATACGGGCGGGGTCTCGAACGCCTACTCGTGCATACGTATGGCCAGGGCTCGTGTACATGGCTGGGTCGGAACGGAGAAACAGCGTCGTCGTCGTGTTCATGGGGAGGCAACGGAATGCATCGTGTTCATGGGGAGGCAACGGAATGCATCGTGTTCATCGGGAGGCAACGGAATGCATCGTGTTCATCGGGAGGCAACGGAACGCGTGGGAGCCAACCGGTTGGGTCGGAATGGAATGCGTGGTCGTGTTCATCGGGAGGGCTTGGACGGAACATGCGATGGAAACGAGGCCTGGCGTACCGCAAAACGGAGGAAACGGACCTCCTACGGTCGAAACGGGGGTCCTGTTGATCGGGAGGGGTGTGGCGTACCGCAAAACAGACGAAACGGGGGTCCTGTTGATCGGGAGGGGTGTGGCGTACCGCAAAATAGACGAAAC
The DNA here is from genome assembly GCF_002575655.3 of Aegilops tauschii subsp. strangulata. Classification (NCBI taxonomy): domain Eukaryota; kingdom Viridiplantae; phylum Streptophyta; class Magnoliopsida; order Poales; family Poaceae; genus Aegilops; species Aegilops tauschii. The sequence goes on from NC_053036.3 coordinate 307,029,496, forward strand.
GGACCTCCTACGGTCGAAACGGGGGTCCTGTTGATCGGGAGGGGTGTGGTGTACCGCAAAATGGACGAAACGGACCTCCTACGGTCGAAACGGGGGTCCTGTTCATCGGGAGGGGTGTGGCTTACCGCAAAACGGGACTCCACGGGATACTGTTCATCTCCACCGTCGACCTCCTCCAGCCTCCACGGGCTACCGTCGACCTCCTCTAGCCTCCACGGGCTCCTGTTCATCCAGCCTGCACCGCGCGCTACTCCACCGGCTACTATTCAACCACCCCTCCACGGGCACCCCTCCACCGTCTACTGTTCATCCAGCCCTCCACACCACGGGGTCCTGTTCAACCACCCCTCCACGGGCACCCCTCCACCGTCTACTGTTCATCCAGAGGCAACGCCACCGCTCACTGTTCATCCAACCCCCCCCCCGCAACGCTTACTGTTCATCCAATCGATCGGCTTCAGTTAGCAGCAGTAGCGAAGGAATCGCTCGATCGGGTTCAGTTAACAGCCATCGATCGATCGCTCGGGTTCAGTAACGCGTAGCCTGCAGTGCAATCGCTCGGGTTCAGTTAGAGCCCAACGCCTCGCTCGGGTTCAGTTAGAGCCAACGCCTCGCACACACGCGCGTACGTGTACGAGGGAAACGCGCATCGCTCGGCCCCCGACCTCCCATCGTAACCGGGAACTCCCCGAAATTCCCCCCCCCCCTCGCTTCTACCACGGTTTTTTCTGTCATGGACGGCCCAAAGAATGTCATGCAGCTGCGTCTCCGGCCCGCCCAGGACGAAAAGCCCATTTTCTGTCATGATTTTTTGTCATAGAAGTAGGAGCCCACCACATCTATGATGATACCGGGTTTTGTCACAATTATCGTCATAGAAGTGTCATATGTATGACAGAATTTTTTTTCGTTCGGCCCAAAATGTCACGGATGTGTCTTTTTTTGTAGTGCTTGTCGTCATCAACACCCGTTGCATATGATTCCTCTCTGACTTCTTTTGAGTCGATGTGCCCTCAACCTCAGCGAAGAAATGTTCGCCATGTCAACCTTCACAATATTAAGGTCGGAAAAGTCAGTGTCCAATTCCCCAAGAGTGTGGACAACAATCATCCAGACTGCCTTTTTCATATCAGCAAGAGTGGTATAAGAATTCATACTACGGTGACTAGAAACCCTTCAACAGTTGTTGCCTTCATCAGGTTCATCTGGAAAAAGTATCTTAATCTTGCCAAGTGTCGTGTTGTCGGCCTTGACTGTGAATACACTAGATATGTCCACAACAAAGAGCGTAAGAAGCTTCCACTTGAGCAACAACTTGCTCTCTCTAATCAAGAGCCACAACGTGCTGCTGTCTTGCAGCTTTGTGTGGGCAAGCATTGCCTAATTTACCAGCTATACCAGGCTCATGCTAGGAGTTTTACCCCTCCACTTCTGTGCAACTTCCTTTACAATGAGACAGTCGAATTTGCGGGTGCCGCCATTGGCAATGACATAGAAAAACTCAAGTTCTATAACTTGGGTATCAAAAAACCTGTTGATGTGCAGGGACTGGGTATCAAGGTTCCTAGCCAAAAAGCAGGCAATTTGGCTTCATTGGAGAAGCTAGCAAAGAAGGTTGCAAACATAAGTCTTAATAAGGACAAAAGCATCACTGTCAGTTAGTGGGAAAAGTCCAACCTGGACCATGACCAGATCAAGTATGCATGTCTGGATGCCTATGCGAGCTTCGAGGTTTATAGGCGACATTCCAACATAACTGGTTATCTTAGGACCCGCTGAAATGTTTGTTCCTGAGTGAAATATGTAACCGGTTATCTTAGTGCATGTTGAAATGTTTGTTCCTAGGTGAAATATGTAAGAAAAAGGTTGTTCAGTCTTTATGAAAGAAAAGGATGTACATGAACATTGTTTCTTTATATTATGGTTATGACTATTTCACTAGGTGCATTTTTTAATATGATGGTTCAGGGAAGAAAATGTTCTTGTATCATCATAATTTTGTTCACATAGAAGACAAGTGAATCTGAAGAGAAATGACACATATTTTGCATTAATGCCTGCAATACAAATGTTGCTTAATTATGTGCACCTAATTAAAAAAAATCACACACAAAAATTACTCCAACAACTTATGAGTCTAAATCGTGCTGCAGAAAAATACACTCCATACCCTCACGAGTCTAAAATGGGGCACCCAAAAAAAACTCCAATAAACTTACGAGTCTAAACTGTGATAGAAAAAATATCACTCCATACCCTTGCGAGTCTAAACTGGGGCACCCAAAAAAACACTCCAATAAACTTACGAGTCTAAATTGTGATAGAAAAAAATATTACTCCATACCAGAAAAGTATACTCCAATAAACTAATGAGTCTAATCTGTGGCACAAAAAAAATTACTCCAACGACTTACAAGTATAAACTGTGATGCAAAAAAAAAATCATCTAATATACTCCATACCCTCATGAGTATAAACTGGGGCTCACAAGAAAAATATACTCCATACCCTCATGAGTCTAAACTGGGCACACAAAGGAAAATACTCCAATACCTCACGAGTATAAACTGTGGCATAAAAACAAATATACTCCAACAACTTATGAGTCTAAACTGTGATGCAAAAAAAATCATCAAACATACTCCATACCCTCATGAGTGTAAACTGGGGCACACAAAAAACTCCAACGACTTACGAGTATAAACAGTGATGAAAAAAAATGAATCATCATACTTACTCCATACCCTCATGAGTGTAAACTAGGGCGCACCAAAAAAAAGATACTTGAACAACTTACGAGTATAAACCGTGATGCAAAAAAAAAAATCATCCAAAATACTCCACACCCTTACGAGTATAAACTGGGGCACAAAAAAAACTCAATGACTTACGAGTATAAACTGTGACGTAAAAAAAGAGGGTAATAAAAAAATTAAAAAAATAAACATCAAGCAAGCTCCACACTTCATAAGTTTAAACCGTCGTACAAAAAATTGGTACGTACATGCATTTATATAAAAAATAGAATAAAATAAATAAGGCTTCAGGCCATACACAACGATAGTGTAAATAAATAAGGATGCTTCAACGTCAAAGCTGGTGTACTAGCACATCATGCATAAAATTTGGAGTTCCCACGTGAATAAACAAAGTACTGCTACATTTGAAGTAAAACTGAGTACTGAACATAAAATGATTCAAAGGGAAATGATGAATTGAAATGGCTAAATAATAAAAAAACTAAGCAAGTCTAGGCCTTCTCAAGGAGCTCGCCAGTTCTGCAGGCTGTTCAACAACTGACTTGCTTCAGTCTTTAATTTTGCCGTCTTTTGTTCAATTCAGCAAGCCTTGTACGCTTGCCAGCGTTGGTGTCCTGTAGACTCTTCACCAAGTCCTTCAGTTCAGATTGATGGGCATCATGTGCTTGCCGGTGCTGTCCCCCCTCAAGTTTAAGCTTCTGCAAATTGGCGGTAGCCTCCTCAAGCTGCACCTTAAGCAATGCTTCCTGCACCTCCATTTTAGCACACTTCTTGTCTAGGTCAGATAAGTCCCCAATTGCAGCCTTGGAAACTTCATGGCCGGACTTAACTTTAAGCTCAACTTCAGCAGCAACATGTTCATCTCGCTCAGATCCCTTCGTGAACTCAGTCTGGCCAACCTCCAATTTCTTGGAAAGGTCAATAAGCCCAACCAACATGGCCTGCACCTTAGCTACCTCAGGTACTTGCATGGGCAGCGTCTGAGAAACGCTCTCAAGCATGATGCATCGCTTGGGATCACCAAGGGTAGAGTCGTTCAGTCCTTCGAGGGCTCGTTTCACCACGGTATCCGTGGCATCTATAAACGTGTCTTTGACAAAGCTGCAGTCCATCTGTGCGCCTTCCCCTGATACAACCGTCATTATAGGGTCTTGCAAGTAGTAACTTTCTTGTTCGCAACCTAAAAAAATATAATAAGTGAAGAGTCGTGAAAATTTGATGATAATGATGGTTCATAGACACGGCCAATTAAATAAATGTATAAGTAAATAAACTACCAGGTAAAGTTGACAAGAAATCAAGAGCATTACGGGTATGGGGCACAGCTTCAGTCACAACCGGGGTGGAAGGTGGATGACTTATGCCACACTCGCCAATGGTATAATCCTTGACGGATAAATTGAAGAGGTCACCAAGGCCATGATCCTTTTCTCCCGTGAGAACGTGACCAAAATCTTCATCATTAACAAAGTTACTAAGTTCAACATCTAACGACGGACCGACCAATGTTATTGGTTCAGAAAAATCATATTCATGGGAAAAGTCAAGTTTGCGCTTGAGGGGGGGGGGCTCGATTCCTCGTCAGCATGAGTGGGTGATAAATTTCTACGCTTCTGTCCGTTGGTGGCTGGGCAGTTTCCGGAGGATCATCACTACCCACTAGCACTGGATGAGCAGAGGAAGAACCAGCTGCAACAACAGACTTTGGTACGCCACTTTGCTGCAGCCACATATATAAAAGGATAATATTATTAGTACTGGTTAGTACAATAAAGAAAGAAATAAATTCTACATGGACCATTAGTTCACCTCTTTGAATTTCATGGGTTGAGTAGCAGCAACGTCTTGTAAGTAGCTATGGAGGATTGGCATCCAGTGATCTTTGACACGTGCTTCCTCCTGTTCAATGACACCAATATGCTGGTCCCGGTGCTCATCAGCCACCCTTCTTACTACCTTAAAATCCTCATCAGACAATGGACGAACTCTAATATGGCGTTGCACTGTGGACCTAATTTTCTCCTTTCATTATAAGGGACCTTCCCATTCAAATTACCATTGCGAAGTTGGTCAAATACATCAGCGAATGGCTTCAGAAATTCATGTAGCCAATTTGCCCATGCCACAGATGAGTCACCGACACAAGAATCGTCTGGAATGGGGCGTGGATCCTCCGCATCCCGCAATAAATGAAGCCAAAAAGCATATGCAATACCGATATCATGTCTTGTATACAGACTGGTGAAGGGAGGAAAGGGCACCACTTGGTCAAGCCTAATTTGTCTTGCTACTCTGTCAGAATTTATAGCAGAAGCTTATCATCCTGACAGAGTAGCAAGACAAATTAGGCTTGACCAAGTGGTACCCTTTCCTCCCTTCACCAGCCTGTATACAAGACATGATATCGGTATTGCATATGCTTTTTGGCTTCATTTATTGTGGAATGCGGAGGATCCACGCCCCATTCCAGATGATTCTCTCGTCGGTGACTCATCTGTGGCGTGGGCAAATTGGCTACATGAATTTCTGAAGCCATTCGCTGATGTATTTGACCAAGTTCGCAATGGTAATTTCAATGGGAAGGTCCCTTAAAATGAAAGGAGAAAAATTAGGTCCGCACTGCAATGCCATATTAGAGTTCGTCCATTGTCTTTATGAGGATTTTAAGGTAGTAAGAAGGGTGGCTGATGAGCACCGGGACCAGCATATTGGTGTCATTGAACAGGAGGAAGCACGTGTCAAAGATCACTGGATGCCAATCCTCCATAGCTACTTACAAGACGTTGCTGCTACTCAACCCATGAAATCCAAAGAGGTGAACTAATGGTCCACATAAAATTTCTTTCTTTCTTTATTGTACTAACTAGTACTAATAATATTATCCTTTTATATATGTGGCTGCAGCAAAGTGGCGTACCAAAGTCTGTTGTTGCAGTTGGTTCTTCCTCTGCTCATCCAGTGCTAGTGGGTAGTGATGATCCTCCGGAAACTGCCCCGGCCACCAGCGGACAGAAGAGTAGAAATTTATCGCCCACTCATGCTGACGAGGAAGCGAGCCCCCCCCTCAAGCGCAAACTTGACTTTTCCCATGAATATGATTTTTCTGAACCAATAACATTGGACGGTCCGTCATTAGATGTTGAACTCAATAACTTTGTTAGTGATGAAGATTTTGGTCACGTTCTCACGGGAGAAAAGGATCATGGCCTTGGTGACCTCTTTAATTTATCCGTCGAGGATTATACCATTGGCGAGTGTGGCACAAGTCGTCCACCTTCCAGCCCGGGTGTGACTGAAGCTGTGCCCCATACCCCTAATGCTCTTGATTTCTTGTCAACTTTACCCGGTAGTTTATTTACTTATACATTTATTTAATTGGCCGTGTCTATGAACCATCATTATCATCAAATTTTCACGACTCTTCACTTATTATATATTTTTAGGTTGCGAACAAGAAAGTTACTACTCGCAAGACCCTGTAATGACGGTTGTATCAGGGGAAGGCGCACAGATGGACTGCAGCTTTGTCAAAGACACGTTTATAGATGCCATGGATACCGTGGTGAAACGAGCCCTCGAAGGACTGAACGACTCTACCCTTGGTGATCCCAAGTGACGCATCATGCTTGAGAGCGTTTCTCAGATGTTGCCCACGCAAGTACCTAAGGTAGCTAAGGTGCATGCCATGTTGGTTGGGCTTATTGACCTTTCCAAGAAATTGGAGGTTGGCCAGACTGAGTTCACGAAGGGATCCGAGCGAGATGAACATGCTGCTGCTGAAGTTGAGCTTAAAATTAAGTCCGGCCACAAAGTTTCCAAGGCTGCAATTGGGGACTTATTTGACCTAGACAAGAAGTGTGCTGAAATGGAGGTGCAGGAAGCAGCGCTTAAGGTGCAGCTTGAGGAGGCTACCGCCAGTTTGCAGAAGCTTAAACTTGAGAGGGAACAGCGCCAGCAAGCACATGATGCCCGTCAATCTGAACTGAAGGACTTGGTGAAGAGTCTACAGGACACCAACGCCGGCAAGCGTACAAGGCTTGCTGAATTTGAACAAAAGACGGCAAAATTAAAGACTAAAGCAAGTCAGTTGTTGAACAGCCTGCAGAACTGGCGAGCTCCTTGAGAAGGCCTAGACTTCGCTTAGTTTTTTTATTTAGCCATTTCAATTCATCATTTCCCTTTGAATCATTTTATGTTCAGTACTCAGTTTTACTTCAAATGTAGCAGTACTTTGTTTATTCACGTGGGAACTCCAAATTTTATGCATGATGTGCTAGTACGCCAGCTTTGACGTTGAAGCATCCTTATTTATTTACACTATCGTTGTGTATGGCCTGAAGCCTTATTTATTTTATTCTATTTTTATATAAATGCATGTACGTATTATTTTTTTGTACGACGGTTTAAACTTATGAAGTCTGGAGCCTGCTTGATACATACTCCATACCCTCATGAGTATAAACTGGGCACACGAAAAAAAATACTCCAATGACTTACGAGTATAAACTATGATGCAAAAAAATCATCTAAAATACTTCGTACCCTCACGAGTATAAACTGGGGCACAAAAAAATTACTCCAACATCTTAAGAGTATAAACTGTGCTGCGACAAATCAACGAAAACTAAATATTCATGAAAAATTTGAAGTTCAAACGTGTGCATCTAAGAGTAAATACTCCTAACATCAAATTAAATAACCATATGTCTAAAAGTGCTCCAGTACTTCAAGAGACAAAACTACAAGCATACATTGTTCTCTCGAGCAAAACGTGCAAGAGCAATCATATTTCACCAAAACTTGCCTCACCGGCTCAAACTGGAAATGCAAGTATGCATAAAAAATCACTTTCTTGTTAGCCTACATAATGGTTGATCTAAATTTCAGAAGTGTTTCTGGAAAATAGCAGAAGCACTCATATCAAGTGGCTAAATCCCACCGGGCGTGCCAGAATCTGATACGGGAAAATGGCGGGCGTGAGACATGCGTCCACGTCATTGATACAGAGTGCAATTTAAATGCATAAAATAAAAGTACAATCAAACATTGCAGGTACATTATTTCCAGAACTCTTACATTTACATAAAAATTCTGTTAATTACATCTCCGAAGAGAAAACCCTTGATTAAGAATTCCAACATATCTATTACATAGGATTACATCACATGCCTATTACAATATGCTACAATAAAAAATCCTCCTCGCGGGCGACGCTGAACTCCGGCTTGGGGGAATGCGTAGGTTTTCTTCAATGACATTATGCTTGATACTATGTCATATGTTTCTTCAGCATGCATGCAACATATTTTGTTCGTGCTTGACTTCATTTATGTTATGGTGTAAATGAAGGTTGATTTTGGCCAGGCCTGATTTGGCCCCATGCTTTGATGCATAGGATGTATGCATATATTTTCGATATTTGTCACTCATATCATGGAACTCATATAGGAGAACCCATGCTTAGAGCACAATTTTGTTTTGTTTTGCTGATGGTTTATGCCATGTAATTCATTTGAAAGAACCCGCGCCATAATACGGTTTTATCCTGCCATGGGATTTATGAAAGAACCTATGTCATAGGGTAGCTTGCATTTTGTTTACTTTATGACTTATGCCACGGAATTCATCAAGGAACCCATGTCATAGCATAGTTTGTGTTTTGTTATTTTTATGGTTTATGCCATGGAATTCGCATGAAAGAACCCATTGCATACTTTGCATTTTTTCCTTTGTTTTATGGATTATGCCATGGAATTCCTTTGAGAAGAACCCATGACATATCATAATTTGCATTTCAGTTTTATGGATTATGCCATGGAATTCCTTTGAGAAGAACCCATGACATATCATAATTTGCATCATTCATTCTGTGGATCACTCCATGGAATGCATGAGTGAAAACCCAGATCATGTCATAATTTGTACTTTAGTCATTTTATGCATCGTGCCATGGAATTCACGAGAAAGAACCCATGCACGAAATGTGCCTTGTGAGTATTTTAGAATTTTCTGTGGCTCATGTCATGGAATTCACATGAAAGAACCCATGCTTAGAGCACTTTATATGTCCCCTAGACATGACATGTCCGCGTGAAGAAAAATATGCATCCTTGATTCGAACCAAATGGCCGAAACTAAGGGACAAGATTTCTATATGAAAAATATGCTACTCCTTGATTTCATGTAGTATGTAAAATCCTCGATCCGAACCAAAAAGGCCGAACCTAAGGGCATGATTTAATGAAGCGCATATTCCTTGATTCAAACGAAAAAGGCCGAACCCAAGGGCATGATTTTGTGGGTTTATACATTCCTTGATCCGAACCAAAAAGGCCGAACCTAAGGGTATAATTTCATGATGTGCATATTCCTTGATCCGAACCAAAAGGCCGAACCTAAGGTGTTATTTCATGCATATGTATTCCTTGATCCAAACCAAAATGGCCAAAACTAAGGACAATATTTCATGGGTGAGGGAGAAAGGGAACCTTGATCCGAACCAATATGGCCGAAACTAAGGACAAGAATTCATGAGTAAGGGAGAGATCTCCTTGATCCAAACCAAACGGCCGGAACTAAGGACAAGATTTCGTGGATGAGTAGAGAAGACTCCTTGCTCCGAACCAAACGGCCGAAACTAAGGGCATGAGAGTAGCATCATATATCACCTTTCTTCCTCCTTGGAACCAACCAAGGTTCTTCCCCTTGCTCCTTGCTTCCTTTTCTCACGGTGTGCTTTTGTGTGTAGTATGATGTGTAGTAGAATATTGCTACTAGAGAGAAGGGAAGGAGACCAGAGAACCAAGGAGTATCTGAACCAAACCCCAAACCCATGAGCAGGGGGTATTTATAGGAGGAGGAAGAGTGGAGCGCTGAGGCTGGATGCCTGCGTGCTCACGTCCATCGATCGTGGGAACGTGGAATGATGGGAGCGTGCTAGCTTCTTCTTTTTCTATTTCTTTAATCCCTAATTGACTGGCAATTGTCTCTAATAAATCAGGGTGGGCTTAAACAATTTATTTTCCATCACCGGCCGTACGGGCCTGGGGCCTATGCATGCATGCATCTTTGTAAGCGACCCATGCATGTACTGCGTTGCTCATTTATTTAAATGGGTTGAGCCTAATTAGCTCTAATAATCTCTTAAAGCTAATTTGCTCAACGTGGGATGGGAAAATATATTTGCTTTGTACCAATATTTCAGTAGTGGACAAAGAATAATATGCTCACATTTATTCCATGAAATAATATTCAAGCGATATTGGCGCCGACATTAGGATCCTGTCGTCTATAACAGTGTATGTGTGTGCAAGCTATATGTCCTCTATGATTTCTTAGGACAAAAACTTGCTGATTATTACTTCTTTCCGTCATATTTTATGTTTATCGGCCTATTCCAATGTTTGCAATATCGTCAATATATCATATCATTATTTTCAACTGTCGTCGTTCTGAACGGCTGTTTTAAATTACTTCTTTTTACTATAAATGGATATCATATCAGTATCCATCAGCGACGATGTGCGTACACACAGGGCAAAACTTGATGAATGTTTTGTTTTGCCATATTTTAAAATCGTCGGCTTAATGTGTGCATTATCGACCTTCAAAAATATATCACACGCCCATTTTGTCAGTCCTCATTTTGAGCAATTGATTATCTTTTTTTCTTTAAACTGATTTCTTTTTTAAAAAACAGGGTTTTTGTTGTTGTTTCACATATACATTTTAATTTATCATGGTCAAAATCCATGTCAACAGATCCAAAGTATCAGGTAGGGTATATGTATTTGATCAGATCACATATTGAACTTGTATTTACGTATGTGACTTACAAGTGTATCTTCTTCTAGGCTAACTGTTTGAAGAACAAGACCAACCGTTCTAAAGTGAAATTCCAACAGACAACATGGTCTCGTACCTATATTGCACATTGTGAGGCTCTTGTAAATAGCTGCTACTTCCTTCTTTTTTTGTGCCATATTATTGTATCTATATTGACTTGTTCCAAATACAGAGGAAAGCCCATGCGGACCAAAAAGAACCTGAACCGAATGCAGTGCAAATCTTAAAGGATTGCCAGACCAGCAAGATGAAGGGCATGATCACACCAGTTCAAGCCGCTGTTGTAAGTCCTTACTCTTCCTACCTTTGAACTGCTTGTTACTGTGACGTGTTCATTTAACTGCTTGGTTTGCAACCAATGTCAGTTACTCTGTTCACTTTTATACACAGTTGTCTTAATGTATCATTTCACCTTACACAGTTTAAAAGAGATGAAGGATATTCTTTTGGTCTTGACCTATAATCTAGTTGTGATGTTCACGTGCCCACACAATGATACAATAGCCTGTTTGTTTTATATCTATTTGCCCATGATATGAATGATGTCATACTATGTTCATCCTACTTTAAACCATGTCTGTTTATCCTTACATGTTAACGAATGTGAGGAAATAGACAATACAGTAGGCATGCTACATGGACATATGTTCCGAAAGTGGTTTTATTATGTAGTTGGCACTACAATACATGCAAATGTAGTACAGTAGTTCACCAAAATAAGTTATGTATAAACGTGAAACCTAGTTTGTTTGTTTTTGCCTCATTAGTAACTTATCTAGTACACTAATCTACAAGTTCAAACTTTCAGCAAGCTATGGAACAAATGATTGAACAGCCACAACCACCTGAAGGTGACAAGGCTACCACAGGCACAATGTCACCTCTTGCTGCAGTGTATCAGTATCTCTTCACTAACAGTGCAAAAAGCACCTTCCTGCGTAATTCTGGGTTGGTTGTGAAGGTAACCTCAACCAAATCACCTACTGAACAAAATCTTCCGGCTAGACAGAGTGATATATGTGTGCTCCAGACACAAGTCCAATCCCTAATGGACGTTGTTTTGGAAACAAGAATAGTGGTTGACAAATGTCGTCAAGATATGAATGGTTTTGAAACCAGACTATCAAACATTTGCTTCGTTGTTCAAGAGCAATGGCGGAAAAAGGGGACGATCATGCTGCTCCATCAGATTCTACAGCCTGAAACATTAGCACTCAGGTCAAATGATCTGTGCTTCTATACATCTGATGGTGCTTTTATCAGCAAGGACTGTAAACTTTATGCCAACAGGCCTTTTGTTGTATGGCTGGAATTTATTTTGTTGTGATACAACATTTATCGTGCTGCCAAAGGCTGTAGAAATTACGATGCTATTTCTGTATAGTGTAGGTTTATCTTAGTAATGTATTCGGCCGAAAGCTTCATAGGATCCCAACGTGCCAACATTCGTTAGGCCCATTCCAATTGGGCTAAAGATGATTATGGGCCGTAATTTGCATGTAGCCCACTAAAAATATATGGGCCTGAATGAACATAAGCTTTCATATTTTTGGTAGGCCTGTGCACCTAGTGGGCCTTTAATAGGCCTAAACATAATTTGGGCCCTTAGTAACAATAGACCGTTAACATGTGTAAATATCTCGAGCCCATAAATAACATGGGCCTTTAATAGGCCGAAAGTGAGATTGGGCCCTGATTGTGCCAAATAACCCACTGGTCAGCAGCCCGAAATGTATCTCAGCTCGTGGTGGCCCATTTACAATGCGGATCGTTCACAGGCCAAAATTCAGACGGGCCGTAAATGCGCCGACCTACTACACGGGCCTTTAACAGGCCGGAAGTTCGGTCGGGCTTGATTAGTATCAGTTTTATATGGGCCGTTAATAGGCCTGATGTGACGTTGGGCCACATATGGCCCATGGATTTCGTCTGACATTAACTGGCCGAAAATCACAACAGGCTGGAAGTGGCCCAAATCTACAGTGGGCCTCTAACAGGCCGAATGTCAGACATGGCCGAATATGACCCAAATCCTTCATGGTCGTTTATGGGCCAAAAGTTTCAAGGGCCAAAAAATGGGCCCAAATGAAGCAGGACCTTTAACAGGCCGGAAACACACCGGGCCGTCATTCGGCCCAAATACTTAGCAGATTGTTAACGGGCCAGAAGTGACCATGGGCCGCGATGATGACAAGTTTAGAATAGGCCGTTGATGGGCCTATTTGACAATAGCCGTATGAGCCTTAACTGTGAATGGGTCATCTGCAAGCAGGTCGTTAATGGGTCAGCCCACTAATTTTGACTGGGCCAACCTTTTTAACCTAAATGGTCTGATGCTGGGCCTTGCCACATGTCGACGTATCATAGGCGCCTCCTGTCCATTGGGCGGTTGACACCTGTCCTTTTCGGGTGCTGACACGTGGTTGCTATAGCCAATGATAATTTTACACGTGGAAAATCCTCATTGGTCGGGGCTGTTAACGGGTTATCAGATCCAAACCGGAATCCGATAGCTTAATGGCGACCCGTTACGGTGGATGCCACATGTCGGTCACCCTTGATGAAAGCACTTCTATGACGCGTGATTTATCGTCATGGAAGTGGACACTTCTGTGATGATAATTTTGGTAATGTCATGGAACACTTCTACGACAGCACAAGTATGACTATCTTGATTCTGTCATAAAATCGTCGTGGATGTACATGCATGATAGAAAACGTGACCTACAGTGACAAACACGTATCATCATGGAAGTGTATTTTTTTGTAGTGATATCCCCAAAGAGGAAGGGATGATGCAGCACAGCTACGTAAGTGTTTTCCTCAGTTATGAAACCAAGGTTATCAATCTAGTAGGAGAACCAAGCAACACTATGTAAACGGTACCTGCACACAAAGAACAAATACTTGCAACCCGACGCGCAAGAGGGGTTGTCAATCCCTCTACGGTAAAAAGATAGATTAAATTATATGAGATTGGGTAAATAGATCTTGCAAAAACACAAAATAAAATAAGCAAATAAAAAGTGCAACAAGGTATTTTTGGGTTTTTGGAATAATAGATTTGAAAACAATATGATAAAAGATAGACCCGGGGGTCGTAGATGTAACATCCCAAAATTCTAAATTTTAGAATGTTATATTAAATAGATAGATTTGATTGATTGTTTGGTTGTTGTGTGATTGGTTGACTGAAAGTGAGTGAAATTTGAAACTTTTGAAAGTTAAATGAGAGGGAATAAAAGGACTTTCCCAAACTTTCATTTTTGCTTTTATGATCTCCGTAAATTCAAATTCTTTTCACCACAAAACCCTAGAGAGAAGATGACATGACTTCTTCCATTTATTTAAATTGAAAAGGGGTGTTGAAAATATTTGAATATCATTTGAAAATATTTCCAATTCAGAAACTTCAAGCAACTCAATGATTTTCATGAGAGAAGATAAAATGACTTCTTCAAAACATATGAAATATGAGTTGGAAGTTTAAAAGGATCTAATTTAAAGTCCTTTGGAAATTATTTTCAATTTGGAGTATTTGGGTTTTATTCAAATTATTTTTCTCCAAAATAAAAATATATGGAAAATAGGGTAACATGATTCCCTACAATAGAAAATTGGAGAGAAATAAATTTGAAATCATTTTGGTATTTTTAAAATGATTTTTATGAGGTTTTATTGCAGCAGTAGCACTCTTTGCTTTATCTGAATTTTTGTATATTTTATTTGACGCTAAAAAATGTTCATCTCGTAGGAAATCTTTTTCTGAAAATTTTGGTATATTATATGCCTATAGTATATTTTCATTTTGGTTTATATTTGTTTTCTGTCAAAATGGTTTTGTTAAAAAGATAAAAAAAAAGTGTTTAGCCCCGCCGACCGCGCCAGGCCAGCCAGCCCAGCTTCCAGCCCAGCGCCCGAGCGCCCGCGCCCCGCACCGCCTACCGCTCGCTCGCCCGCTCGCAGCCCCGCTCGCACGCCGCCTCGCCAGCCACCGACAGGTGGGACCCACCTATCGGGTCCGTCCCTGACCTCGCGACCGGAGTCCGTCTCCAGCATGACTCGCCGGCCGCCGCCGTGTCCGAAAGGGACACCGTCCCCTCGCCTTGCCCCTTGCCGAAGCCTCGCCTCCTATAAAGCCCCGACCCCGGCCTCTTTTCCCCTCAAACCGCAGCCGCCCTCACCTCCCCACGCCCCGCACACCCTCGCCGGAGTCCGAGCTCCGACGAGATCCGCCGCCGTTGCACCGCACTCCACCGCCACCTACGCTCGACGCCACCACCACCTTCGGAGTCCCCTCATCGCGTCGCTTCTCCCTGACCCCTCGGCCATGCCGGAGGACCACCGGAGCAGCTGTCCCCTCGATGCCCGAGCCGCTGCGGCGTCCTTCTCCGGCGATGTCGACCTCCACCGCTGCGGTACCTCCCAACTCCCCCCTCATCCGTTAGATCTAGGTTAGATGGTCCGGATTAGATCTAGGTTTCGTTTTATTTATTTATTTCAAACCGGTATGTTTAGCTAACGAACGTTCGTTCGTTTAGCGGCAGTGGATGTTTTCGCTATATAAGCCTCGGCAGTGAACGTTCATATATTAGATTTGTTTTTGTGGCCAGGGACCCGTTTGTAAGTATTTTAATTGTAGTATAGCCCCTGGTTTTCAAACATCCACAACTTTTTGCTCGTTTGTCCAAATCCAACGAAACCAACGCCAAATTCTTCGTTATGATCCCCTCTATCCAGTAATCCAAATCAAACATGTTTTTGAAAGTTCTAAAATTTGAATTCAAACAGATTTGTATTTGAACTTCGTTTGATCCTAACTTGAGTTTCGTAGCTCCGATTTAGTTGATTCTTTTTGCAAATCGAAGCTCTTGACCTAAACTTTCTGATAAGGCAAAATTCATATAATTTTGGTACTTTTAGAAATTGTTTTATGTTGCAAGAGTTATTTGCTTGGTTTTGATGTTTTCCGAATCGTCTTCTTCGTTCTTTCTGATCTTTTGAGTGATTGCTTATGTGTGGTTACTATTGCTTGCTTACGATAGATTGAACGGAGTGTGACGAGTAGAACTATCAAGAGTTATGAGTGCGAATCATCTTCATTAACATTGCAGGCAAGTTCACACTTTGATCATATCCCTTCCATACCCAGTTTTTATGCATTAGTTTCACCCTCAAACATTGCATGAGTAGGATTGATAACATGTGGGTATTGGGAAGTAGTTGATGAGGTAGGAACCTATTGCCCTACATTCAAACCTTGGGAGTTACTATTATGTTATGCTTATACTGCTGTGCTATGCTCGTAGACGTGGATTGGGTTTGATTGTATTCCGTGACAGATGTGAGATTGTTTACTTAATGGTTCAACTTAAGGTGGCAACTTTAATACACATCTGGGTGGATTGGTAGGGGCACCCTGGGGATATACTAGTGGACTTGCCCGGACACCTGGGGATATACCAATGTTGTCCTAGGAGATCCCGGGGATATACCGTGTGATCATCCTATGGTTCGCCACCCAGACTCAAAGGGATCATAAGATTAGTCATGCTAGAAACTTCTGTGTGCAGCCACAAGCCATTATGGGCTCTGGCATAGTTGAGTAAGTTGTGTGAGCTCTTGAAGAGGTGGACTAGCAGATGTAGGGGGATTGTAGGTGTAACGGTCTGCCCGGAGTAGAGAGTAAATGCTTTTGAAAGACTGTGTCTCGATCATCCGTTTCTCAAACATCATGTAGTGCGAGAATCAAGCGGAGGCGATCGAGTCTTGTGGGGAAAAGTGCGCAAACCTCTGCAGAGTGAACAAACTAATCATGGTTAGCCGTGTCCCCGGTTATGGACATCTTGAGTATCTAGTATCTGGATTATCATGTGAATCTCATCATGTTACTTTAATTAATTTTGTTGGGTTAATGATGATACTTAATTGGGATTGAGAATGATGTCAACCATTCTCAATGTTTAACAACCACCATGATAGTTAAATAAAAATTTATTCCTTTGCAGTAGGGAAAAATTGGCTTTTCGCAAAAACATTATAACCATAGAGCTTTTCCACCAGCCATATATGCATGTAGTGATAGCCTTTGTTCATCATTTCTCTATGGTGTGAATTTGCTAGTACATTCAATGTACTGACCCTTTGTGGCTGCAACGTCTCATGTTGCAGGAATCTTACGACGAGTAAGTGATACGTTAGGGTTACGATTTCTACACTCAACTTTGCCGTTGGTGTTGATGAGAATCCACAACCTTGTTACTTCCGCTATTTGGATTGAGGTAATAGTATTTACGTTACTTTATACATGTGATTTACCTCTGTTATAAATCCTCGAGTACTGTGTGTGTCAGCATACCGATCCAGGGATGACACTTAAGCACAGAGACTTGATCCATTCGGGTCGGGTCGCTACAGTAGATTTCACTAGCGGCTTCTCAATATTATTTGAGTTTTCTCTGAACTCTTTTATGCACGACTAATATAGCTTCATATTTCTTCTCCGATTTATTGGTTTGGTTTGGCCAACTAGATTGATTTATCTTGCCATGAGAAGAGGTGCTTTGTAATGGGTTCGGTCTTACGGTGCTCAATCCCAGTGACAGAAAGGGACATGACACGTATGTATCATTGCTATTAAGGGTAAAAAGATGGGGTTTATTCATACGTGAGTTTATCTTGTCTACATAATGTCATCTTGCTTAAGGCGTTACTCCGTTTTTCCATGAACTTAATATACTAGATGCAGGCTAGATAGCGGTTAATGTGTGGAGTAATAGTAGTAGATGCAGAATCATTTCGGTCTACTTGTCTCAAATGTGATGCCTATATATGATCATTGCCTTGGATATCGTCATAATTATTTGCTTTTCTATCAATTTCCCAATGGTAATTTTTTTACCCACCGTATGCTATTTTCTTGAGAGAAGCCTCTAGTGAAAATTATGGCTCCGGTGTCTATCTTTTATCATATATTAAAACCAAAATACCTTGCTGCAATTTTCTTTTATTTATTTTATTTTGTATTTTTGTCCGATCTATCTATCAAAAACTATACAATTTAACCTTGCTCGTAATAGTGAAGGGATTGATAACCCCTTGTTCGTGTTGGCTTGCAAGTATTTGTTGTTTGTGTGCAGGTGCTGTTAACGAGTTGTTGCTTGGTTCTCCTACTAGATTGATAACCTTGGTTTCGTAACTGAGGGAAATGCTTATCTCTATTGTACTGCATCATCCTCTCCTCTTCGGGGAAATCCCAACGTAGCTCACAAGTAGCCAATACTCGTACGTCTACTACTCTATTACCACTAGTTGCGTGTGTGCGACCTATACCTGTCATCACTTTAGGTCTCCTGTTCGAACCACAGATACGCTTCACAATCAAAATCTTTCACGCATTTTTCCTCCTATATGTACTCCTCGACTATTTCTACGTGCTTTCTTTCGCCGACATGCGGGACATAGAGCATCTGGGTTGAAGTGCATGAATGACTTGGAGCATCTTCAACGCTGAGCGCCAACCGGTATGGACGAGTCCGCAGATAGTGATGCGGGAGCGGGCTATCCAACGATGCTGACGTACTTTACATTTCAAACCTGACGAATTACATGCAAAGCCCCTGCAGAAGAATAAATGAATGAATTACTACATGCAAACCGGATTATAATCATAGAAACCGGAGCACGTTCATTGCATTTGGACATAATACATTGGAAAAAACGACCAGACCTAAACCAGTCTAAGGGCCTCTTTGATTCCGAGGATACTAAAAACACAGGAATGGTGAAAGTATGGGACTGCAGTGCTAAATCCAATAGAATTGGCAAAGAGTGTTCAACGCCACAGAAAAAACAAAGGAATTGTAAAAATAGGTTGGAGAAAAATTTCCTATGGAATCCGATCCTATGTACTAGTGTAAAAAACACTCTTATACTTATGGGACGGAGGGAGTACTAGCTAAGCTGCGACGACACTCTTGCTCTGCTGATGGCGATAAACCGAGAGGAGGAGGAAGCGGTGGCGTGTTTTCAATGTCCATATCACCATATTGTTTTCTATGGCCATATCACCCACTCGTTCACTGGGCTGCCGTGTTTCGCACTCCTCTAACGTAGTGTATATATATATCTCGCATGATTCTTTGCTCCTTCTTATGTCACCGACATTTGGGACAACCATCATCCGGGTCGACGTGTCATGCACCAGATTAGAGTGGGGAACGGAAGGGGAGCCTCACGCCGGTCGTAGCGCCGTAGTAATAATGACTATAATGAGCAGTCAAATCACAAGACCCCACCTTTCCAGCAGTAACGAGCCATCAAATCACACAGCCCTACCTTTCCAGCAGTAAGTTGAATCTGCTAGTCCCTCACCCTCCTCACCTCACTGTCAAACCGGCTAGGCAAAACTACCACGCGTACCACCTGGGAAAAGCCCCGCCCTTGACTTTTAAATACTCCTATAATTTTGTATGAAAAATTCTAAATAAAACCTTAAATTCCTACTTGGTTGAGGAGGAGCTTAGCATGCACTATGACGGGAGCGCAATCACCGTGTTCTAGAAGGACGCACGAGGCTGCGGGTGCTCTGGGCCAACGCCCGAGTGCCCGTCCACCCTATTCCATGCACTCGTCATCTACCTCGGCATTCGGCAACTTTTGCAGAGGTGCTCACCAACAATATTACAAGAGTGTCGAGCACTGACAAGAACCAGCTGTCGTCTGTCATGACCTTCTACACGCAGGCCTGCAACGTTGACGTCAGCTCGCTGCAGAGTTCACCATTGACAAGGCAATGGCGAGTACAACCAACACACTGGATTTCCCCTAGAAACGTAAGCAATCCCAAAAAACCAAATGAGCTTTCAGCTAAAAATGGCCGGGATCAACCAGGATAAGTAAGGATGGCGTGCCAATTTCGGGGATTTAAAGGTTAGGGTTCAATTCAGACCCGGAGTACAAGTTTAAGGTTTATTTTATACGTTTCTCATTTTGTATTGATGAATTGCGCCATGGAGCAAAAAACCAAAAGAAAAAGGTAGTACATGTAAACAAATACAGTTCAAGCTCTAGCTAGAGATTCAGAATGTAAACCGAGCATGTGTTTATACGTATAGGTTAGTGATACGTCTCCAATATATCTACAATTTTTGATTGTTCGATGCTATCATATTATCTTTTTGGATGTTTTATATGCATTAATATGATATTTTATATTATTTTGGGGAGTAACTTATTAACCTAGTGCCCACTGCCAGTTGCTGTTTTTTCCTTATTTTTGTCTTCTACAAAAAATCAATACCAAACGGAGTCCAAGCGGAATAAAACTTTACGATGATTTTTCTTGGACCGGAAGACACCTAGGAAGCTTCGGGAGGAGGCCAGAATACCCACGAGGAGGCCACAAGCCCTAGGGGCGTGCCCCAGGGGGGCCGTACGCTTGAGGGCCCCTCGTGGCTCTCCTAACCCTAACTCCAACATTATAAATTCCCAAATATTCCCCTTACATCAGGGGGCACACCAAAAATACTTTTCCGCCGCCGCAAGCTTCTGTTCTCGTGAGATCCCATCTTGGGGCCTTTTCCGGCACTCCGCCGGAGGGGGATTCGATCACAGAGGGCCTCTACATCAACCTTGCTCACCTTCCGATGATGCGTGAGTAGTTTACCAAAGACCTAAGGGTCCATAGCTAGTAGCTAGATGGCTTCTTCTCTCTCTTTGATCTTCAATACAATGTTCTCCTCAATGTTCTTGGAGATCTATTCGATGCAATCTTCTTTTGCGGGGCACTTGTTGAGATCCGATGAATTGTGGATTTATGATCAGATTATTTATGAATATTATTTGAGTCTTTTCTGAACTCTTTTTATGCATGATTAAAATAGCTTTGTATTTCTCTCCAATCTATCGATTTGGTTTGGCCTACTAGATTGGTTTTTCTTGCAATGGGAGAGGTGCTTTGGGATGGGTTCAATCATGCGGTGTCATCACCCAGTGACAATAGGTGTAGCGATGCACGTATTGTATTGTTGTCATTAAGGATAAAAGATGGGGTTTTTACCATATTGATTGGATCTATCCCTCTACATCATGTCATCTTGCTTAAGGCGTTACTCCGTTCTTATGAACTTAATACTCTAGATGCATGCTGGATAGCAGTCGATGGGTGGAGTAATAGTAGTAAATGCAGGCAGGAGTCGGTCTACTTGTCACGGACGTGATGCCTATATTCATGATCATTGCCTTAGATATCGTCATAACTTTGCGCTTTTTTATCAATTTCTCAACAGTATTTTGTTTACCCACCGTATGTTTTCTTCAAGAGAGAAGCCTCTAGTGAAACCTATGGCCCCCGGGTCTATTTTCCATCATATATTTTCAGATTTATAAAACCAAAAACCCAAAAATACCTTGTTGTAATTTATTTATATTTACTTTGTTTTAGATTTTACTTATCTTTTATATCTATCTCTATTAGATCTCACTCTTGCAAGTGACCGTGAAGGGATTGACAACCCCTTTTTTTGCGTTGAGTGCAAGTGTTTGTTAGTTTGTGCAGGTGCATATATTGGGGACTTGCTTGTACCTCCTACTGGATTGATATCTTGGTTCTTAACTGAGGGAAATACTTATCTCGACTTTGCTGCATCACCCTTTCCTCTTCAAGGAAAATCAACGCAAGCTCAAGAAGCAGCAGGAAGAATTTCTGGCGCCATTCCCAGGGAGGTTCTACATCAAGCCTACCAAGTACCTATCATAAACTCTCATCTCTTGCGTTACATTATTTGCCATTTGCCTCTCGTTTTCCTCTCCCCCACTTCTAAAACGTTTTCAGAAAAACACAAAAATATTTGCCTTTTTATTTGGCCTTTTAGTTTGCCTTTATGTCTTACTTGGTTTGTTTTCTCGTTTGCTTGGTATAATTGTTGTTTATTCCAAATCAGAAAGCAAAAAGTTTATGGATCCTCATCCACTTGCTAATCTTTTTAAAAGATCCAATTATAATGAACCAATTGCTAGTGATTTGAGTACACTAGATTATCTTGATGAAGTTTTGCTTGAAATTTGTGAATCTTAAAATTGTGATGAAGTGTTAAAAGAAGAAATTTATTAAGTGATTCACGATAGCTCCTTGAATGAAAAGAATGATTGCCATGATGTTATTATAAATTCTATTAATGTCAATTGTGTTGATGATATGCAAAACCCTAAGCTTGGGGATGCTAATTTTGCTATGTCACTACTTATTGCAATGATCATGACTGGGGTGATAATGCCTCTTATGATCTTGAAATTTTATTTAGGCCTCATGATGAATATGTTTGCGATAATATTGAAAGTGGTTTGGAAGACTGTCAACTCTAGGTAATATTGATCCCACTACTTTGGAGTATGGTCAATCTTAAGAATTTTTTGATAAAAGTGGGCTTGGAGAAGTAATGACTTTATTTTATGTTAATCCCACTATTTTGGAAGAGTGTCAAATTTGCACGCATGTGGATCATGAAGAGAATATTTTATGTGATAACTATATTATTGAATTTGAATCTGATCCTGTCAGCGTTCTAGGAACCGGGGTACCTAGAGTTGCCTGCCTATGGCCCACAGTGTGGCTCCATCGACGGCCTGGTACGACTCATCTCCAGCATCAACAAGACAAGACCCTCGCGAGGGGCCAAGCATCACGAGGCGAACGACGTCAAGACCTCCGGAGGGAGCGGCCTCCTAGGATGGCTCCTGAGGAGCGGAGATTCCTATGCAAGTGCCCATCTCATGAGGTTCAAGTGATGCAAGCCATGACGACCGAGGCCAGGTGGGCGCCAGCGGGCACAGAGCACCAGGTTTCCTATTTGGCGCTAAGGAGGCAAGCGCAGGCGCGGAGTCCCGAGGAATCAAGCAAAGGTTTCCATTCCCATGCAACACACCAAGGCCGCCAGGACGGCAGGACATATGTCATCGCCGAGCCCACCGCGGCGTCATGACCGGAAGCTTTGCAGGCGAAGACCACCTTTCGTCAGGATAGGATGTACTTCTTGTCCCCTTTCAAACTTGCCGTTGCGGGATCCCTTCCCGCCTTCGTTTTGGAGGAAGAGGACCCAGGCCACTATAAATATAGGCTAGCCACCACCATAGTGGGGGATTCGGGTCAAACCCTCAGCTCATACCCACACAAGAACAGACCTTGTGAGATTGTTCTTCCTCTGTACTAGTTCATCCTCAGCCCCTCGCGAGGCTAATCCACCCGAAAGCAGGAGTTGGGTCTTACACCGCAAGGTGGCCCGAACCTGGGTAAACTGCTGAGTCTCTTTCCTGTTCATCGAGCTAGGATGTGAGAGCGATGAGTTGGTAGACTGGAGAGGTCGAGTTCTTCGTACACGCCCTAGAGTTCGAACCTTTCTTGGGTCTGCGGAGCCCTGAATCCGACATTTGGCGCGCCAGGTAGGGGCGTGTCGAAGCCTCTCTCCCATCGGCCGTTTCGCCGCTGTTCCGCCATTCTCATCGAGCTAGGCCATTGCTCAGACAGTGCCGGCGGGTGAAGGCACCCCTCCCTGCTCCCCGTCACCTGCGGCTAACGCCGCCACAGGCCCCGTGGTCCACGAGCAGCAGGACTCATCGCTACCGCCTTCCATGCGGCATGATGGTTGCACCGCCACTCCATCGCTGACTCCGGCCACTGCTTCGTCTTCCCATGCTCGTCGTGGGCCGGCGAATGCGCAGGCTGCGTTGCTCATGGCACGCGAGCTTCTGCTCTACCGCCCGGCTGATGACCTCTATGAGGACTGGCTAGACCGCATCGCCGAGCTCGTCAGCGCCGCTGGAGAGGCTCCTGTGCCGTCTCGCTCGCTGCCTCCCCCGCCGCCTCAGGCGGGTGACATGGCCCATGGTGCGCCTCCTCCTCCTCTTCGGCACGATGTTGTCCCTGAGCCAAGGCGCGAGGCCCCCGAGCGCGACCCACCGCGCAGGTCATCGGCGTGCAATGAAGAAAGCTGCCAGGTGGTGCAGCGGCCTCAAGGAGAGGCACATGCGCTCCCAGCACCGCCACGTCAAGACCGTGCGCCACCCGAGGTGGCGGCACGCGGGCGTCAAGACCAGGCTCCCCCTCCGCGGCGGGCTCCCGTGAGCATGGCAGGATGCCGAGCGTTCACTCCGGAGCTGCGCCGCGTCGTCTAGCCTGGCAAGTTCAAGCCGGATCTGCCTCCGCGCTACGACGGCACCCCTGACCCTGCTGAGTTCCTCCAGCTCTACGAGCCGAGCATCGAGGCAGCAAACGGCGACGAGATGGTCATGGCGAACTGGTTTCCCATGGCCCTCAAGGATGGTGCGCGCTCGTAGCTCCTGAACCTCCCCGTGGGATCGATCTCCTCCTGGGAGGAGCTGTGTGATCGCTTTATCGCCAACTTCCAGGGCACTCACGACCGCGCCCCTGCTGCAGTGACCTGCGGCGCATCAAGCAGCAGCCAGGGGAGACCTTGTACAAATACATCCAGTGCTTCACCAATGTTTGCCTCAAGATCCCCAAGGTGTCGGACGAGGCCATCATTTCAGCATTGACTGATGGCGTCCGGAATGTCAAGATGTAGGAAGAACTCGCCATACACGAGGACCTGTGCTTGACTTTGGAGATGTTCAACATGGCAACCTGGTGTGTGAGGGCAGAGGAAGGTCGCCTCTCCCTCCTCGAGCTCCCGGAGGCCGATCCTGATGACAAGAAGGCCAAGGCCAAGGACGTGAAGTGCAAGGGCCCGGCCGTGCTCGCGGCCGAGCCCGAGATGAAGCGCGGCTGCGACCACCCCGAGTCCTCCAAAGGCAGTTGCCTATTCTGCATCTTCCACAATGTCCAGAGCCACAACACCAACAACTGCCAAGAGCTCAGGGACATCCGAGATGGGCGCCTTGGCCGCCGCCCTGAGCGTAGCGACCGCGACTATGGCCGCGGAGGAGGCCGTGGTGTAGGATGCTTGGACAACCGTGACCCCTGCCAGGACTGGTGTGATCATCCACGTGAGGACCGCTGGCAGGGCCAGCCTCATGACGGTCCCTGGAGAGATCAGCCTCATGAGGATCGCCTTCAGGGCAACGCCGGCCTTCCTCCTCTACCGCCGCCGCCAAGGAGGAACGGCGACCACCGCCAAGATGATGGGATCGGGGGCTTCCAAGAGCCTCGTGCCATTGCCTACATCCTGGGTGGCGCTCAGGCCCCCGCCTCCCATCGCGTCTTCAAGCAGTTCGCTCGCGAGGTGAACGCGGCCCTCCCCAAGCTCGAGGCGTCACGTCCCCTCAGGTGGTGCAAGTACGCTATCACCTTCGACTCTACTGATCCGCTCAAGTGCGTAGCCATCGCTGGCACGCTCCCAATGCTCTGCTCACCTACCATCAGCAACGTCCTCGTCACCAAGACGCTCATAGATGGTGGCGCGGGGCTCAACGTCCTCTCCGACGAGACGTTTGACACGCTCCAGGTGCCATACGACCAGCTTCTGCCCACCAAGCCTTTCTCAGGGGTCACCGATGGCTCCACCATCCCCATAGGGCAGATCCGTCTCCCTGTCACCTTCGGCAATCGCGACAACTACCGTACCGAGCTCATCGACTATGACGTTGCCCACATTTGTCTCCCGTACAACGCCATCCTCGTGTATATAGCCCTTGCCAAGTTCATGGCAGTGACTCACCATGGCTACAATGTCCTCAAGATGCCAGGAAGTGGCGGCATCATCACGGTCGCCTGCGACGAAAAGGATGCGGTGTGTTCCCTCGAGCGCGCCTACCAGGCCACGACAGTCAAGAACTCAGATGACGAGGGCGCCATGCACCCCCTAAGGTCATTCCCAAGAAGAAGCAGCTACTCCACAAAGGATCTCAGGAGGGTGGGGTATCTGATGATTGTGCCTCAAGACCTGCGCCCATTGCTGGGGCGCCTTCCTCGCTTGCATAGGAAAGCGCGCCCGGCGCCCCGCTCAGGTTGGGCTCGGGGGCTCTCCTCTGGAGGGCCTTTGAGGGACCAGCGTCATGAGGGAGGCATTCGGGCACCATGTGGAGGCGTGCTTCAACGCGCACTTCCGTGAACAGGGCGCAGGGCGCAAGGCGCCAGGCGCTCAGGAGTTCATCACCAAGGCGATCGAGGAGCTTCAGGAGGTGCGAGCCATGCGTGGCGAGCGTCGCCCTGCACCACCCAGTGTAGCTGCCACCCCTGACATGGGTAGCGAGATGCGCATATGTGTCAACATCCCAGGACTCAACCGGGTTGCTTCTCTGGGGCTCTTCTGACCGTCCCGCGTTGGCCTGTGCGCAGGCCGCCCTCACAGCTACGTCTGCATGCCCTTCGGCCCGCAGAACGTAGCTTCATTGCACCAGAGCCACATGCAGGGCATCCTGGCGACTCACGAGGCGAGGCGCCAGGCGATCTCGACGGAGGAGGTGCCGGACCCTCGCGAGCCCCCCGGACCTCCGGAGCCTCACGAGGCTTGGGAGCCGGATGACTCATGAGGAGCGATTTCTTCAGCGCGCATCCCGAGCTGCCCCAACACTTCTTCAACGACGGTGCCAGGTGACCTTTTGGTTTGTTCAATTGAGGGCGCCCCTCGGGCCGCATTATCCTCAAGCTGTACGGGTCTGTCCCGGTAGCATGTATCATTTTGCGCATATACCAGAACTAGTCCTACCCTTTCGTGAATTGCTTTTATATCATCACCTGCATGTATGGTGCTTTGCCACCATGAATGTCGTGCGCCCTCACAAACCCGATCGCGACCACCTCATGATTAAGGACTCGCACAGTGTCTATGCTCGGGTCCGTCCATGCAGCGTTGCTAAACCCAAGTGGCTGAGCTCTGTCTTGCGGGCCAGTCCTCGTGTACGTCACCTCCCATGGCCCTTGGTGCCATGTTCTCGCATGAGCTAATCATGGGTGGATGAGTTAGGGCGTGCGACCCGGTGCCTCGCCGCCGCGGGGGCCGCACGCCGGCTGTCTTTCCTTAGGATCATTGCATGAGAAGACTGGGCACAGCGTCTGTGCTCGGGTCCGTCCCTGCAGCGTCAATAAACCCAACGGCTGAGCTCTGTCTGGCGGGCCGGCCCTGTTCACGTCACCTCCTGGGGTCGTTGGTGTTTGGCCTTCTCATGCGATATCCTCCGAAGATTCACTCGGTGCAGGCCATCTGACCATCTCCTAGGACCCTTGCAAATGCCCCGAACCAAAAATCCAGGCGCAACCCGCCTTGAGCTAGGGCCTCGTGAGTCCCGCGCTGGCTCATGGGTGCCCATATACACCTCGTCCAGTCCTGCCGTGCAAGCCACGTGTCAGGACGGGGTTGTACACACCCCGGAGTCTCCCCTCAGAGGGAGCTCCCACCAACGCACCAGCGGAAGCCCCATGCTCCGCGCTGGTGGACGACATGGTCGAGGAGCGGCTATGCCCATGCAAGAGTGGAAGCACCATGCTCCACGCTGGTGAATAAACAACTAAGGGCACCCTAGCGGCTGCAGTAACCTTAGGAGGGCTCTCGAGCCCGCCGTCCGGCCTCACCGCGCCACTTTCCCCACGGGAGAGTCGCGTGAGGGGGCTGGGCACGGGGGCTGCGCCCAGGCCACGCCTGGCTCACCCCACCTCATCAGGTCTCTCGCACCTGGTCTTCACGCGACCCCTTAGGAAAAAGCTGGCGAGGAGAGGTATGGGGGCTCTTGATTAACCCAGCCACTGCTCACATTTCCTTCATGAGGGTTGTTCGTACTTCAAGGGGGACCCCTGAGCATCGCGACTCAGGGGCCTCACTGGTAACGTAGCCCCTCATCCCTTGGTCTCGTCCTGGTGATTCGGACGCCCCAACAGTGGTTGAGGTATGCGCGGCGCCAGGCCCTGCCGACGCAGAACACTAAAGCAAACAGAAAGGAAATCGAGCACAGAAAGGAAATCACGGAGTCCTAGGCAAATTATTACAAAACATAATGTCTCTCAAGTTTAAGCAGAAGTTCTCACGCCTCCACGAGGCACGATAAATGTCGCAGGGCCAAACTAGGATGAAGCGCCGCCACCGCCTCGGTTGCCGATGTTGCTCGCCGCGGGAAGCGTGTCATCGACAAAGCCGCTGCCATCTTCGCCAGTCGCCGCGGCCGCGGGGTCGACGCAAAGGAACTTCTCCAGCAGGGCTTTCACCTATTTCTCCACGGCCTCGGCAGCAGCGCCGTGGGACTCGGGAGCCACCGGGTCGATCAGAGTGCCAAGGTCAAAGCTAGGATCCTAGAGATGGAGGTGGCTGAAGACACGCGTCGTGGCTGAGGTGAAAAGTGCGCGGCACTCCCCCTCCACCATGGTGCCCACTCCGGCGACGATGCCCTCAAGTGACGCGACGAGCTTGGGGAGCAGCCCGGTGAGGCCCTCCTCCGAAGTCACCAGTGGCTTCTCATACCCTTCTCCGTAAAGGGACTGCGGTGCCGTGCGGGATCTCAGCTCAAGGGAGACGAAGGCGTCGCGCCCCGCGGCAGCCACCTTCTCCGCCGTGATGAGGGTCTTCTCCCTGGCCTCCAGCCAGGCCGTCTCATCGGTGAGAAGTTTGGTGTGGGACGCCTGAGCCTTGTCCGCCTCCTCCTTCAGCTTACCTAGGCGGCTTTGCACCGCGGCCTGTTCCTGGGCCGCCTGCTCCAGCTCAGCATCCCGATCGGCGAGCATGGTGTCCCGGGCCTTGAGCTCCTCCTCCTGTTCTTGGAGCCGACGGGCGCGGGCGGCCTGCTCCTCACGGAGGGCCTTCAGCTCGGCTTCCACCATGCTGCAAAGTTCCTTGGCGGACGCTGCATCGACCAGCGCCGCATCACAAGCTGCCGTGGCCTCGCCGGCCTCCTTCCTGCCCTCCGCAGCGACAGCCTCGGCCTGGCCCCAGGCCTTCCTGATGGACGCGTCGGCCTGGATCCACCCCGAGATCAGCCCCAGACGCCCCGTCGCCACGCCCCTGTCGGCGCCCAGAAGATCGGTCCGGAGCTGGTCCAGCGCCACGTAGGCCTTCTGCAAAGCGCCGGGCCTGGCAGGCGAGCGATGGTCTGTCAACGCGAGGGCTTGGGGAGGAGGCGGCACCGGTGCCTGGACTGGCGCCGTCGCAGTAGCAAGAGCAGCAGGGGGCTCTAGAACCCCCAAATCCCCCGCGAGTACAACGGGGACGGGCAGCCTCGGAGGCTGGTAGGCCACAGAGGCGGTTTCCTCCAGAGGCTCCGCCACCAAGCTCTGAGGGGCCCGGGAACGCGAGGCGGTCTCCTCCACCCGCGTCGAGGTCGCCACGGCCGTAGCAGATGGCGTGGCCTTGCGAGCCACGACCTCCTCCTTCCTCCTCTTCACCACGGGCTTGAGCCTGGTCACTAGGAGAGGAGTGTCATGGGGGCAGCATCAAGGATAAAAAATGAAAGCAAGGTAAGATACTTACTCATCAGCGGCGATGTACACCCTTTTCCTGGCTAGGACCACAGCGCCTCCAATCTTCTTGAGCGTGGGCTTCGTTGCGCCCTAAGGATCGGCCGCGCTTACGGCAGCTGGCTCCGGAGCGGCAGCGACTGGCGACAAGGCGGGGGAGTCGCCTTGGGGAAGCAATGCCGCTCACCCTTCTTCGGAGTCGCTCAGTAGAGCCTCCGCAGAGGGGTGCCCCCGGACCTCGTGACAACCCCGGTGGAGCGCGGGGATCCCTCGACCAGGTATTCGGCAGCGTCATCATCATCGGAGAGATTGCAGAGGAGCTCGCTCTGCGACGGAGGGGAAGTCCCCTCCACATCGCCCATAGTCACCTCTGAGTCCTCCTCCCTCTTCTCCTTGGAGTCCTCGCTAGAGGACACCGGCACCGGGGAGTTGGGGAGCTTCGGCGGTACGAGCCCTAGCTCGTTGAAGATGGGCATGGCGGTGGCCAGCGCCACACCATCGCCGCGGCGGTACAACGAGAGATAGGCCGCCGGGAGGCTGCCTGGGTCCTTCTCGAGCAAGGTGCGCATGGCCTTGCTTAGCTCATCGCCTGTCAAGCTCCCTGGGTGTAGCCGGAGGTCATCCTTCGCGCCCTTGAAATCCCACATGGGGCGCGAGTGTGCTTGGAGCGGGGCTAGGCGCCGCGTCAGGAACTCCCTAACCAGCATGGCCCCCGTCAGCACTCCGGAGTCCATGTCCGCCTACAGCAGCATCAGGACCGGCGCTGCCCGGGGGTCGGTGAGCTTCTCATGAGCCCACTGGTCCAGCTTATCTGGCATCTTAGTCGGCAGCTCTAGCCGCGAATGGAGGCCTTTGGCATCCATGAAGATCCAGTTGCGCAGGAAGTCCTCCACCTTCTTCCCGGCCCTCATGAGCGCGTTGCTGCCATGTGGTGCGACGAAGGATACGCACCTGGAGCACTGGGTCGAGTCGTGCATCCAGAGGGAGAACAAGTGGCGGAGCAGCGCAATGGAGGGCGCCACGCCCACGAATGCCTCATAGTAGAAGGCGAAGATCAACATGAGAAGGATGGAGTTGGGCTGAAGGTGCAGAGCATGAATTTGGTAATGGTCGAGGACAGCAAGGAAGAGCCTGGAGAAGGGCGGGACAAGCCCCGCGAAGACGCTGTGGAGGAAGAAGGGATAGAAGGTCCCCGCCAAGGTTCCCCGCTCGATGGAGCCGGCCCAAAGCGCCGACTCCCTCCCCTCGTTGTCGTTGCTCGCCGTCAGCGGGAGCATGGCGGCAAGGTGCCTCGCCTCAGTCATGGAGGACGTGCTGAGGGCCGGCGCGGGCGAGGAGGCAGAGTGCACGACCGGAGCGGCGGGCTTCACCTTCTTGGTTGCCATCAGCGGAGAGCTCGGGGGAAAGATTCGGCAGATCTGGAGGCGCTCTTAGCAGGGAGGAAAGGGGATCTTGAGCAAGACAAACACAAGGAAATGAAGGCTCGGCCGCAGGCGCATGTCTTTTTGTCAGCCTGGGACTATTGTCGAGGCTGCGTGGGCAAGTGGAGACGCCCACGTCCCATCCAGCGCCACGCGTTGACTCAGCCCACAGGCGATTGGGGCCCGCGGTGCTTCACTCTTGCCTCTTGGCTTTGCCTCGAAGCCAAGTCCGAGCGCGCCTTGGGCCCGGGGGCTACTGTCGGCGTTCTGGGAATAGGGGTACCCAGACTTGCCAGCCTGCGGCCCACAGCGTGGCTCCATCGATGGTCTGGTACGACCCATCTTCAGCATCGACAAGACAAGACCCTCGCGAGGGGCCAAGCCTCGCGAGGCTTGGCCCCTCATGGGGGTCTTGAGTTGTTGGTGCTGAAGATGGCCCGTACCACGCTGTTGATGGAGCGACGCTGTGGGCCGCATGTAGGCAAGTCTGGGTACCTGGGTCCCAGAATGCCGACACCTCCGGAGGGAGCGGCCTCCTAGACTGGCTCCTGAGGAGCGGAGATTCCTATGCAAGCGCCCATCTCATGAGGTTCAAGTGACGCAAGCCATGACAATTGAGGCCAGGCGGGCGCCAGCGGGCGTAGAGCAGCATGTTTCCTCTTCGATGCTAAGGAGGCAAGCGTAGGCGCGGAGTCCCGAGGAATCAGTGAAAGGTTTCCATTCCCGTGAAACAAGACCAAGACCGCCAGGACGGCAGGACGAATGTCATCGCCGAGCCCACCACGGTGTCACGACCAGAAGCTTTGCAGGAGAAGACCACCTTTCGTCAGGATATGATGTACTTCTTGTCCCCTTTTCAAACTGGTCGTTGTGGGATCCCTTCCCGACTTTGTTTTGGAGCAAGAGGACCCAGGCAACTATAAATATAGGCTAGCCACCACCGTAGTGGGGTATCCGGGTCGAACCCTCAGCTCATACCCACACAAGAACAATCCTCATGAGGTTGTTCTTCCTCTGTACTAGCTCATCCTCAGCCCCTCGCGAGGCTAATCCACCCCAAAGCAGGAGTAGGTCTTACACCGCGAGGTGGCCCAAACTTGGGTAAACTGCTGAGTCTCTTTCCTTTCCTGTTCATCGAGCTAGGCCGTGAGAGCGACGAGTTGGTAGACTGGAGAGGTCGAGTTCTTTGTACACGCCCCAGAGTTCGAACCTTTCTTGGGTCTGCGGAGCCCTGAATCCGACAGATCCCACATGCTATTATTATGAGAGAGAAAAATATGGTTGTAGAAATCTTCATGTAACTAAATTACCTCTCGTTATGTTGAGATTGCTATTGTTTCATTCTTCTTCCTTGCATATGCTAGTTTTTGCTTGTCTTGATAAATATTTTCCCTATAAAATGCCTATGCATAGGAAGCATGTTAGACTTAAACTTGTTTTTCACATGCTACATGATGCTCTCTTCGTGTTTCAATTGCATCTTTCATGTGAGCATCATTAAAATTATTAACGCCTAGCTAAAAAGCTTTAAAGAAAAGCGCTTGTTGGGAGACAACCCAATATTTTTATTTTCTGTTTTTAGGAGAATATACATTATTACTTCTGTAGTAATTGTTTTTTAGTGTTTCAATTAGTGTTCGTGCCAAGTAAGACCTTTGGGATGGTCATGATGATAGTTGATTTGATTCTGCTGAAAAAAGAAACTTTTGCGCCCAGTAACAGAATTGATATGATCTGCTGGAGCGACCTTTTTTTTGAATTGTTTCCACTTTATTTATATAAAAATTGCCTAGATTTTCCTATTTTTTCAGAATCTTTGGAGTTCAGAAGTATAAGAAATTTCCAAATTACTACAGACTGTTCTGTTTTTGACATATTTTGTTTTCTTTGTGTTGTTTGCTTATTCTGATGAATCTATGGGTAGTATCGGGCGGTATGAACCATGGAGAAGTTGGAATACGGTAGATAAACATCAATATAAATTTATAATGAGTTCACAACAGTACCTAAAGTGGTGATTTGCTTTATTATACTAACGGAGCTTACGAGTTTTCTGTTGAGTTTTGTGTTGTGAAGTTTTCAATTTTTGGGTAAAGATTTGATGGACTATGGAATAAGGAGTGACAAGAGCCTAGGCTTGGGGATGCCCAAGGCACCCCAAGGTAATATTCAAGGACAACCAAGCATCTAAGCTTGGGGATGCCTCGGAAGGCATCCCCTCTTTCGTCTTCAATCCATCGGTAAATTTACTTGGGGCTGCATTTACATGATATGTGTTTTGCTTGGAGCATCTTGTATTATATGAGTCTTTGATTTTTACTTTGCACAATCATCCTTGCTATACACACCTTTTGAGAGGTACACACATTAATCGTGAATTTATTAGAATACTCTATGTGCTTCACGTATATGTTTTGAGCAAGGTAGTTGCTCTAGTGCTTCACTTATATCCTTTTAGAGCACAACGGTGGTTTTATTTTGTAGAAATTGATGAACTCTCATGCTTCACTTATATTATTTTGGGAGTCTTAAAATAGTATGGCTATTTTCTTAGGTTATGAATTTGTTCCTAATATGATGGGAATCCAAGAGGGATATAATAAAAACTTTCATAAAGAGCATTGAATAGATGAGAAGTTTGATACCTTGTATTTGTTTTGAGATATAAAGATGGTGATATTAGAGTCATGCTAGAGAGTAATTGTAGATTAGTAGAAATACTTGTGTTAAAGTTTGTGATTCCCGAAGCATGCACGTATGGTCTATCGTTATGCAATGAAGTTAGAGCATGATTTATTTTTTATTGTCTTCCTTATGAGTGGCGATCGGGGACGAGCGATGGTCTTTTCCTACCAATCTATCCCCTAGGAGCATGCGTATTAGTACGTTGCTTTGATGGCTAATAAATTTTTGCAATAAGTATGTGAGTTCTTTATGACTAATGTTGAGTCCATGGATTATACGCACTCTCACCTTTCCACCATTGCTAACCTCTCTAGTACCGCGTAACTTTTGCCAGTGCATTAAACCCGCCATATATCCTTCCTCAAAACAGCCACCATAGCTACCTATTATGGCATTTCCATAGCCATTCCAAGATATATTGCCATGCAACTTCCACCGTTCTGTTTATTATGACACGCACCATCATTGTTATATTGCTTTGCATGATCCTAAGATAGCTAGCATGATGGTTTCATGGCTTGTCCTTTTTTATATCTTTGCTATGCTAGATCATTACACATCCCGGTACACCGCCGGGGGCATTCATATAAAGTCATATCTTTGTTCTAGTATCGAGTTGTAATTCTTGAGTTGTAAGTAAATAAAAGTGTGATCATCATCATTATTAGAGCATTGTCCCATGTGAGGAAAGGATGATGGTGGCTATGATTCTCCGACAAGTCGACAGGAGACTCCGGACTTAATATTAAAAAAGAGGCCAAAGAGCCCAATAAAAAATAAAAAAAGACGCCAAAGAGCCCAAAAGAAAAAAAGAAAAAAACGAGAGATAAAAAGAGAAGGGACTATGTTACCATCCTTTTCCTCACTTGTGCTTCAAAAATAGCACCATGTTCTTCATGATAGAGAGTCTCCTATTTTATCACTTTCATATACTAGTAGGAATTTTTCATTATAGAAATTGGCTTGTATATTCCAATGATGGGCTTCCTCAAATTGCCCTAGCTCTTCATGAGCAAGCAAGTTGGATGCACACCCACTTAGTTTTCTTTTGAGCTTTCGTACACTTATAGCTCTAGTGCATCCGTTGCATGGCAATCCCTACTCACTAACATCGATATCAATTGATGGGCATCTCCATAGCCCATTAATTTGCCTAGTTGATGTGAGAGTTTCTCCTTTTTTGTCTTGTCCTCACAACCTCTACCACCTTCTATTCCACCTATAGTGCTATATCCATGGCTCATGCTCATGTATTGCATGAAAGTTGAAAAAGCTTGAGAAAAATAAAAGTATGAAACAACTGCTTGGCTTGTCATCGGGCCTGTGCATGATAAATACTTTGTGTGATGAAGATAGAGCATGAAAAGACTTTATGATTTTGTAGGTATAACTTTCTTTAGCCATGATATTTTGAGAAGACATGATTTCTTTATTACTGTGCTTGAAGTATTATTGCTTTTATGTCAATATTAAACTTTTTTTTGAATCTTATGGATCTGAACATTCATGGCACAATAAGAATAATTGGATTTATAAATATGTTAGGTAGCATTCCACATCAAAAGTTCTGTTTTTATCATTTACCTACTCGAGGAGGAGCAGGAATTAAGCTTGGGGATGCTTGATACGTCTCCAACGTATCTATAATTTTTGATTGTTCCATGCTATTATATTATCCATTTTGGATGTTTTATATGCATTAATATGCTATTTTATATTATTTTTGGGACTAACTTATTAACCTAGTGCCCAGTGCCAGTTGTTGTTTTTTTCCTTGTTTTTGTCTTCTACAGAAAACAATACCAAATGGAGTCCAAACAGAATAAAACTTTACGATGATTTTTCTTGGACCAGAAGACACCTAGGAAGCTTCGGGAGGAGGCCAGAAGACCCACGAGGAGGCCACAAGCCCTAGGGGCGCGCCCCTAGTCTTGTGGGCCCCTCGTGGCTCTCCTAACCCTAACTCCAACACTATAAATTCCCAAATATTCCCCTTACGTCAGGGGGCACACCAAAAAAACTTTTCCGCCGCCACCAGCTTCTGTTCTCTTGAGATCCCATATTGGGGCCTTTTCCGGCACTCCGCCGGGGAGGGGGAATTCGATCACGGAGGGCCTCTACAACAACCTTGCTGCCCTTCCGATGATGCGTGAGTAGTTTACCATGGACCTAAGGGTCCATAGCTAGTAGCTGATACTTCTCCAACGTATCTATAATTTTTGATTGTTCCATGCTATTATATTATCTCTTTTGGATGTTTTATATGCATTAATATGCTATTTTTTATTATTTTTTGGACTAACCTGTTAACCTAGAGCCCAGTGCCCATTTCTGTTTGTCCTTGTTTTTGAGTTTTTACAGAAAATGAATATCAAACGGAGTCCAAACGAGCTGAAACTTTACGGTGATTTTTTATGGACCAAAAGAGACCCCCGAAGCATCGGAGATGGACCAAAAGAGTCCCGAGGAGACCACAAGCCAGGGGGCGTGCCCTAACCCCTGGGCATGCCCTGAGGGCTTGTGGGCCCCTCGAGCACCTCCTTGATTTGTTTCCAACGCCAAAAATCCTTATAAATATAGAAACCCCCGAAAAGAACCCTAGATCGGAAGTTCCGCCGCCGTAAGCCTCTATAGCCATAAAAACTAACCGGGAGCCCATTCCGGCACCCTGCTAGAGGGGGAAACCATCACCGGAGGCCATCTTCATCATCTCGTCTGTCTCCATGACGGGGAGGGAGTAGTTCACCCTCGAGGCTGAGGGTATGTACCAGTAGTTATGTGTTTGATCTCTCTCTCTCTCTCTCTCTCTCTCTCTCTCTCTGTCTCTCGTGTTCTTGATTTGGCACGATCTTGATGTATTGTGAGCTTTGTTACTATAGTTGAATCATATGGTGTTTCTCCCCCTCTACCTTCTTGTGATGAATTGAGTCTTGCTCTTTGAGTTTCGTTATGTTGGATTGAGTATTGGATTTGAGAACACTTGATGTATGTCTTGCGATGGGATATCTGTGGTGACAATGGGATGTTCTATTGATTCACTTGATGTATGTTTAGGCACTCAACTCGTGGATTCCCGAGGTGACATTGGTGTAATCTATGCATAGGGGTTGATGCACGTTTTCGTCCTACGTTCTCCGATAGAAACTTTGGAGTGATTCTTTGTTGCACGTTGAGGGATTGCCATATGATTTAATTATGTTATCATTGTTGAGACTTTGCACTGGTGAAAGTATGAACCCTAGGCCTTGTTTTCAAGCATTCCAATACCGTTTTTGCTCACTTTTGTTACTAGTTACCTTGCTGTTTTTATATTTTCAAATTATAAAAACCTATATCTACCATCCATATTACACTTGTATCACCATCTCTTTGCCTAACTAGTGCACGTATACAAATTACCATTGTATTGGGTGTGTTGGGGACACAAGAGTCTCTTTGTTATTTGGTTGCAAGGTTGTTTCAGAGAGACCATCTTCATCCTACGCCTCCCACGGATTGATAAACCTTAGGTCATCCACTTGAGGGAAATTTGCTAATGTCCTACAAAACTCTGTGCTTGGAGGCCCTACTGGAGTCTACAAGAAGAAGGTTGCGTAGTAGACATCAAGCTCTTTTCTAGCGCCGTTGCCGGGGAGGTGAGAGGTTGAAGGTATATCTTTAGATCTTGCAATTGAATCTTTTAGTTTCTTGTTTTATCACCAGTTTAGTTTATAAAAGAAAACTACAAAAAATGGAATTGAGGTTGCCTCATATGCTTCCTCCTTTTAATGTCTTTCATGAAAATGAGGAAAAGTAAATTGTGCCAAAGTGTTAGAAGAAGAAGTCAATAAAATGTTTGGAATAAAAAAATTGAATGATGAGCATGATTGTAATGTTGTTAGTATGAATTCTTTGAATATCCATGATGCTAATGATATGCAAAACCATAAGCTTGGGGATGCTGTGTTTGATGAGAATGACATGTTTGAGAATTTGTTTGCTCCGATTAATGTTTGTCCCAAGCTTGGGGATGCTATGTATAATGAAGATGATATTTTTAGTCCCCCAAGTTTTGATGTGAAAATTTATTATGATGATAGCATGCCTCCTATTTATGATGATTGCAATATTTATGAAAGTGGGTTTAGAAGAATGTCAACTTTAGATAATAATGATCCCACTATTTTGGAGCGTGTTGAATCTTATAATATTTATGAAAGTGGATTTGGATAGTTAATGACTTTATTTAGTGATGAATCACTATTTCGGAAGAGGTTTCAATTGATTATGAGAACAAAGTTGCTATCTATGATCACTATTGTGATGACATGTATGCTATAAAGAATAATGATAACCATGAAACTTGTCATCGTGATTTTAATTTTCAATTGGATTATGCCTCATATGATAGTTATTTTGTTGAGTTTGCTCCCACTACTAACCATGAGAATAAATTGCTTATGTGGAGAGTAGTAAAATTTCTATGCTTATGAATCATGAGAAGAATGCTTTATGTGGTAGTTATATTGTTGAATTCATTCATGATTCTACTGAAAATTATTATGAGAGAGGAAAATATGCTTCTACATATTGCAATAATATCAAGTTTCCTCTCTATGTGTTGAAAATCTTGAAGTTATGCTTGGTTTGCCTTCCTATGCTAGTTGATTCTTGCTCCCATAAATTGTTTGCTCACAAAATCCCTATGCATAGGAACTGGGTTAGACTTAAATGTGCTAGTCATATGCTTCATGATGCTCCCGTTATGTTTCGATTCTTATCTTTTATGTGAGCCTCATTGAAATCATCATGCGTAGCTAAAAATTCATTAAAGAAAAGCGCTTGTTGGGAGACAACCCAATATTTATACCTAATGTTTTTTGTGTGTCCACATGATTAAGCTACTGTAGTAATCTTGTTTTATAGCTTTTGTTTCAATAAAGTGCCAAGTAAAGCCTTTGGGATAGTGTGGATGATAGTTGACTTGATTCTGTGCAAAAACAGAACTTTTGCTTCCAGTAACAGAATTTAGTAAATTGACTGGAACGTGATAAAATTCTGAATTTTTGACACATGATTTATATACAAATTTCCAACGTTGTACTAATTTCTCATAATTTGTGGATTTACATAAGTATGGTTGTTGTTCAGATCATTACAAACTGTTCTGTTTTTGACAGATTCTGTTTTCAATGCATAGTTTGCTTGTTTTAGTGTTTCCATAGCTTATATTAAGTGATATAAATTGTGGGAATGATAAGATACAATAGGCATTGTGTGATAACAATTATGAATCTTGTCTTGACAATACCAAAGTGAATGATTTTTCTTTATCATACTAACCCATCTCACGAGTTCTTGTTGAGTTTTGTGTGGATGAAGTTTTTAAGAATTAGAGAAACTGTGATATGAGAGGAATTAAGGAGACACAAGAGCTCATGCTTGGGGATGCCTAAGGCATCCCTAATTAATATTTCAAGAATCTCAAGCATCTAAGCTTGGGGATGCCCCGGTTGGCATCCCACCTTTCTTCTTCAACAATGATCGGTCAGTTTTGGTTGAGCCTAAGTTTTTGCTTCTTCACATGATATGTGCTATACTTGGAATGTCATTTTATTTTGTTTTGCTTGCTGTTTTAATAATATCCCAAGATCTGAAATTCTTAAATGAGAGAGAGAGTCTTCACATAGCTACATAATTATTCAACTACTCATTGATTTCCACTCATATCTTTTTGGAGTAGTTTGTCATGAACTCTTGTGCTTCACTTATATTATTTTGAGAGTCTTTAAACAACATGGTATTTCTTAGGTTATGAATTTAGTCCTAATATGATAGGCATCCAAGAGGGATATAATAAAAACTTTCATAAAGAGCATTGAATAGATGAGAAGTTTGATTCCTTGCATACTGTTTTGAGATATAAAGATGGTCATATTAAAGTCTAATACGTCTCCAACGTATCTATAATTTTTTATTGTTCCATGCACTACTGCAGGATGCTGCTAACGCGACACTACGATCAGAGACCCTTCGAGAAACTGTGTGCGATGCAATAATAGCAAATGGTGGTGTATGAAAACCGTCAAAAATGTATAAAACGTTTGCGATGACGGATCCATCAAACACAGTTCAGATTTTAGTTACGTGTGCGATGAAGGGCATATGGTTCAGTTCAATTAACTGTTTGCGATGAGGAGGAACAAAAGAAACGGGGAGCCAGATGAAGGCGTGTGCGATACACAACATACGGTTCACTCAGATGAACTGTTTGTGATTAGGCAACACAAAAGAAACGGGCAGCCAGATGAAGGTGTGTGCGATGTACAACATACGGTTCACTCGATGAACTGTTTGTGATTAGGCAACACAAAAGAAACGATCAGCCAGATCAAGGTGTGTGCGATATACGCATGCGGTTCACTCGGCCTTGTCGTCAGCGCGACCTCTGTGGCAACCGTTCGCTCCCCACTAGCCTCTTCTTGTACCGTGGCAACCGTCCACCACCTCTTCGCCTTTCCCTCTCAATTTGGAACTACTGTCGCACGCTCTTCCTCCCTCCATTTGCCTTCACACTTCCTTCTGCCATTGTTCGATCATCTTCTCCATGGAGGGAACAGGCCAGAAACGACCCCGTTATTCTTGCCCCGATCTGAAAGATGACGTGGTGGAGGAACTCATTGATCGGTGCGACGTCATCACCTCGGCTAGCATGGCAGGTTCGTTCAAGACCATTCTCTACTCAACCAATAACATCATTACAAGCAACCCAAGGGTCCAGGAGCGGTTTGATCTCCCCTATCTTCTTCGCCGCGACCCTGCTGACTGGCGCGGGGATGAGGGAAGCCTCGCCTTGTGCAAGTTGATGCCACTTGATAATGATACGTATGATGTTAAGATGCCATCACTTGAGGGCAAGGCTTGGGCATGCGCAAATGGAGATTGGGTAGTTTATATTGGGTACAACTGCGAGTGGGAACTTGTGAATGTGTACACTCCTCACCGGGTTCCACTTCCAAAAATCTCAGACTGCCCATAGGTTGAGTACATCGGTATTCTACGTGAGTTCAAACACGATCATGGTGACTGTCGTCTACGGAAGATAGCAATTTGTCGAGTTCCCAACCGCTCTTGGGATTACACGAACTATGAAGTTGTTGCTATCTTCAACAAGCTTGTTGCCGTCCTTACTTCCACGCCTCGATAGATATTGGTCAAAAATCAATTTCTGTACACGGATGAGTACTATGATGCAATTCAATGCGAGGGTCTTGTGTTTGCTGCCACCACTCGTGGCACTATTTTTGCATGGAATCCTGATGCTTTCGGTACGTTTGTCTTGCCGTAATTATAATTGTTTCATCCACATGCATGCGGGTTAGCTAGTTTCCCTTTACTAATTAACCTTCTTGTGTTTCCAAGGTCCTGTGAACATTCCACCACCTATACTTAAAAAATTATATAACCAAGGGGGAGATGACGATGCTGATGATCACGAGCATGAGGACGAGCAGGACCAATATACTCAGTGGCGCCGAGCAACATATTCCGATGGATCACCTCTTCTTGTCTGTATACAGGGCACTGCTGATGTTACTAAGGAAGTAGGTGTTGTCTCGCATGGCCGCACTCTCCGGACCTGTTCCAACATCCGTTGCAGGGTATTCGGGATGGATACTAGTGTACTAGCGCCAACACCTTCTCCCTGGTTCAGTATTGAAAGTCTTGGAGGAAACTCGTTCTTCCTTGGACAAAACTATCCAATGATGGTGGAAGGCGATCCAGCAGCTGTTGACACAATGTTACTACCATTTATGAGAAGCAACTGTATCTATACCTTGGACATTGCTATGCTTCCCTACCGTCCCAATATGGGTCCTGACATAGGACGCTTCAGCTTGGATGATCAGTCCTGCGTTGGTCTCGACATTGGCAGTAGCTGGCCCTTCCGAGAGAATCACTTCTAGTTCAAAGCAAGCATTTCTAACACCGATGAGTGGTTGAGCTGAAGTTCATTTCATCGCTTTGTTATTTGTTGTGTGAGAAAAACTTTACTTTACTAGAATGTTTTGTTGGAAATGATCTATAATCCAACATGTATCCTCGTTGTCGTTTTGGGTTGATGACTTGTTGTATGTAATCAATGGTACATTTGCATATGCGTCCATCAACTCACGCCTGCTAGTGGTGTCCATATGAACAGTGCTAGTGATTTTAGTTGCAAAAATTAGATAGTGCTAGTGATTTTTAGCTGCATATTTTGACAAATCGCAGTGTTACAAGGTTGACAAATGGCAATGTTACTAGATAAACAAATGTCCATCTTTCTAGTTTGACAAATGGCAACATACCCAAAATGACAGATATGCAAATCTTACCCGATTGTTTGTATGTGGTTGCACACGGGTCATGCAAAACAACCGTTTGCGTTTAAGGGATGCACAAATCCTGCACTGCGCGAGGGAAGACCATAGCTCTCACTTTGCATACGGGTGTTCTATCTAAAACGTTTGCGATCAAGAGCTGCAGAAATCCTGCACGACACATTTTCCCTTGGTTCCTGGGGAAGCTGTCGGTTTGCATACGGGTGTTCTAACTAAAACGTTTGCGATGAGTGTTTTATATTTAAAAACCATTGACGTTTTTTTCAAAAGAAAATCGTTTGATAAGTCTGTACATTAAGAGAGAAAAACGCAAGTTCGTTCAAACCATATCTTTCATTCAGTCACACTGCGAATTTATATTCATATGATCGAGAATTCGAGATACAATATTAAACCCCAAAATAACTATTTCCGATGGAGGCGGAGGCGGCGTGCCGCGCCGTCGTTGTCATTTTCGTCCTCCGGGACGCCGTTGTTGAAGTCTGCAAGGCAGCACAAAATGTTCTTCACTTGTAAATCAAAAATCATGTCATCGCGCGATCGACGGGCGGGGCGTGGGAGGACGGCAACTGGCGCCACTGAGAGGTTGCGGTCGACGGCCGCGTCCCATGCCGCTGAGGGGGGCACGGGCACGGGCGTGGCGGGTGCAGCCAAACGCACGGGGACCGGCACCGTGGTGGTTGGAGGGGCGCGCACGGGCAGGGCACGGGCGCAGCGGGTGCAGCCAAACGCACAGGGGCCGGTCCCACAGTGGGTGGAGGGGCGCGCACGGGCATGGGCACGGGCGCTGGCGCTGGCATGTACACGAGCTCGAGCGGGTCCGCAGAGATAGTGCTGACGCCCGCGGCTTCCAGCTCTGCGATAGTGCTCGGCGACCAGCCCGTCAATGCTATGGGATGGTCGCTGGCGCAGGCGCGGGGATGGGAGCTGGGACGGGAGCGGGGGCAGCAACCGCCACGACCAGCTTGTTCTGGGCCATGTCCATGTGGCCCCATTCCTCCTTATTTTCTATCTCCTCCGGCTCAGAGTCGACTTCAGCAAACTTGAAAACTAGTGGCATATGATTATTCTGTGCCATGGTGTTGGTGGAGGTCTGCGGGAGGGAGGGGAATGGGAGGCGAACAGTAAGGCCACCTGTATTAAACAGCGGCTCGGGCGCCATTAATGGAGAGGAAGGCGGGCGGCCATGGAAGTCAAAAGGGCTCGCTTCCCAGTGAGCATGCACAGCGTACATCTCGCACGCTTCCCGGTGAGCCTGCGCATTTGAGGACAGCTTGCACGCCTCTTGGTCAGCCTGCGCACCGGACTGCACTCGCACACCTCCCACTCAGTCAAGGTCAAGCAGCTGTTCGCACGAGACCTCCTACAGCCATTAAAACCAAGACACGTGGTGTCACGTGAATGTTTAACAGAACACACACGGTTTGAATTATACAAATGTTTGAGATATTAAAGTGGCAGCTATTTTTTCAAAATGGCTTTGTTGGCTGTCATTATTCGAGTGCGCCTTCTCTCAAAATGGACACGAAAAATACCACAGCATGTCGGGTGCCATTCCATGATAGCATGCCAAGTTTCATGAATTTCAGACGAGTTTCGGATTTACTAGAATTAAAAAACCAGGTATCTCAACATTTTGCCGGCAATCAACGGTGCCCTGGTGATTGAAATTCATTACCATTTATTGCATGGGACCTAAGCATGCACCCAAGGAAACAGATTTGTTTTTCAACCAATTTATATGCACTGGAGCATGTGCATGTAGTTCAAATTTGAATTATGCACATAAATGCATTGAAAACTCAGTTAATGCATAAAAATGTCCAAACGAACCCCGAAAAATCACAAAAATTGACACAACACTCCTGTTGTTCTGTGTTGACACGAGAAATTTTTTGAAAGCAATAAGAGCCAATGGATATCGTTTCGTCCCCAAAGGTGGGACGTTCCCTACCGAAACCATCATGCTTGTTGTGAGAAGCTCTTGTTTGTGAGAAGCATATACCCAAACCTGCCCCAAATGGGACAAAAAATATACCACCGCATGTTGATGCCGCTCCATGATAGCATGCCAAGTTTCATGAATTTCAGACGAGTTTTGGATTTAGTAGAATTTAAAAACCAGGTATCTCAACGTTTTGCCGGCAATCAACGGTGCCCTGGTGATTGAAATTCGTTACCATTTATTGCATGGGACCTAAGCATGCACCCAAGGAAACATATTTGATTTTTCAACCAATTTATATGCACTGGAGCATGTGCATGTAGTTCAAATTTGAACTATGCACATAAATGCATTGAAAACTTAGTTAATGCATAAAAATGTCCAAACGAACCCCAAAAAATCACAAAAATTGACACAACACTCCTGTTGTTCTATGTTGACACGAGAAATTTTTTGAAAGCAATAAGAGGTAATGGATATCGTTTCGTCCCCAAAGGTGGGACGTTCCCTACCGAAACCATCATGCTTGTTGTGAGAAGCTCTAGTTTGTGAGAAGCATATACCCAAACCTCGCCCAAATGGGACAATTTTTTTACCACAACATGTTGATGCCGCTCCATGATAGCATGCCAAGTTTCATGAATTTCAGACGAGTTTTGGATTTACTAGAATTTAAAAACCAGCCACCTCAATGTTTTCCCGGCAATCAACGGTGCCCTGGCGTTTGAAATTCATTCCCATTTATTGCGTGGGACCTAAGCATGCACCCAAGGACATAGATTTGATTTTCAACCAATTTATATGCACTGGAGCATGTGCATGTAGTTCAAATTTTAATTATGCACATAAATGCATTGAAAACTCAGTTAATGCATAAAAA
This sequence comes from Aegilops tauschii subsp. strangulata, assembly GCF_002575655.3. Taxonomy (NCBI): domain Eukaryota; kingdom Viridiplantae; phylum Streptophyta; class Magnoliopsida; order Poales; family Poaceae; genus Aegilops; species Aegilops tauschii. Next base: position 307,073,788 of record NC_053036.3, read on the forward strand.
TGTCCAAACAAACCCCGAAAAATCAAAAAAATTGACACAACATTCCTATTGTTCTATGTTGACACGAGAAATTTTTTGAAAGCAATAAGAGGCAATGGATATCATTTTGTCCCCAAAGGTGGGCTGTTCCCTACCAAAAACATCATGCTTGTTGTGAGAAGCTCTGGTTTGTGAGAAGCATATACCCAAACCTGCCCCAAATGGGACAAATTTTTACCACGGCATGTTGACGCCGCTCCATGATAGCATGCCAAGTTTCATGAATTTCAGACGAGTTTTGGATTTACTAGAATTTAAAAACCAGGCATCTCAACGTTTTGCCCGCAATCAACGGTGCCCTGGCATTTGAAATTCATTCCCATTTCTTGCATGGGACCTAAGCATGCACCCAAGGACACACATGTGATTTTTCAACCAATTTATATGCACTGGAGCATGGGCTTGTAGTTCAAATTTGAATTATGCACATAAATGCATTGAAAAAATCAGTTAATGCATAAAAATGTCCAAACGAACCCCGAAAGATCACAAAAATTGACACAACACTCTTGTTGTTCTATGTTGACACGAGAATAAATTTGAAAGCAATAAGAGGCAATGGATATCATTTCATCCCCAAAGGTGGGACGTTCCCTACCGAAACCATCATGCTTGTTGTGAGAAGCATATACCCAAACCTACCCCAAATGGGACAATTTTTTTACCACGGCATGTTGATGCCGCTCCATGATAGCATGCCAAGTTTCATGAATTTCAGACAAGTTTTGGATTTACTAGAATTTAGAAACCAGGCATCTCAATGTTTTGCCAGCAATCAACGGTGCCCTCGTGTTTGAAATTCATTCCCATTTCTTGCATGGGACCTAAGCATGCACCCAAGGACACAAATTTGATTTTTCAACCAATTTATATGCACTGGAGCATGTGCATGTAGTTCAAATTTGAATTATGCACATAAATGCATTGAAAACTCAGTTAATGCATAAAAATGTCCAAACGAACCCCAAAAATCACAAAAATTGAGACAACACTCATGTTGTTCTATGTTGACACGACAAAAAAAATTGAAAGCAATAAGAGGCAATGGATATCATTTCGTCCCCAAAGGTGGGACGTTCCCTATCGAAACCATCATGCTTGTTGTGAGAAGCTCTGGTTTGTGACAAGCTTATACCCAAACCTGCTCCAAATGGGACAAATTTTTTACCATGGAAAGTTGATGCCGCTCCATGATAGCATGCCAAGTTTCATGAATTTCAGACGAGTTTTGGATTTACTAGAATTTAAAAACTAGGCATCTCAACATTTTGCCGGCAATCAACAGTGTCCTGGTGTTTGAATTTCATTCCCATCTCTTGCATGGGACCTAGAAATTCACCCAAGGACACACATGTGATTTTTCAACCAACTTTAGTGCACTAGAGCATGTGCTTGTAGTTCAAATTTGAATTATGCACATAAAATTCCTAGAAAACCCAGTTAATATATAAAAAGGCCAAACGAACCTCGAAAAATTCCAAGATTAAACACAACACTCCTGTTGTTCTATGTTGACAGTAGAAATTTTTTGAAAGCAATAAGAGGCAATGGATATCGTCCCGTCCCCAAAGGTGGTACGTTCCCTACCGAAACCATCATGCTTGTTGTGAGAAGCTCTAGTTTGTGAGAAGCTTATACCCAAACCTGCCCCAAATGGGACAAAATTTTCACCATGGCATGTTGATCCCGCTCCATGATAGCATGCCAAGTTTCATGAATTTCAGACGAGTTTTGTATTTACTAGAATTTAAAAACCAGGTATCTCAAAGTTTTGCCAGCAATCAACAGTGCCCTGGTGTTTGAAATTCATTCCCATCTCTTGCATGGGACCTAAGAATGCACCCAAGGACACACATGTGATTCTTGAACCAGCTTTGGTGCACTGGAGCATGTGCTTGTAGTTCAAATTTGAATTATGCACATAAAATGCCTAGAAAACCCAGTTAATGTATAAGAAAAGGCCAAATGAACCCCGAAAAATTCATTCGCATTTCTTGCATGGGACCTAAGCATGCACTGAAGGACACACATTTGATTTTCAACCAATTTATATGCACCGGAGCATGTGCATGTAGTTTAATTTTGAATTGTGCACCTGAAATGGCTAGAATACCAGTTTACTTTATAAAATGTCCAAACGAACCCTAAATAATTCCAATTCTGTTACGACACACATATAGTTGCATGTTCACTGCAGGTGAAAGGTCTAGAAATTCAAACATCATCCATTGCTGTTGTGACCCCATTATGTAATTCAAATCAAGTAGATCTCACACAGTTTATTATCACCAACCGTATGAGATGTAGTACAAAATATTTTGGAGCACCGTCGGTGTATAGTACGCCTATGGCTTACGTGAGAAGGTGCGTCGGCTACAGTCCACAGCCGGCGTGTCAAGCACACTAGCTCGCTCCCCAAAAACTCCCGCCTCTGCATCCCTCGCAATCTCGAAAATATTACTGCCTCGTAATCTCAAAAATATCTACCGTCTGGAAGGTTTTAATGTTTGATAGCACACGATTATTATGTGCGGACCGTGTGCGATGTCTGTTACTCCCGCTCTGCTTCAGTCCCTTGATTCAAATTTTCAGTAGCCCCGACATTTTACTCTTGCCTCTGCATCCCTCGCAATCTCAAAAATATCTGCTCGCCCTTGATCCAAATTTTCAGTAGCCCCGCCTTGTTACTCCCGCCTAGTAAAATTTTCAGTTGCCGCAGTATTTCCTCAAACACAACCTTGCCCCCCGCCCCCTCCACACACACCCCAAAACCTCCCCTCACACAGACACACACAACCCTCGAAACCATTGGTAGGTCGCCGCCATCGCCGGCACCTCCATCCTCAACCTCTGCCTGTGTGCCGGGGAGCTCGAGGAGCCAATGGCCAAAAATATGTTTATCGTGGCCTTTTCACCCGACATCGGCGAGGTGGCCACCGAGGTGTCCCCGTCATCCTCCGCGGGCCCGATCCGCCATCGCCGGTCCCCCGATCCGCCTGCCGCCATGCCCCTACGCCGGTTCGAGGACTTCCCCGTCCTTCCTCGGACCCGGCAGCGGACGAAGTCCTACCTCGGGGTCCGGCAGCGGCGGTGGGGGACGTGGGTCACCGAGATTACAGATCAAGAGACCCACACCCGCCGGTAGCTCGGTAGCTTCCATACGGCCGAGCTCGCGGTAATGGAGTACGACCGCTGGCAGGTCCACTACCACGGCGCGGCGGCTAGGCTCAATTTCCCCTTCGGCACACGTCCGGTCGACCTTGTTCCGCCGGAGCCAGGGGTGGTGAGCTCGGCTATGGCGCGGGAGGACCGCGAGGCATGGGAGCGCCTCGAGGCCGAGGCCGCCGACGAGGACAACATGCAAGAGATCCGCCGGCAGCACCCGGAGCTTGTGGAGGCGGAGCGGGCGATCTTTGTCGGCGCGGAGGGGGGCGAGGTCATCGCGCTCTCCTCCGATGACGAGGTCGAAGGCGGCGAGGATGGCGGTGCGGAGGGCGGCGAGGTTATCGCGCTCTCCTTCGATGACGAGGTCGAAGGCGGCGGCGACGGCGGTGCGGAGGGCGCCGAGGTGGGCCCCCAGGACGAGGAGATCGACATCGACAAGTGGAGGAGTGCCTTCCCCAACGACCCCGACGACGGTACCGGCCCGGACCCGGCTCGCGGCACACCGTACATGACGAGGAAGGATTGGCTCGACCTCTACTTCGACCGAAAGTAGTTTAGCTTAGTTTAAATTTATGTTTTATGTTCGGTTATGCAAAACTATCTATGTTTATGTTTGAATGCATGCTACTTTCGGTTGAACCTGCTTTGAACTTGATCAAATTGAAGTTTACAACCTTAAGTTTACGGGATCGACTAGAAAAGGCCAAAAATTGCTGGAGTATATATATATATATCCACTAAGGGTTTTAGTCCTTTAACTTTTTAAGTATCGCCTAGAGATGTCCTTATGACTTGTTTATTTCAGTTCTTCACAATGTGATGCTCTATATGTGCAAGTATTTGCCGTACAGTTCAATTTCATTAATAACAGTTTCAACAATACCACTATTAATTATGATATTTGGTTGCTGTTAAGGATATCGCAGTTAACATGCCTTTTCGTTTTTCAATTGTTGTTTAGCAACATGCATTGTAATGAATGACTAAATATGCAATCCTAGGCTACATAGCAACAAGGAAGAGTTCTACCTTAATGTTCTAATGATGTCTAGATATACATGTAATAAAATCTTATATAATGGGATGGATGGAGTGTTGTACTACATCATTTTTCAATTGTTGTTTAGCTTCTAATATTAACTTGGTGCCTTTAGGTACATATATCATTGCCAAAGATCCACACTTCGACCCTTTCTGCGTATGGGGCAATGAGATATTCATGAACCGGCATCAAGTGAGGAAATTGATAAAGATTGTTATTAAAATGGGTCAAAAGATGTCAATCGAACTATTTGTTTACACTTTATGCAACACAACAGTAAACTGCATGATGGTAAGTAAGAACCCTGTAGCCTTCTTTTTACTACCCGTAATGAGTTGTGTTAGATGACAATATCTGAATCTTTTTTCTTTTGCAATGGATCCTGAAGCAGTTTACTCAAGATTACCTCTCAAACTACATGATTAGCGGCCGGCCATCACAAGGGGTTGGACTAGAGTCCTGCATGCCTTCTGCATCTAGGAGAGCACAATAGGGCCATTCCGCTTCACCTTGTTCAGCAACCGGAATGTCTGTCGCCTCTTTATTTACCATCTGTAATAGTACAAGTATAGAACCCTGGTTCATCATTCTTTATTTGGTGCTTATGTAATTCTTAAACATATGTACCTGTGAATCAAATAATGCATTGGTTGTTTGAACCTGATGGATATGAATAAAGCTATAGCCTACTTTCAAGTTTAAATTAGGTACAATTTTAAACAGCAGCAATTAAATTAGGGCGAAATTACGTTGTGCAGGTCATAACGACACACACGGTTGGTAAAACACAAACGTTTGCGATATACACCATGATCCGAGACGGTTCACAGAGAGGAAACATGTGCAACCATGCACACAGTTGCTGTTTGCAAAGCGTGTGTCATGTCAGACACTGTCACATACGGTGCAGGAAAACTAAATGTGTGTGATTGTCTACCTATCATACACGGTTTATAATCCTGAACTGTTTGTGATGTGCCAGGCATCGTAAAACTCCTGTGCCTGGAATCTGCCTGGAAAGCTCCCGTGCCTGGAATCTTCCTGGTTTTAGGTAAAACCACAAAACTCCGACTGCGATGGCAATGCGAGCACAAACGAGTAGCAAGGATGAAGCGTTTGGGATATTCGAGATATCGAAAACGGTTATATAGGGACAACTGTATGCATCAAGGCCCCCTATCCCTGACGGTTTCTACGTCGTGTGGGAAGGACTCCCCTATCGCTCACACTCACTTGGTGACGGTTCCAAATACCGTCACGGAAAGGGGTTAAAAAACTTTTGTATAGCACCGACGCGCACCAGTGATGCTATTATATTATCTGTTTTGGATGTTTTACATGTATTTATATGCTATTTTATATTACTTTTGGGACTAACCTATTAACCTAGAGCCTAGTGCCAGTTTTCGTTTTTCCTTGTTTTTGAGTTCGCAGAAAAGGAATATCAAACGGAGTCCAAATGAGCTGAAAATTTAAGGCGATTTTATGTGGACCAGAAGAAGCCCTCGAAGCAAAAAAGTTGGGCCAGAAGAGTCCCAAGTCAACGACAAGGGTGGAGGGTTCGCCCACCCTCCTAGGGTGCGCCTCTGCCTTGTCACTAACTCGTGGACCCCCCTACGTGAAACCGATGCCAAAAATTCCTACAAATCCAGAAACCCCCAGAAAGAAACCTAGATTGGGAGTTCCGCTGCCGCAAGCCTCTGTAGGCACGAAAAACCAATCGATATCCCATTCTGGCATCCTTCCGTAGGGGGAAACCATCACCGGATGCCATCTTTATCATCCCGGCGGTCTCGATGACGAGGAGGGAGTAGTTCACCCTCGGGGCTGAGGGTATGTACCAGTAGCTATGTGTTTGATCTCTCTCTCTCTCTCTCTCTCTCTCTCTCTCTCTCGTGTTCTTGATATGGCACGATCTTGATGTACCGCGAGCTTTGCTACTATAGTCGGATCATATGGTGTTTCTCCCCCTCTATCTTCTTGTGATGAATTGAGTCTTGCTTTTTGAGCTTTCGTTATGTTGGATTGAGTATTGGATTTGAGAACACTTGATGTATGTCTTGCGATGGGATATCTGTGGTGACAATGGGATGTTCTATTGATTCACTTGATCTATGTTTTGGTACTCAACTCGCGGATTCCCGAGGTGACATTGGGGTAATATATGCATAGGGGTTGATGCAAGTTTTCGTCCTACGTTCTCCGATAGAAATTTTGGAGTGATTCTTTGTTGCATGTTGAGGGATTGTTATATGATCTAATTATGTTATCATTGTTGAGAGAACTTGCACTAGTGAAAGTATGAACCCTAGGCCTTGTTTTCAAGCATTGCAATACCGTTTTTGCCCACTTATGTTACTAGTTACCTTGTTGTTTTTATTTATTCAAATTATAAAAATATATTTCTGCCATCCATATTACGCTTGTATCACCATCTCTTCGCTGAACTAGTGCACCTATACAATTTGCCATTGTGTTGGGTGTGTTGGGGACACAAGAGACTCTTTGTTATTTGGTTGCAGGGTTGTTTGAGAGAGACCATCTTCATCCTACGTCTCCCACAGATTGATAAACCTTAGGTCACCCACTTGAGGGAAATTTGCTACTGTCCTACAAAACTCTGCGCTTGGAGGCCCAACACGAGTCTACAAGAAGAAGGTTGTGTAGTAGACATCAAGCTCTTTTCGGGCGCCATTGCTGGGGAGGTTAGAGCTTGAAGGTACATCTTTAGATCTTGCAGTTGAATCTTTTAGTTTCTTGTTTTATCCTAGTTTTGTTTATAAAAGAAAACTACAAAAAATGGAATTAAGGTTGCCTCATATGCTTCATCTTTATCATGTCTTTCTTGAAAATGATGGATTGGAAAATTGTGCCAAAGTGTTAGAAGAAGAATGCATTAAAATGTTTGGCACTAAATCTTTGAATGATGTGCAAGATTGCAATGTTGTTAGTATGAATTCTTTGAATATCCATGATGCTAATGATATGCAATGCCACAAGCTTGGGGATGCTATGTTTGATGAATATGATGTTTTTAGTCCCCCAAGTTTTGATGAGGAAATTTATTATGATGAAAGCATGCCTCCTATCTATGATGATTATATTGATGAAAGTTTGTTTGGAAGTTTGTTAACTTTAGGAAGTAGTGATCCCACTATTTTGGAGGGTGTTGAATCTGATTGTGATAATTATGAAAGTGTATTTGGAGAGGTCATGACTTTATTTAGTGATGAATCCACTATTTCGGAAGAGGTTCCAATTGATTATGAGAACAAAGTTGCTATCTATGATGATTATTGTGATGACATGTAACTATAAAGAATAATGATAACCATGAAACTTGTCATCATGATTTTAATTTTCAATTGGACTATGCCTCACATGATAGTTATTATTTTGAGTTTGCTCCCACTACTATTCATGAGAATAAATTTGCTTATGTGGAGAGTAGTAAAATTTCTATGCTTGTAGATCATGAAAAGAATGATTTATGTGATGGTTATATTGTTGAATTCATTCATAATGCTACTGAAAATTATTATGAGGGAAGAATATATGCTTGTAGGAATTGCAATAATATCAAGTTTCCTCTCTATGTGTTGAAAATCTTGAAGTTATGCTTGTTTTGCCTTCCTATGCTAGTTGATTCTTGCTCCCATAAATTGTTTGCTCACAAAATCCCTATGCATAGGAAGTGGGTTAGACTTAAATGTGCTAGTCATATGCTTCATGATGCTCCCGTTATGTTTCAATTCTTATCTTTCATGTGAGCATCATTGAAATCATCATGCCTAGCTAGAAAGGCATTAAAGAAAAGCGCTTGTTGGGTGGTAACCCAACTTTATTTTGTGTTTCTTGTTTTTGCTTATGTTTTTCAATAAATACACAATATTACTTCTGTAGTAATTGTGTTTTGGTGTTTTAATTAGTGTTTGAGTCAAGTAAGACCTTTGGGATGGTCTATGGTGATAGTTGGCTTGATTCTGTGCAAAAATAGAAACTTTTGCTCTGAGTTCAGGAATTTTGAAAATTCACTGGAACATGCTTTTGATCTGTATTTTATACACAAGATTGATATACAAATTGCCTATATTGTCCTATTTTTCAGAATTTTTGGAGTTACAGAAGTATACAAAGTTTTCAGATTACTACAGACCATTCCGTTTTTGATAGATTATGTTTTCATTGTGTTGCTTGCTTATTTTGATGAATATATGGATAGTATCAGAGGGTATGAACCATGGAGAAGTTGTAATACAGTAGATATAACACAATACGAATTTAGAATGAGTTCACAACAGTACCTAAGTGGTGATTTGCTTTCTTATATTAACGGATCTCATAAGATTTTCTGTTGAGTTTTGTGTTGTGAAGTTTTCTAGTTTTGGGTAAAGTTCTGATGGACTACGGAATAAGGAGTGGCAAGAGCCTAAGTTTGGGGATGCCCAAGGCACCCCAAGGTAATATTCCAGGACAACCAAGAGCCTAAGTTTGGGGATGCCCCAGATGGCATCACCTCTTTCGTCTCCGTTCATCAGTAACCTTACTTGGAGCTATATTTTATTCACCACATGATATGTGCTATCCTTGCAGTGTCATTTTATTTTGTTTTTCTTGTTGTTTGAATAATATCCCAAGATCTGAAATTTTTAAATGTTAGAGAGTCTTCACATAGTTACATAATTATTCGACTACTCATTTATCTCCACTTATATCTTTGGAGTAGTTTGTGATTTGCTCTAGTGCTTCACTTATATCTTTTTGGAGCACAGCGGTGGTTTTATTTTGAAGAAATCTATGAACTCTCATGCTTCACTTATATAATTTTGAGAGTCTCTAAACAGCATGGTAATTTGCTTAGGTTATGAATTTAGTCCTTATATGATGGGCATCCAAGAGGGATATAATAAAAACTTTCATATTAAGTGCATTGAATACTATGAGAAGTTTGATTCCTTATGATTGTTTTGAGATATAAAGATGGTGATATTAGAGTCATGCTAGTGAGTAATTGTGGATTGTGGAAATACTTGTGTTGAAGTTTGTGATTCCCATAGCATGCACGTATGGTGAACCGTTATGTAACAAAGTTGGAGCATAATTTATTTATTGATTGTCTTCCTTATGAGTGGCGGTCGGGGACGAGCGATGGTCTTTTCCTACCAATCTATCCCCCTAGGATCATGCGTGTAGTACTTTGTATCAACGACTAATAGATTTTTGCAATAAGTATGTAAGTTCTTTAAGACTAATGTTGGGTCCATGGATTATACACACTCTCACTCTTCCACGATTGCTAGCCCCTCTAGTACCGCACAACTTTCGCCGGTACCATACACCCACCATTTACCTTCCTCAAAACAGCCACCATACCTACCTATTATGGCGTTTCCATAGCCATTTCGAGATATATTGCCATGCAACTTCCACCATTCCGTTTTATTATGACACGCTTCATCATTGTCATATTGCTTTGCATGATCATGTAGCTGACATAGTATTTGTGGCAAAGCGACCGTTCATAATTTTTATACATGTCACTATTGAGTCATTGCACATCCTGGTACACCGCTGGAGGCATTCATATAGAGTCACATTTTGTTCTAAGTATCGAGTTGTAATTCTTGAGTTGTAAGTAAATGAAAGTGTGATGATCTTCATTATTAGAGCATTGTCCCATGTGAGAAAAAAAATAAAAGAGGCCAAAGAAGCCAACAAAAAAAAGAAAAAAAATGAGAGAATAAGAGAGAAGGGGCAATGTTACTATCCTTTTTCCACACTTGTGCTTCAAAGTAGCACCATGATCTTCATGATAGAGAGTCTCCTATGTAGTCACTTTCATATACTAGTGGGAATTTTCCACTATAGAACTTGGATTGTATATTCCTGTGATGCGCTTCCTCAAATTGCCCTAGGTATTCGTGAGCAAGCGCGTTGGATGCACACCCACTTAGTTTTCTTTTGAGTTTCATAAACTTTTAGCTCTAGTGCATCCGTTGCATGGCAATCCCTACTCACTCACATTGATATCTATTGATGGGCATCTCCATAGCCTGTTGATACGCCTAGTTGACGTGAGACTATCTCCTTCTTTTTTGTCTTCTCCACAACCACCATATTCTATTCCACCTGTAGTGCTATATCCATGGCTCACGCTCATGTATTGCGTGAAAGTTGAAAGTGTTTGAGAACATCAAAAGTATGAAACAATTGCTTGGATTGTCATCGGGGTTGTGCATGATTTGAATACTTTGTGTGATGAAGATGGAGCATAGCCAGACTATATGATTTTGTAGGGATAACTTTCTTTGGCCATGTTATTTTGAGAAGACACAATTGCTTTATTATATGCTTGAAGTATTATTGTTTTTATGTCAATATTAAAATTTTGTTTTGAATCTTATGGATCTGAATATTCATGCCACAATAAAGAAAATTACATGGATAAATATGTTAGGTAGCATTCCGCATAAAAAAAATCTGTTTTTATCACTTACCTACTCGAGGACGAGCAGGAATTAAGCTTGGGGATGCTTGATACGTATCCAATGTATCTATAATTTTTTATTGTTCCATGCATTTATATTATCTGTTTTGGATGTTTTATATGCATTTATATGCTATTTTATATTATTTTTGGGACTAACCTATTAACCTAGAGCCCAGTACCACTTTCTGTTTTTTCCTTGTTTTTGAGTTTCGGAGAAAAGGAATATCAAACAGAGTCCAAATGAGATGAAAATTTACGGTGATTTTTTATGGACCAAAGAAGCCCCCGAAGCAAAAGAGTTGGGCCAGAAGAGTCCCGAGTCAACGATAAGGGTGGAGGGCGCGCCCCCTGCCTTGTTGCTGACTCGTGGACCCCCCTGACATGAAACCGACGCCGAAAATTCCTATAAATTCAGAAACCCCCAGAAAGAAACCTAGATCGGGAGTTCCGCCGCCGCAAGCCTCTGTAGCCACGAAAAACCAATCGAGAGCCCGTTTCGGCATCCTGCCGGAGGGGGAAACCATCACCGGAGGCCATCTTCATCATCTCGAAAGTCTCCATGACGAGGAGGGAGTAGTTCACCCTCGGGTCTGAGGGTATGCACCAGTAGCTATTTGTTCGATCTCTCTCTCTCTCTCTGTCTCTCTCTCTATCTCTCTCTCTCTCGTGTTCTTGATATGGCACGATCTTGATGTACCGCGAGCTTTGCTACTATAGTTGGATCTTATGATGTTTCTCCCCCTCTATCTTCTTGTGATGAATTGAGTCTTGCTCTTTGAGGTTTCGTCATGTTGGATTGAGTATTGGATTTGAGAACGCTTGATGTATGTCTTGCGATGGGATATCTATGGTGACAATGGGATGTTCTATTGATTAACTTGATCTATGTTTTGGTACTCAACTCGTGGATTCCCGAGGTGACATTGGGGTAATCTATGCATAGGGGTTGATGCAAGTTTGCGTCCTACGTTCTCCGATAGAAACTTTGGAGTGATTCTTTGTTGCACGTTGAGGGATTGTTATATGATCTAGTTATGTTATCATTGTTGAGAGAACTTGTACTAGTGAAAGTATGAACCCTAGGCCTTGTTTTCAAGCATTGCAATACCATTTTTGCCCACTTATGTTACTTGTTACCTTGCTGTTTTTATTTATTCAGATTACAAAGATATATTTCTACCATCCATATTACGCTTGTATCACCATCTCTTCTCTGAACTAGTCCACCTATACAATTTGCCATTGTATTGGGTGTGTTTGGGACACAAGAGACTCTTTGTTATTTGGTTGCAGGGTTGTTTGAGAGAGACCATCTTCATCTTACACCTCCCATGGATTGATAAACCTTAGGTCATCCACTTGAGGAAAATTTGCTACTGTCCTACAAAACTCTGCGCTCGGAGGCCCAATACGAGTCTACAAGAAGAAGGTTGTGTAGTAGACATCACAGTCATGCTAGTGAGTAATTGTGGATTGGTAGAAATACTTGTGTTAAGGTTTGTGATTCCCGTAGCATGCACGTATGTTGAACCGTTATGTGATGAAGTCGGAGCATGATTTATTTTTTGATTGTCTTCCTTATGAGCGGCGGCCGGGGATGAGCGATGGTCTTTTCCTATCAATCTATCCCCCTAGGAGCATGCATATTAGTACTTTGCTTCTATGGCTAATAAATTTTTGCAATAAGTATGTGAGTTCTTTATGACTAATGTTGAGTCCATGGATTATACACACTCTCACCCTTCCACCATTGCTAGCCTCTCTAGTACCGTGCAACTTTATTCGGTGCTTTAAACCCACCATTACCCTTCCTCAAAACAGCCACCATACCTACCTATTATGGCATTTCCATAGCCATTCCGAGATATATTGCATGCACTTCCAGTTCCGTTTATTACGAGACATACCATCATTGTCATATTGCTTTGCATGATCATGTAGTTGGCATAGTATTTGTGGCAAGGCCACCGTTCATATTTTTTATACATGTCACTCTTGATCATTGCACATCCCGGTACACTACCGGAGGCATTCATATAGGGTCATATCTTTGTTCTAGTATTGAGATGTAATTCTTGAGTTGTAAGTAAATAGAAGTGTGATGATCATCATTATTAGAGCATTGTCCCATGTGCGGAAAGGATGATGGAGGCTATGATTCCCTCTCAAGTTGGGATGAGACTCCGGACTTAAAATAAAAGTGGCCAAAAGAGCCCAAACAAAAAAAACAAAAAAAGAGGCCAAAGAGCCCAAAATAAAAAAATGAGAGGAAAAGAGAGAAGGAGCAATGCTACTATCCTTTTTCCACACTTGTGCTTCAAAGTAGCACCATGTTCTTCATGTTAGAGAGTCTACTATTTTGTCACTTTCATATACTAGTGGGAATTTTTCGTTGTAGAACCGGCTTGAAATTCCAATTATGGCCTTCCTCAATTGCCCTATGTCTTCGTGAGCAAGCAAGTTGGATGCACATCCACTTAGTTTATTTTTGAGCTTTCACACACCTATAGCTCTAGTGCATCCATTGCATGGAAATCCCTACTCACTTGCATTGATATCAATTGATGGGCATCTCCATAGCCCATTAATTTTCCTAGTTGATGTGAGACTTTGTCCTTTTTGTCTTCTCCTCACAACCTCCACCATACTCTATTGCACTTATAGTGCTATATCCATGGCTCACGCTCATGTATTGCGTGAAAGTTGAAAAGGCTTCAGAACATTAAAAGTATGAAACAATTGCTTGGCTTGTCATCGGGGTTGTGCATGATGAAATACTTTGTGTGACGAAGATGGAGCATTGCCAGACTATATGATTTTGTGTTGGCCATGATATTTTGAGAAGACATGATTGCTTTATTAGTATGCTTGAAGTATTATTGTTTTTATGTCAATATTAAACTTTTGTTTTGAATCTTATGGATCTGAATATTCATGCCACAATAAAGAAGATTGCATTGATAAATATGTTAGGTAGCATTCCACATCAAAAATTCCGTTTTTATCATTTACCTACTCGAGGACAAGCAGGAATTAAGCTTGGGGATGCTTGATACGTCTCCAATGTATCTATAATTTTTTAATGTTCCATGCTATTATATTATCTGTTTTGGATGTTTTATATGCATTCATAAGATATTTTATATTATTTGTGGGACTAACCTATTAACCTAGAGCCAGTGCCAATTTCTGTTTTTTCCTTGTTTTTGAGTTTTACAGAAAAGGAATATCAAATGAAGTCCAAACAAGATGAAAATGTACAGTGATTTTTTGTGGACCGAAAGAGACCCCTGAAGCATTGGAGATGGACCAGAAGAGTCCCGAGGAGACCACAAGCCAGGGGGCACGCCGTACCCCCTGGGCACGCCCTGAGGGCTTGTGGGTGAGGGAGTCCTAGATTAGGGGGTCCTTTGACAACCGGACTATATCCCTTAGCCGGACTGTTGGACTATGAAGATACAAGATTGAAGACTTCGTCCCGTGTCCGGATGGGACTCTCCTTGGCGTGGAAGGCAAGCTTGGCAATATGGATATGTAGATCTCCTCCCTTGTAACCGACTCTGTGTAACCCTAGCCCCCTTCGGTGTCTATATACCGGAGGGTTTAGTCCGTAGGAAAACAACAATCATACCATAGGCTAGCTTCTAGGGTTTAGCCTCTACGATCTCGTGGTAGATCAACTCTTGTAATACTCATATCATCAAGATCAATCAAGCAGGAAGTAGGGTATTACCTCCATCGAGAGGGCCCGAACCTGGGTAAACATCATGTCCCCCGCGTCCTGTTACCATCCACCTTAGACGCACAGTTCGGGACCCCCTACCCGAGATCCGCCGGTTTTGACATCGACATTGGTGCTTTCATTGAGAGTTCCACTGTGCTGTCACCGTAAGGCTTGATGGCTCCTTCGATCATCGGCAATGATGAGATCCAGGGTGAGGTCTTCCTCCCCGGACAGATCTTCGTATTCGGCGGCTTCGTACTGCGGGCCAACTCGTTTGGCCATCTGGAGCAGATCGAGAGCTACGCCCCTAGCCATCAGGTCAGGTTTGGAAACTTGAACTATACTGCCGACATCCGCGGAGACTTGATCTTCGATGGATTCGAGCCCATGTCAAGTGCGCCGCACAATCACGACGAGCATGACTTAGCTCTGCCGTCGGACAGTGTTCGGGAGATCGCACCTGCAACTGCTCTGGCACTCAATCCGGAACAAATTGCGCCATCTGAGGACGGGTGGATGGACCCCGCCGCGGAGGCCGCACTCTCAGTGGCGATAGAGCCGAATACTGACTTCACCTCCTACGAGACCCGTGTTACCGAACCGTTGGATTCATCCCCGGCCATGGGCTCCGAGCCGCTTGCGTCCGTGCCTATCGAATCCGATTGGGCACCGATCATGGAGTTTACCTCCACAGATATCTTTCAGCACTCGCCCTTTAGCGACGTGCTAAACTCCTTGAGGTCTCTCTCCCTATCAGGAGACCCTTGGCAGAACTATGTCCGGCTAGAATGGGATGCGGACGACGAAGAAATTCGCTCTCCACCCACCACCCACTTAGTAGCCACTGTCGACGATTTAACCGACATGCTCGACTTCGGCTCCGAAGATATCGACGGTATGGATGACGATGTAGGAGACGAACAGGAACCAGCGCCCACAGGGCACTGGACTGCCACCTCATCATATGATATATACATGGTGGATACCCCCAAAGAAGGCGATGGCGATAAGACAGCGGAGGATAATCCCTCCAAGAAGCAATCCAAGCACTGACGTCAGTGGCGCCGCTCTAAGTCCCGCCATAGCAAAAGCAGCGATACCGACATAAGAGACAATAACACTCCGGATAGTGCCGAAGACGACGACAATCCCCTCCAGCCAGATTTAGAGCGGGAGGATGAACAAGCTAGCCCTCCAGAACAGGCAGCAGACGGAGAAACGGAGGATGACAATTACACGCCTCTCTCCGAAGACGAGGTGAGCCTCGGCGACGAAGAATTTATCGCACTGAGGATCCCGTCGAGCAGGAGCGCTTCAAGCGTCGGCTTATAGCCACAGCAAAAACCCTGAAGAAAAAGCAACAACAGCTTCGAGCTGATCAAGATCTGCTAGCGGACAGATGGACTGAAGTCCTTGCGGCCGAGGAATACGAACTCGAACGCCCAACCAAGAGTTACCCAAAACGCAGGTTGCTACCCCAACTCGAGGAGGAAGCATTAAAACCTACATCACCAGCGTATGATGCGGCGGATCGGCCACCTCGTGGCCGAGACAGAGGGGCCCGAAGTCCAGCCCGCACCCCGTCGCCAGACAACCAAAAACACCAAGGCCCGGGGCAACACGCGGGACCTGCAAGACGTATTGGAAAACAAAGCAGGGCATACAAGATCAATCTACGGATCACGGGTTCGCGCCCCAACGCGTGACGATGATCGTCACGCCGGATACACTAAAAGCAAATCCGGTCGGGCCGAATACAGCAGACAAGACTCGTATGAACTGCGTCGTGGCATAGCCCGGCATAGAGGCGCCGCACACCCCCTATGCTTCACCGATGAAGTAATGGATCATGAATTCCCAGAAGGATTCAAACCCGTGAACATTGAGTCATACGATGGCACAATAGACCCCGTGGTATGGATCGAGGATTTCCTCCTCCACATCCACATGGCCCGCGGTGATGATCTACATGCCATCAAGTACCTCCCACTAAAACTCAAAGGACCAACTCGGCATTGGCTGAATAGCCTGCCAGCAAACTCCATTGGCAGTTGGGAGAATTTGGAAGATGCATTCCTTGACAACTTCCAGGGCACCTATGTGCGACCACCAGATGCTGATGACTTGAGCCACATAACCCAACAGCTTGGGGAATCGGCCAGGAAATTCTGGACTCGGTTCCTAACTAAAAAGAACCAAATCGTCGACTGTCTGGATGCCGAGGCCTTAGCGGCATTTAAGCATAACATCAGGGATGAGTGGCTCGCCCACCTCGGCCAAGAGAAGCCGAAGTCCATGGCAGCCCTCACGACACTCATGACCCGCTTTTGCGCGGGCAAGGATAGCTGGCTGGCTCGCAACAACAACACATCAAGGAATCCTGGCACTTCAAATGCCAAAGATACTAACGGCAGACCACGTCGTAACAGACACAAGCGCCGCAGCAACGGTGATAACGCCGAAGACACGACAGTCAATGCCGGATTCATTGGCTCTAAATCCGGTCAGCGGAAAAAGCCGTTCAAAAGAAGCAATCCGGGCCCGTCCAGTTTGGATCATATACTCGATCGCTCGTGTCAAATTCACGGCACCCCCGATAAGCCAGCCAATCACACCAACAGAGAATGCTGGGTGTTCAAGCAGGCCGGCAAATTGAATGCCTAAAACAAGGACAAGGGGCTGCATAGCGACGACGAGGAAGAGCCTCGGACGCCGAACACAGGAGGACAGAAGAGGTTCCCTCCACAAGTGAAAACGGTGAACATGATATACGCAACCCATATTCCCAAGAGGGAGCGGAAGCGTGCACTAAGGGACGTCTATGCGATGGAGCCAGTCGCCCCAAAGTTCAACTCATGGTCCTCTTGTCCGATCACCTTTGATCGCAGGGACCACCCCACTAGTATCCGTCATGGCGGATCTGCCACATTGGTCCTTGACCCCATCATTGACGGATTTCACCTCACTCGAGTCCTTATGGACAGTGGCAGCAGCCTGAACCTGCTCTATCAGGATACAGTGCGCAAAATGGGCATAGATCCCTCGAGGATCAAACCCACAAAAACCACCTTTAAAGGGGTAATCCCAGGTGTAGAGGCCTGTTGCACGGGCTCAATCACACTGGAAGTGGTCTTCGGGTCTCCGGACAACTTTCGAAGCGAGGAGTTAATCTTCGATATCATCCCCTTCCGCAGCGGCTATCACGCACTGCTCGGGCGAACCGCATTTGCCAGATTCAATGCGGTACCGCATTATGCATACCTCAAACTCAAAATGCCAGGACCACGCGGGGTTATAACAGTTAATGGAAACACAGAGCGCTCGCTCAGCACGGAGGAGCACACTGCGGCCCTCGCAGCAGAAGCGCAAAGCAGCCTTATTAGGCAAACTGCCAATTTGGCGAAAAAGACCCCGGACACCTTCAAGCGAGTCCGGAGTACCCCGCAGGCGGATCGGCAGGCATGTTTGGAGCTCGACTAGTAATTCGGCCTCCGTCCTAGTCCCAGTCAAGTGGCGAAATCTGTGCCACGCGTACATAACTACGCATTCAAGATACCATGGGCATAGGCGGAGGCACCAATATGGTACGTCCCACAATGCGGCTCAACCGCCCCAGGTGCTGTATACCTTTATCATTTTTTCTCTTTCAGGACCTTACTCTCTGGAAGCCCTTTCCGGCAGTCTAATTGTTGGACGCATCGCGGTAAGGAAATACCAAGGAAGCAAGACGGTCTGACGTACAAGGGAATCCCCAGGTGGTCTCTGATAACGATCAAAATACCTGTTTTACGTACCCGCACGCAACTTGCCCTTGGATAGGACATGTCAAATGGTCCTATTTTTGCTTATTGCACTACTCGTATCCGTACGCTTTGACGTATTATTTAATAACAATGCATAGCGTTAGCCTATTATTGCATTCCCCTTTACTTTTTTCTTTTCCTTGTCTGCCTATTTACGACAAATTGCACCCGTACATTCTGGTACGACCAGTGCGCCAGGGGCTTCAGTATACCCCATAACACGGCGTGAAAAGTCCGAACACTTTCGACAGTGCGGCACCCCGAACTTATAGCATTATATGCATCAGCTCCGAATCATGTCTTGGGTCAATAGTTGGGTTTGACCGGCTCCCATGTTTTGGTACCTTACGTTCCGCAATATCGGCTAAGGTAGCACTGGGAGAGCTACTGCGATTGTGTCCCGATTCTTCCGGACGAGCACCTCAGTAGAGAAAGCCAAAAACTGACTGTCATGATGAGGCGAGAGCTGGTCGCTGTTCGAGAGGTCTCAAGTCCTTAAAGACTTTTTTCGGTTCGGGCGAGGAGTCGGCCTTGTCCGACTTAGGCATATATAGCGCCCCAAATTCGGCCTTCCGAATACTAGGGGCTTCGCCGAAATTTAAAATTGTAGACTTCTATGGCTAAATGAGAGTGATAAAGCTTTATAGTCCGATTGCCTGGTTCGCTGTGCTGAACACCTCCTTCGAAGGACCCAAAATTGGGATAAAGAGTGCTCAGGTTTATCCCGAACACCTCAGTACTAGTTACATGGGGGCAGAAGCCGACGACTGGCCAACTCTCAGATTTCATAAACGGCCGCACAGAAGGTAATATTTTAAATTAACAAGCGTTGCATAGCGCAAATGAAATCGTTTCATATTACAGGATCACATGAGTACATTCATTCAAATATTACATCCTTAGCACATTCCTCCGCCACAAGGCGAGCACCCTTCAGGACACTGTCATAATACATTTCGGGGTGGTGATGCTCCTTGCCTTCCGGCGGCCACTCCTTCACCAGCTTTACGGCGTCCAGCTTCGCCCAGTGCACCTTCGCCCGGGCAAAAGCCCTGCGCGCACCCTCGATGCAGACAGACCGCTTTAAGACTACAAGCCGTGGGCAGGCATTCACAAGCCGCCTCACCAGACCAAACTAGCTATCAGGCAGGGGCTCGCCAGGCCACATCCGGACTATAAAACCCTTCATGGCCTGTTCGGCCGCCTTGTGAAGCTCGACCAGTTGCTTCAACTGGTCGCTCAAGGGCATTGGGTGTTCGGTCCCAGTATACTGAGACCAGAACAACTTGTCCATCGAGCTCCCCTCCTCAGCCCGGTAGAACTCCGCGGCATCCGACACACTGCGGGGCAGATCTGCGAATGCTCCTGGAGAGCTTCAAACTTGGGGAAGTAAAAGGAAAGTTTCCTTCACATGCTTGCTTTGCATAATGAATGCCTTACCTGCTGCTATCTTCTTAACCGCCTCAATTTCCTAGAGGGCCTTTTGGGCTTCGGCCTTGGCATGTTGTGCGCTTTCAAGGGCCTTCGCAAGCTCGGACTCTCGCGTCTTAGAGTCAGGCTCCAAGGACTCGTGTTTTTTGGCGAGAGCCTGGAGCTCTTGCTGCACCTCGCCTACCCGGGCTTCTTGTTTTTCTCGCTCGATGCGCTCCTTGGCCGCTTTGTCTTCGGCCTCGGATAGTGCCTTCTGTAGGGTCGCCACTTTGGTCGTGGCCCCTAGCAAAATTCATGACGATCCTATTATTCTAAAACCAAATCTTTTAATATATAGACGGGGTATCGCTTACCTTTGTTCTCTTCGAGCTGCCTCTTGGTAAGGCCGAGCTCTTCCTTGGACCGCTCAAGGTCTTGCTTCAGCGCAGCGACCTCCGTAGTACGTGTGGCAGCGGCTAGCAGTGAAGCCTTCATATGCACATAGACATATTCCGATTAGACTCCTGCAGTTATTATTTGATCCTCTATTCGGCCTTTCTTCGCGAACGCCAACAGAGCATAAGGGGCTACTGTCTATGCTGTAACATTTTCCTATAATTTGATTACTTACCTCAAAGCCTGTTAGGAGGCTGGCACAGGCTTCAGTCAGTCCGCTTTTGGTGGACTGAACCTTCTCGACCACCGCACTCATGATAGTGCGGTGCTCTTCGTCGATGGAAGCGCCGCGAAGCGCTTCCAGCAAGTTGTCCGATGCCTCTAGATGGACAGAGGCCGTCGGCACAGGCGGCTTGCCCCTCTTAGCGAGGGGTCGCCTGACAGAGTCCGAAACCACTGGAGGTTCTGGCGCAGTATTCGGCTGGGGGCCGAATTTGCCGCCCCCGCCATCGGAGCCCATGGGAGTCTTGCTCCCCTTGCGCCCAGTGTCCGGAATGTCGCCTTGAGGCGCCTCCAAGACTACCTCCCCTCGGCTCGGTTCCCTTTGAGACAACACCTCGACGTTGTCCGTAGGGCCAGGGGAGGAGGCGGCCGGAAGTGAATCGCTATTCAGATCCGACGGGTCCAAAGAACCATCGGACGAAGATACGTCGATACGGGCTCGGGATGGACTGCATAATCATGTTCTGCGTGATGAGAAGCAGTGCAATAAAACATATCAAGGATTATTATGGTATCCGGATACTTACGACTTCGCCAGGGGCTTGTCCCTGGGCAACCACTCGTCGTCACTATAGGCGGCCGTCGTGGAGCAGTCCGAGAGGAGGGTCCTTCCCTTCTTGGACCCTTCGGCCTCCCCGGATGGGGCGGCCTTCCTTTTCTTGTCCCCCCCCCCCGGGCTGGGGGGGGGGAGAACTTTCCTCTTCTTCCTCCTCGTTTTCGTGGGAGGAGTGCGCCTCGGTGTTTTCGGACGATGAGTCCAATATAACCTTGCGCGGGAGACCCTTCCGGATCCCCGTGGCCTTCTTCTTGACCTTCTTCACCGGCACCTCATAAGGCGCCGGAACCAACATCTCTGTTAGGAGAGCATCTGCTAGATCTTCGGGCAGGGGGGCTGGACAATCGATCTGCTCCGCTGTCTCTACCCAGTCCTGTTAAATGGTGTGGAGGCTTAGATCCCACGCATGGTTAAATTGGGGAAAATGAACATCTTATGAGATATAAAAGACTTACCGGATTGGCAGGGCGCTTTGCGCTGAGTCCGCGGTCCTCGGTAAGGGGAGGAGGTACCTCGGCGCCCTTGAACAGCACCTTCCAGACGTCCTTGTGCGTCGTGTCGAAGAGCTCTTGCAGCGTCTGGTGCTCGGCCGGGTCAAACTCCCACAAATTGAATGCCCGTCTTTGACACGGGAGGATCCGGCGGAAGAGCATGACTTGGACCATGTTGACGAGCTTAATTTTCTTGCTCATCATGCTTTTGACGCAGGTCTGGAGTCCGGTCAGCTCTATCAAGGAACCCCAGGATAGGCCCTTCTCTTTCCAGGAGGTGAGCCGCATGGGGATTCTGGATCGAAATTCGGGGGCCACCACCCAGTTGGTGTCGCGTGGCTCGGTGATGTAGAACCACCCCGATTGCCACGCCTTTATGGTCTCCACGTAGGAGCCTTCGAGCCAGGTGACGTTGGGCATTTTGCCCACCATGGCGCCTCCGCACTCCGCTTGCTGGCCATCCACTTGCCTCCCGCTCCAGACATGCTTGGAGTGGTTTGAGGGGAAAATGCGAACTTGGGTGCTGGAGCTCGAGTGCGCAAGAATGGATGAGAAAGGAGGAAGAAGGCGTGGGTGAAAAAGAAGAATCCTTGTCCCTTTATAAAGGCGGAAGAAACTATACGCCTCCCCACCTGCCTGGTAAAACTCGCTTATTCCCCAAGCGCCGTAATTGATGGCGCGGTTGGGTTACCCACACCCGTATTGATGAGAATCCCGTGATAAGGGGACTCGACCTCTGCTTCGACAAGACGTGCCAAGAAAACCGCCTCGCAATATGTGCAGTAGCAGGTTGAGAAAAATGGTTCGAATAATGACCAGGCCGTGGTGTGATGTCACGTTATGAAAAGTTGTCAGCAGATTAGATTTGTGGAAATATTATTCTCTCTACGATGGTATGTGGAATTTGTTTTGCAGAGCCGGACACTATCCTTGTGTTCAAAATCTTCCACGGAGTATTCGGAGGAGGAACCTGCCTTGCAATGCCGAAGACAATCTGCGCACCGGACTCATCGTCATTGAAGCCTGGTTCAGGGGCTACTGAGGGAGTCCTGGATTAGGGGGTCCTCGGACAGCCGGACTATATCCCTTAGCCGGACTGTTGGACTATGAAGATACAAGATTGAAGACTTCGTCCCGTGTCCGTATGGGACTCTCCTTGGTGTGGAAGGCAAGCTTGGCAATACGGATATGTAGATCTCCTCCCTTGTAACCGACTTTGTGTAACCCTAGCCCCCTCCGGTGTCTATATAAACCGGAGGGTTTAGTCCGTAGGACAACAACAATCATACCATAGGCTAGCTTCTAGGGTTTAGCCTCTACGATCTCGTGGTAGATCAACTCTTGTAATACTCATATCATCAAGATCAATCAAGCAGGAAGTAGGGTATTACCTCCATCGAGAGGGCCCGAACCTGGGGAAACATCGTGTCCCCCGCCTCCTGTTACCATCCGCCTTAGACGCATAGTTCGGGACCCCCTACCCGAGATCCGCCAGTTTTGACACCGACAGTGGGCCCCTCGGGCACCTCCTTGACTTGTTTCCAACGCCAAACATCCTTATAAATATAGAAACCCCCGAAAAGAACCCTAGATCGGAAGTTCCGCCGATGTAAGCCTCTGTATCCACGAAAAACCAATTGGGAGCCCGTTTCGGCACCCTGCCGGAGACGGAAACCATCGCCGGAGGCCATCTTCATCATCCCGGCGGTCTCCATGACGGGGAGGTGGTAGTTCACCCTCGGGGCTGAGGGTATGTACCAGTAGCTATGTGTTTGATCTCTCTCTCTCCCTCTCCCTCTCTCTCTCTCTCCTCTCTCTCTCTCTCTCTCTCTCTCTCTTTCTCTCTCGTGTTCTTGATTTGGCACGATCTTGATGTATTGTGAGCTTTGTTACTATAGTTGAACCATATGGTGTTTCTCCCCCTCTACCTTCTTGTGCTGAATTGAGTCTTCCTCTTCGAGGTTTCGTTATGTTGGATTGGGTATTGGATTTGAGAACACTTGATGTATGTCTTGCGATGGGCTATCTGTGGTGACAATGGGATGTTCTATTGATTCACTTGATGTATGTTTTGGCACTCAACTCACGGATTCCTGAGGTGACATTGAGGTAATCTATGCATAGGGGTTGATGCACGTTTTCATCCTATGTTCTCCAGTAGAAACTTTGGAGTGATTGTTTGTTACACGTTGAGGGATTTCCATATGATTTAATTATGTTATCATTGTTGAGAGACTTTGCACTAGTGAAAGTATGAACCCTAGGCCTTGTTTTCAAGCATTGCAATACCGTTTTTGCTCACTTTTGTTACTAGTTACCTTGATGTTTTTTATTTTAAAATTACAAAAACATATATCTACCATCCATATTACACTTGTATCACCATCTCTTCGCCGAACTAGTGCACCTATAGAAACCATTGTATTGGGTGCGTTGGGGACACAAGAGACTCTTTGTTATTTGGTTGCAAGGTTTTTTGAGAGAGACTATCTTCATCCTACGCCTCCCACGGATTGATAAACCTTAGGTCATCCACTTGAGGGAAATTTGCTACTGTCCTACAAAACTCTGCGCTTGGAGGCCCAACACGAGTGTACAAGAAGAGGGTTGCATAGTACACATGAGTAGCTAGATGGCTTCTTCTCTCTCTTTGATCTTCAATACAATGTTCTCCTTGATGTTCTTGGAGATCTATGCGATGTAATCTTCTTTTGCGGTGCATTTGTTGAGACCCTATGAATTGTGGATTTATGATCAGATTATTTATGAATATTATTTGAGTCTTTTCTGAACTCTTTTATGCATGAATAAAATAGCTTTGTATTTCTCTCCGATCTATCGATTTGGTTTGACCTACTAGATTGGTTTTTATTGCAATGGGAGAGGTGCTTTGTGATGGGTTCAATCTTGCTGTGTCCTCACCCAATGACAGTAGGGGTAGAGAGGCATGTATTGTATTGTTGCCATTAAGGATTAAAAAGATGTTTTTTTACCATATTGATTGGATCTATCCCTCTACATCATGTCATCTTGCGGAAGGTGTTACTCCATTTTTATGAACTTAATACTCTAGATGCATGCTGGATAGCGGTTGATGTGTGGAATAATAGTAGTAGATGCAGGCAGGAGACGGTCTACTTGTCCCGGACGTGATGCCTATATTCATGATCATTGCCTTAGATATCGTCATAACTTTGCGCTTTTCTATCAATTGCTCAACAATAATTTGTTTACCCACCGTATGTTTTCTTCAAGAGAGAAGCCTCTAGTGAAACCTATGGCCCTCGGGTCTATTTTCCATTATATATTTTCAGATCTATAAAACCAAAAACCCAAAAATACCTTGCTGCAATTATTTATATTTACTTTATTTTAGCTTCTACTTATCTTTTATATCTATCTCTATTAGATCTCACTCTTGCAAGTGACCGTGAAGGGATTGACAACCACTTTTTCGCGTTGAGTGCAAGTGTTTATTAGTTTTTGCAGGTGCATATATTGGGGACTTGCTTGTACCTCCTACTGGATTGATACCTTGGTTCTTAAATGAGGGAAATACTTACCTCTACTTTTGTCATGGGAAACCACGACCACCTATGGGGCCATCAGCCCCTTTTGGTTCAACGGGGGGATGGGCACATTGCACAAAGAGTGGAGAAGTGTAACACAACATGACAGAGATCACACGGGTAGTTTTACCCAGGTTCGGGCCGCCATGAGGCATAAAACCCTACTCCTGCTTTGGTGGATTGATGGTGGATAATGGTGGAAAACGCAACGCTCTTGCCTAACAGGGTTGCCTCGGGGCAAGAGTGGCTATGCGCGTATGAATGTGCGAGGGTCCGAATCCTTTCTACGGTTGCCATGGGCCTCCTTTTATAGATCAAGGGGTCACCACAGTGGCAAATCAGTCTTTACATACTTATTAGATAGCAAACAGTGCTATCATATTACTCTGCAGGCTGACAGAGCGCATTAAATGCGCCGCTCGATGTCACATCACAGCGTGCCCGGCAAGCCTTGCCGGGCTGTTTTGCCAGCTTCACGCTTGCTTGCTTGACATGTCTCAGGACGGGTGTCGTATGGAAGTGTTTTCTGTAAGAAGTGGCTGCCATGTGGCAGGAAGCAGACACTTAGTCACTTGAAGGCTTGACACCGCACGGATCGATGACTTGCGTTGCTGTGAGGTGGTGCGGTGGAGGGGTTTGCCTCCGCAAGTCCCGACAGGCCTACCGGGACGATCTGAAGGCTTCGTTCCGGGGTAACCCCAACCCCGCTAGGCTCGCCTGCCCGACAAGGGAGGTTTTTTCCTTAGTGACATCTTGTCTCTCTGGCTTGACTTGGTCTTCTCGACCAGCTCTCTGATTCTTCAAAGAACTGATCCCTTCGTGCTTGATCTGATCTTGGTGTTGCAATCCTGTTCTTGGGCTTGGTGGCTTGCTGTCCATGAACGAGTCAGGGGAAAATATACACCCCTGTTTGTGTACCCCGACAAAAGCCCCCGGGCCTCAGCCATACGTGTCGCTGGGCACGTTGGGTTAGGCCCCAAACAGTGCACGGACACGTGGCAGAAGAAGGCCGCGCGCATGGCAGTTTGTCATGATGACCAGTCAATCCAACGTCCACTTCGCATATTTACCACGGGTCATGGGGACATGTGACTGTAGCAATTAATGTAAAACAGTAACTTTTCTGAAGAGTCGCTTCCTCCCTCACAACGTTTCCCTTAAGAGGGAAAAAACGCGGAAGGGTACTGCTCATCCATCGTGTGTCTCACCTCCTATCATCTTCCTTCGCAAGCAAAGCAACTGCCCTCTTTCTTCGCCCACATTCGCCGTCGATCCCCTTCCAATTTCCTTTCCGCGCTTTCACCGCATCTTAGGGGATATGGGGAAGAAAACTACTGCCAGGGGAAAGCGGACGACCACTGCGAAAGAGGCGGCCGCCGAGGGGAGCAAGAGGGCGGCAGAGCTGGACAAGAAGTGAAGGGGAGACGTCATCTTCTTCCCATCAAATCTCGACGGTGATGTGTTGCAGGCGAGGTATGGATACTTGTGGGGGGAGGGAGGTCCCGAAGGGGCATGGTGCCCCAAGGTTCTGGCGGAGGGGAAGGAGGACCCGCCAGATTCATACAGATTTTTCTGTGCATATTTCATCTGCGGTCTCTGCCCTTCCTTCTCGAATTTCGTTGAGGCAATGATGGTGATCTATGGATTCCTTCTCTTGGATTTCACGCCAAATGCAATGGCGTGCATGGTGATCTTTTCCCACTTGTGCGAGAATTTTGTTGGGGTTGCCCCCAACGTTGATCTGTTCAGGCACTACTTCATCCCGCGGGTGGAGAACAAAAATCACCGCTCCGGGAACATAAGTTGGATGCCACTGGTAGTGCCAAGGGAGAATTGGGATTACATCTCCGGTAATCAGCGCAGAGATGGGAGGAGTGGAGGGGAGATTGGTGTTGGATTCAGGATGAGAAGGCCCCGGATTTCTGCGAGGCGCGGACAGAATGCCTCGAGCGCGGCAACGACTGGAGGGCATTTGGCCTTACCGAGGATAGGCTCCGCCAGGCGATAAATAGGATCACCTATTTGAAGGTTGCCAGGCTGATTGTCGAGCATGTAGGGGCCTACTTTCTTCTCCGCCGCATCTCGCCCTTGCAGAAGAGAGACAGGTTCGCCTAGCTCTATAGGGATGCCAAAGATAGGATGAGGTTACTTCCTAGCCTGGCCAACAACTTGTCAGTCTACGGCCATGCCTGGTTGTGTGACCAGCTGTTTGGTAGTTTCGAGCTGTTCAAGCTGCCCGCCAACATCATCCGTCTGAACATCAATTCCGCCAGGGACCAGATCTTGAAATGGATGCCGCACTACAATTCTCAAGGAGTTTCGAGTGATTGGCGGTTACCCTCATTCGATGAAGAGCCAGAATGGTCCTCCACTCTAGTGGAAAGGGCCACCAAGGTGGAGGGCAACATGTACAAGTGCACCTCCAGTGTGGAGGAGGCGTATATTAGGAAGCGGCTCGAGGAGGACAAGGTGCTCCGAGCCGCAGCAGCGGCGAAGGCTTGGAAGGCAGCAAAGGGGAAAGAGAAGGCCGAAGGTGAAGGTTCTACTCACGGCAAGGGTGACGCGCAAGCCTCGGAAGAGGTTGCCGGAGAAGAGTCTGCCAGAGAGAACCGTGCCAGGGGTGAGCCTGCGGGGGACTAGCCCTCCGGAATGGAGGCTCAATACACCATAGTGGCAAAAGCTTTAGAGGAAGAAGAAGTTGAGGAGTTGGTGGAACCTGAAGAGGAGTGGCTCGCAGAAGGCCCTCAGCCCCCACGCCAATCTTGGACCCACGCCCTCGCAAGAGGGTAGCCAACCAGGGAGCAATAGCCTCCGATCTTGTGCCTGCCACCAAGAAGGCGAGGGAGACTGTCGGTGTCAAAACCGGCGGATCTTGGGTAGGGGGTCCCGAACTGTGCGTCTAGGATTGATGGTAACAGGAGATGGGGGACACAATGTTTACCCAGGTTCGGTCCCTCTCTATGGAGGTAATACCCTACTTCCTGCTTGATTGATCTTGATGAATATGAGTGTTACAAGAGTTGATCTACCACGAGATCGTAATGGCTAAACCCTAGAAGTCTAGCCTATGAGGATATGGTAATGAATCTGTCCTATCCGGACTATGCTCTCCGGTTTATATAGACACCGGAGAGATCTAGGGTTACATGAGGTCGGTTACATAGGAGGAAATCTTCATAATAGGTCGCCGAGCTTGCCTTCCACGCCAAGTAGAGTCCAATCCGGACACGGGTATAGTCTTCGGTCTTCGTGTCTTCACAGCCCATCGGTCCGGCCCACGGATAACAGGCCGGACGCCCGTGGACCCCTTAGTCCAGGACTCCCTCAGTAGCCCCTGAACCTGGCTTCAATGACGAGGAGTCCAGAGCGCAGATTGTCTTCGGCATTGCAAGGCGGGTTCCCCTCCTTCCGAACTCCAAGGTAGTCTTCGGATGTGATGATTGTATCCGGACCTGTGTATATAATTTGCAGAAAATACAATACTCCATGAGTCCAATCTGCTGACAACTGTTTATGACATTATATCACGCCTGCCCGGTTATTATTTCCAACCGTTGGCTTGCCCGTCGCCCCATGTCTCGGGGGGCGGTTTTATTGGCACGTCTTGTCAAAGCAGAGATCGCGTCCCCTTATTCACAGGATTTTCAATAATGCAGGTGTGGGTAACCCAACCGTCCCCAGGGTATAACTCTTTGAGGATAGGTAAGTTTCAAGACACAGGAGGGGACGCTCGATATTCTGGGCCTTTATATGGGGACCCAAACTTGTCTTTCTCTTCCGCGCTCGCTTCTTCCTCAACCCCAGCCACCTCGAGTTATATCCCTCGAGTTTCAATCACCACCAGCCCCAATCATGTCCGGGACCAGCCGTTCACGCCGGTGGGTGGCCTCTTCTGTCATAGAGGAGGATATTGCGAAGCTCCGCGTGGCGAGGTATCTGACCCCAAAAATCCTTCATCGGCTTCCTGCCAAGGGGCAGGTTATTCCCACCCCCAAATCTGGCGAGAGGGTAGTATTTGTGTCCCACTTTCTCCATGGGTTAGGGTTCACGCTTAACCCCTTCGTCCGAGGGCTCATGTTCTACTATGGGCTGGATTTTCACGATCTGGCCCCGGACTCCGTTCTCCTCATCTCGATATTTATCGTCACGTGTGAGGCCTTCCTTCAGACTCCTCCGCACTTTGGTTTGTGGCTCAAGACTTTTGACGTGAGGCCGCGGGTGACGGAGGAGGAGCAGGCAGAGTGCGGAAGAGTTATAATAAGCAAGCTTGCCGGCGCGGTTTGGTTTGAAGGATCTTTTGCCGAGTCTTCCGACCTATGGCAGCAGGGGTGGTTTTGTGTCAACGAGCCGCGGGGCTACAAGTGGGCAGCTACTCCCGCGTTCCGACCTGGCCCTCCAACTCAGCTCGCTTCATGGGATCAATAAGGGATTAGACTGGGGGTTCTCCAATGAGGTGCAGACTCTGCAAAGTTGCATCCGAAGCCTTACCGAGTAGGGCATCGAACTCGTGAACGTTATTCAAGTAATGCTAGTCCGCCGGACCCTGCCATGTCAGCGGCGGCCTCTTCGTATGTGGGATTTTAATCCAAAAGGGCGGCAGACTCTTCAGCACTTCTTCAGCGCTGCGCACGAAGAGATGTGGAGATTATATTTCGGGGAGCGAGAGCAATGGCCGGACACCACTGAAGACATTGGCCTTGACTGCAATCATCCGGACACTCCGGTAAGTACTCAATCTCCGAACACCTTTCATTCAAGCATCCCTTGACAAGATACTGAATGACCCGTCCTTATACAGGACTGGATAAAGAAAGCGGTGCTAATCTGGAGTCCAGCGCCCCTTCCCGAAGACCCCGCGTCCGCCCTGCTGACGCGGATGTTAAGTCCGACACCGTACCAGGTGTTTGCAGAGGGGGTGAGAGCGGGGAGCCCAAAGGAGATGCCCGCCCTGAGGACGATTCAGACGCTGTGTTCGGGGAAACCGAAACCCTTTTGCCCAGGGGAAAAGGTGTAGAGGGGGCCGTCCATAGCAAGAAGAGGGCCGCTTTTGGAGGTCAGGAGGGGAAACCTTCCAAGAAAGGGAAAGCTCCATCGTCGGGCGGCTTGGGTCGGGCAAGCGATGTCGATGTAGAGCTTGATGATGAGGACGAACCTCTGGCCAGACCATAAGTGACACAGGGTACTTTAACCATACCTCATTCCTTTCTTATTACTGAAGTAATCCTCCGACATATGTACGTCCTCGCAGGTTAACGCCTGGTGTTTCTCAATCGTCCTCCTCCACGGGAGACCTTTTGCCGGAGATGATGGAGTGTGACACGCCTTCTTCGGCCTCCTCGCCCAATCGGGCGGATGATCTTGAGGTGTCGTCCCGGAGGGCTCCTCCCCACCGGCAAGTAGTGCAGGAAACGAGGAAGGAGTTGCCCGAAGGTGGCGCCTCTGTCACTCAGGGTTCGGGGATCAAGGATGACGGCCCCGAACTATCCGGTTTATAGCCGGAGGTGATTCTGGAGGCGGGTAAGTGGATTCCTTCAAAGGAGTGTTGTGCTCCGGCGGCGATGTCCGAAGACCCAGGAGTGCCGGGGACGCTGACGGACATGCTGCGACGAGCATCCGTTTCGGAAGAACACCATGCCTTAATGGTTACAGTGGTCGAAAAGGTTCTCTCCGCGAAGAGCGGGTTGAACGAGGCCTTTACGAGCCTTCTAAGAGGTTTTGAGGTTTGTGATGTAATGTTGCCAATTGAATGATATTGACAGAATGCACCTGTGTGTATGCAGTAGCCCCTGGACTCGGATTGCCTTCCGAAGGAAGCAATCGGAGGATCAAAAAGATATGCTCAGGTACTAATCTTGATTTAATTTGGAATACAGGCTACCGCCCCTCCCGCCACTACTCGAAATACGGAAGTGGCCGAACTGCAGCGAAAGCTGGATATTGTGGAGCATGACATTGCATTGATCAACATGCGTCTTGACGACTCGCAAGGTATACATTTCGAGCATTCCTTACACCAATGTGCTTGCAATTAAACCTGACTCTGAAAAAGAGTTTTATATGAAATGTGCATGAATGCAGATGGTGCCGCCGCCGTGGAAGCCCTTCGGGCGGAGCAGGCCCGGATCAAGGAGCAGGCCCGGTTTAGTGATGCGGCTGCCGAAAAGGCATCGGCTGAGTTGAAAGCCGAACAAGCTGCGCGGCGCCAAGACAAGGAGAATATGTCCACCATGGCGCACGAGTTAGAGAATGCGGCTAGCCGCTGTAAACTTCTTGAGAACGAAAATGAAGCCAAAATGGCTGAACTGGACAAGGCCTTACAAGAGGCAAGAGAAGCGCGGTCCGAATCCAGAGCAGCCCGAGAGGAGATCTGGCAAGCTGGGGAGATTGTGGCTGGCAAGCCCTTTTTGCTACAGGCTAAGTTCGGTGATCCGAACTATGCTCAGCTTAACCAAGTGTGGAGTTCTCCGGCCAATTTTTAAGACTTGCCGAATAGTTCTTCCGATGCGGCGCAGTTTTACCATGCGCAAGAGGGGTATGCAACGGAGAAGCTTTTCTGGTCACAATTTGGCGCGTCGAAGCGCCCTCTGTTGCTGAATGAATAGATGTCCCAGTGGGCCGAGCTGCATAGGATATCCGGCGCTGCCATGAAGAACATCATAGTCCGGTTATGGCCGACTGGACCTCTTCCGAGTAGTTACTTCGGCCTGGTGCAACGGCTTGTTGATGCGGTGGCGCATATCAATGCTGTGAAGCGGTCGGCGTGCATTGAAGGTGCACGGATGGCCTTCGCCCGAGTCAAGACATTCTGGGGGAAGATGAAGGCCATCGATGTTGTGGCGAAGAGTCCACCCAAAGGCAAGGACCATCCGGAACCGGAGCATTATTTTGAAGACGTCCTAGAGGCTGCCCGCTTTATAGAGGGTCAGTGCTCGAAAGACATAATGTTCGAGTGATGTGTATAAGTGTTGTAACAGACAACTTTATGGTTAATCTGTTTTCATCTTTTGCTCGAAAGCTTGTATTCCTCCTGTGCGGCCGTTTTAATGTAATCTGAAAGTTTTCCAGTCGTCGGCTTCAGCCCCCTCGTAGGAAATACGGGGGTGTTCGTAGGGCGTTAACACTTTCACTTAGCCATAGGAGTTTTATGGCGGGGCTACGACATAGCCCCTGGTATGTATGCGGCATATTACAATTGTTGTGCCTTACATGTTTTGATCTGAAAAAGATCGTTCGTGTGACACGGAGAATCGCTAAAGATTCGAATAAGTCGTCAAGTGGTTGACCAGCTCTCACCGCATCATGACAGTCATTTTTCGACTTTCTCTACTGAGGTGCTCATCCGGTCAAAGCCAGGGCACAATCGCAGTAGTTCTCCCTTTACTACCCTAGCCGATAGAGCTGAACGTAGGGTAGCAAGCACAGGAGCCGGGCAACCCAACTATTGACCAAAGACAATGATTCGGAGCTGATGCATATAAGGCCAAACTTGCGACGCCGAAGTACGCTATAGAGCTGTTCGGACTTTTATTGGCGACTCATTTGTTCCCATACCGAGCCCCTGGCAGGTTATGCCGAGGTGCGTCTTGTAACACAGCCGTTAGGGCCGTACTCATTGTAGGAAGAGTATGGAAAATTAGTTCAGATATAGTTTACTGGGAGTGGAGCAATAAGCCAATGATAAATTTGTATATAAAAAGGAAAAACCACAACCCGGCTATTTGACATGCTCGGGGTCGGGAACGGAGGAAAAAAGGCATAGTACAGGCTCAGAAAATAGAGCGCGGTCTACAAAAAGCTGTTTTGGACCTCCTGTCGCACGTCTGCGCCGCCCGTCCTCGGGGAGGAGAGTCCTTAACGGAAGTAGCACCTTAGGTGAATGTACGGATCCGAACTCCGATAGAGTCCGTTGTAGATGTTGTCCTATTGGTCACCTGTTTTTGAGTTATAATAAAGAAAAGTAAGGGAAACAGATAAAGAACGTTACGGGAATGCTTGCAGGGTTGTCCGTATTGTGCTTCCGCCGATCCCCATGGTATCTTGAGCGCGTAGTGATGCACACGTGGTGTAAATCTGGTCGACATAGTGGGTGGGTGGCGGAAGCTGAACTGCTATTTCCGTTCCGGGAGTGGTCGAACTTCGGAGGGAAACTGTTTCTGGCCCCTGCTGTTCGGCTGGCGAGCTGCTCCATTGTCTTTATCGCTTGATGGCCTCCTCCCCTTGTGCTCGGTGTTAAGCTTGCCTGCCTGCTTGAAGACCCAATAGTTTCTGTTGGTGTGATTAGCTAGCTTATCAGGGTGACCGTGAATCTGACAAGGTTGGTCTAATATCCTGTCGAGGGCGGATGGTCCATCCTGGTTGGCCTTAAATGGCTTCTTCCGTTGACCGGGTTTCGGATTGTGAAATCCGGCGTTGACCGCTGTGTCGTGTAATCTTTCATTATTGCTGCGACTGTTGTGTTCGTTTAATCATGGCTTGCCGTTGCTGTCTCAGATTTCGGAAGTGCCCGGGTCGCTGGCGTTGTTGCTTTTACGAGCAAGCCAGTTGTCTTCTCCCGCACAAAAGCGAGTCATTAGAGCGGTAAGGGCTGTCATGGATTTAGGTCCTTCCTGGCCGAGGTGACGTGCTAGCCATTCATCCCGGACGCTATATTTGAAGGCCGCAAGGGCTTCAGCGTCCCGACAGTCGACAATTTGGTTCTTTTTGACTAAGAACCTAGTCTAGAGTTCCCCGGCTGACTCGCCGGGCTGTTGGAAAATATGACTTAAGTCATCGGCATCTGGTGGCCGGACATATGTTCCTTGGAAGTTGTCACGAAAGGCGTCTTCCAGATCTTCCCAGCTGCCAATAGAATTTTCTGGCAAACTGTTTAGCCAGTACTGTGCTGGCCCCTTAAGCTTGAGAGGCAGGTATTTAATGGCATGAAGGTCGTCTCCGCGAGCCAAGTGGATATGGAGGAGGAAGTCCTCAATCCATACTTCGGGATCTGTTGTTCCATCGTATGATTCGATGTTGATGGGTTTAAACCCGTCTGGAAATTCATGCTCCATTACCTCGTTGGTGAAGCAAAGAGGGTGTGCGGCTCCTCTATGTTGGGCCACACTGTGAAGCACCTCCGGCGGACTCCGCTTACGGTTTTCGGACCGAGCGTGCTCGAGTCTGTTGTGTCCGAATAGATAACCGTTATTACTGGCCGGGGCATGTCTCCACGATCTGTGTGTCGATTTTGTGTGTCATGTTCTACCCTCCGGGTCTTGTTGGATGTCGCGAGTGTTCCCCCGAGCTTCTTTATTCTTGCTTGGACGGCCGGACGAGTTGGTATGGTGCTCTGCTGGGGCTGCTGCTTTGCCCGGACCGAACTGTGGTCGGCCTACCGGCTTATTCGATGGTGGTGTGGGCTCCAAAGCCTTGCCATCGTATTGAGGGAGCCACCTACTGTTGTGGTGGCTTTTGTCTGGGCCACTAAGGCCATATTCTTCGGCGGCCAGGACCTCAGTCCATCTATCGTTGAGCAAATCTTGGCTCACTTGAAGCTGCAGCTGCGTCCTCCTTAGGCTCCTTGCAATGGCTATGAGCCGGCGTTTAAAGTGCTCATGTTCTAGAGGTTCCTCAGGCACGATGAATTCCTCGTTGCCGAGGCTCTCTTCTTCTTCGGAGAGTGGAAGATAATTACTATCCTCCGAGTCTCCGTATGTGGCATGTTCATCAGGGCTATCCTGCCCGCTTTCCTGGTCCTCCTGTTCGGATCCTGTCTCAACGGGGTCTTCGTTGTCCGGAGTATTATCACGTCTGGTGCTAGTATTGTTTTCTCTTGAGTGACGTGACTGAGCGTGGCGCCGGGGGCGCCGGTGTTCGGACTGTGTACCAGGAGGCTTATCCTCGACTGTATCCTCCTTGTCATCGTCGAGATCGTCGTTGGGTGTGTCTACCATACACACGTCATACCAGGAAGTGGTCGCCCCGCGTCTAGCGGATAGTAAGCTCTGGCTTTGCCCCTCATCGTCGTCTAGACCGTCAATGTCTTCGGAGCAGTGGTCAGGCATGTTGGTTGGGTCTTCGACGGTGGCTGTGAAGTGGGTGGCGGGTGGGAAGCAAAATTCTCCATCATCCGCCGTAAGGTCGAACCGAACATAGTTTGGCGACGAGCCGTCTGCCAGGGAAGGTTTTTTAGTGAGTCTAGTAGGTCACCCATGGACGAGTTTTGGAAGATATCCGCGGCGCTGAACTTGAAGATCGATAGCCGATCGAGTTCGGTATCCGCGGGCTCGCAGGGTTCGGAACTCGATACCGGAGACAAGTCCGGGGTCCCGCTGATGCAAGTATCGTACGAAATGGAATCTGCATGCAGCTCCAACGCCGCCGAATCCGTAGCCCCCGTGATGGGGTTGAGTTTCCCATCTTCGGACGACTTGATCAGCTTCGGATCTAAGGCCAGGGTTGTTACAGGAGCTATCTCCTGGATGCGGCCCGATGACAGGTTTAAGCCATGTTCATCGGGGCGAAGGGGAGCGGTTGCCGCAGTCTCGAATCCGTCGAAGATCAATTCTCTACGGATGTCCGCGACGTAGTTCAGGCTTCCAAATCTGACCTGGTGGCCAGGGGCGTAGCTATCGATCTGCTCCAGATGGCCGAGCGAGTTGGCCCGCAGTATGAAGCCGCCGAATACAAAGATCTGTCCGGGGAGGAAGGTTTCTTCCTGGACCACATCATTACTGACGATTGAAGGGGCCGTCAAACCTTTCGTCGACGGCACAGTGGAACTCTCAATGAAAGCACCAATGTCGGTGTCAAAACCGGCGGATCTCGGGTAGGGGGTCCTGAACTGTGCGTCTAGGATCGATGGTAACAGGAGACGCGGGACACAATGTTTACCCAGGTTCGGGCCCTCTCTATGGAGGTAATACCCTACTTCCTACTTGATTGATCTCGATGAATATGAGTGTTACAAGAGTTGATCTACCACGAGATCGTAATGGCTAAACCCTAGAAGTCTAGCCTATGAGTATATGGTAATGAATCTGTCCTATCCGGACTATGCTCTCCGGTTTATATAGACACCGGAGAGATCTAGGGTTACATGAGGTCGGTTACATAGGAGGAAATCTTCATAATAGGTCGTCGAGCTTGCCTTCCACGCCAAGTAGAGTCCAATCTGGACACGGGTATAGTCTTCGGTCTTCTTGTCTTTACAGCCCATCGGTCCGGCCCACGGATAACAGGCCGGACGCCCGAGGACCCCTTAGTCCAGGACTCCCTCAGAGACCACCTCCAAGAGTAGCGTTCTTATAGCTGTGCGCCAGCATTCTCCTCGGCTCTCTGGGGCCAAGGCCCTTCTCGCCAAGCAGCCTGCAGCCACGGAGGAGGACTCTATTGCCCAATCGAGCCCGAGCTCTTCGTAGAGCTTGTCTTTATCCGAGCCTCTTGCATCCCGGCAGGGCTTGAAGTTGTCGGAGAGCTCAGCTCCCCCACCTCAAAAGAGAATCAGGGCACCTTCTCCGCCTGTTGATTTCGTGCCGAGCTCCATGCTCAACGACGAAGAGTAAGAATTTTTTTCACCCTTCCTTGTTGTTATTTCTGCACGCCTCTTTGCTTGTTGACGAATCTTTGCTTGTTTCCTTTGTTAGGGAGGAAGAGGAACAACCCCTCGTTCACTGGACTAAGCGGCTCAAACAGGCGGAGCCATTGAGGATGGCAGAAGGGACGGGCCTGGAGGGGGATGGTGCGAGCACTCCGGCACCAAGCCCCCGGTCCAACCCCCAATTGGGACGTGCAGAGGTGATCCCGTCCGTCGGGGGTGGCGGAGGAGAGCTGCCCACCATCAAAGCCAAAGGAGGAGAAGGAACCACCCCGGACGGGCCTTTCCAGGAGGGGCCCACTCTGCCCATCGATCGGGCCGCAGGATCCCCGCCAAGGGTCTCCACGGAACAGTCCGGCCTTGACCCGGCAACTAACGTTGCCGAAGAAACTGAAGCTTCTATCCGGCAGACTCCTCCGAGTAACCTATCTATTCTCCTTTGTCTCTTGTCATTTTGCTTCGCACTCTGGACTTGTTAATAATTCTGCCTTTCCACCATTGATTGTCTAGTCTGCTTGCAGCCCCTTTGAGTGAGGAGCCAGACTTGCTGGATGAGGTGGCCAACATAGGGAAGGACGCCGTGGAGGAGTCCGCCAAGATCGCTACCGCAGACGGGCAGGAACATGCTGCCGGGGGCTCCCTGGGTTCCCTGAAGGAGCCCGAGGAAATCCCTGGTAGCACGTCTAGATCCAGTGTCGTGGTTGAGGAGAAGATACCTCTCCAAACTATGGGCCCCTCCCCGTATTTGGCACCTCAGTAGGGGTCCCGCCATCGTCTTCGAGCCATTTGGCACTGGTGCTCGTGCAGCCTGGGCTTGGAGCCCCCGGCTCGTCAATGGCGACGAGCATAGGGCTTGATGAAGAGCTTCAGCACATCCTGGCGTCGCTGTACCAAGGAGCGAAGTGGTGTACGACTCCGTTGCCGTTGCCACGGACTTGTCCTTCATGGAGTCTGTGGCAGCAGGCCTCAAAGAGATGCAGGAGCGGCACAACCGGTAGTGGCAGGAGCTCAAGGAGCAGCGCCAGTCCGCCAACAAAGTGGACCAGAAGCTGAAGGAAAAGGCGCCGAATTGCATGACTGGCACGACAAGCAGTTCTAGGTCCTCTTGAGGCAGCAGGAGACAATCTCGATGGCGAGGGAGGACGTCGTCGCTTGGGAGGCACGCTTGGCGGACCGCAAAGCACTTCTGGATGCCAGGGAGCAGGACATCTCTCTCCGGGAGGAGAGACTCGAGGCCGCTCTCCGCGCCAAAGATGATGATCTTGAGAGCCTCGTGCAACAGCGCACCAAAGAACTGGAGGACAAACACAAGGCCGACCTGGATGCCCTCAGTGCCAACTCTTCCGCTCAGCTGAAGAAGCTTACTCATGAGCTTGCCGCTGCCTCTACCGCCAAGATGGTCCTCGACCGGCAGGTGGCCGAACTGACGGAGAAGCTTGCCGGGAGTACCGAGGAGATCTCGGCCCTCAAGGAGGAGGCACAGAAAGCAGAGTCCCTCCTGAAGGACACACATTCGCGGCTCTCCTCCCAGAGCCAAGGCCTTGAGGCCGTCAATGGCACCATCAAAGATCTGAAGGCCAGGATCGGCTCCTTGGAGGGCTCAGTGGAATCCATCGAAGCCCGAGAGAAGGAGCTGTCAAAGGATCTGGACACCGCAAGGCGCCTCCGGAAGGATGCAGAGGACAAGCTGCAGAACCACTCTGGTCAAGTCGACCTCTGGATCAAAAGCTTGATCAACGTTGCGAATCGCCTTACTGCCCAGACCATGGTGATGGTTATGGAGGGGCCGGTCTACTCGGCCAGCAAGTAGGAGGCCCCTAGTGCTAAGCTAGGGGTTTTCTCCAATGAGTTGCTTGGCAAGCTGAAGGAGCATGAAGAGGGAAGGGCCGGTCGCTTTGAGACTGAATCCCGGAAGCTCGCCTGCGATGCTCTCTTCATTTCCTGACCAACATCGCCTGCCGACATCCAGATCTTGACCTTGCCGACGGTTTCAGGAAGCCACCGGCAGGTGCAGACATTTCTGCTGCTGAGGAAAAAGCCAGCCCTTTCAATGACAAGGTTCTTCGCGTCGCCACTGCTCCACAAGGTCGCCAGGCCCGGTCCTAAATTATCCTCGTTACTGCGTCGTCCTGTACCAAAACAATGATGCATGTTTGTGTTTAGACGTTATGTTGTTTATGCTTTATGTTGAACTTGATGCTTTTGGTCAATCTGAATCGCGTGTTTTATCCCTTTCGACTTTTATCCACTAGCGTTCGCATGATTAGTCTCTATGCATGTTATGGTTGCCTGTCGGTATCATATTGCCACGAAAGTCATAAGGGTCTGACCCTTAACATTCATCTTGGCGTGGATGCGTCCCAGCAGGTTTTTCCTTAGTAGTTTCCGACGCAGCCACCCATTCCGCGAGCGGACTCTGAACGGAATGAGGGTGGAGACAAGAATCTAGCAAAGGTACCATATTGTGAAAGATTTCATCATACGCACACTCCGGCACTCAGGGGACAAATGAATGAATTCTAGATTTGAAAGTATAACAGAGATTGTGTAGACTTAGCTCTTATCTGTGCTTCCATATATTCCTCCCAGCTGCAGCCGTTTGCTGGGCTCACATGTTCCGGGAAGGACAATGTTGCATGTATATCGACTTCTAGCTCACAGCAAGGGTCGGCTAGAAGCATATGTATCTTGCGGGCGCCAGGACGCGGTGTTAGGTACGGTCGGTTTCTCTCTCCTCCTCTTCACTCTTCTTGACCAATCCAATGGCAATTGGCATAAAAGCCACGCTAACGCGGGCGGCCTTGCCGGGGCGTCAATCAACGGACTTGCACCGGCGATCTACTCAGGATTTCCCTAAGCAGGGTAAATGCTGGATCGAGCATTGCGCGGGATCAATGACGTTGATGATGCTAAAACCCAGAATATCACGATTGTCAATGGGTGAGAGTGGCAGAGAGAGAAATCTGGTTCCCTTGCACACCGCTCCTTTCTCCTGAACGGGATTTGCAGGGCATTCCTGCTGTCTAATCCATTCGGGGAGGTATTGTTGCCCTTGTTGCTAGCTTCCGTCGCCACTGTGGCCACGGCGTATGGAGATGGCAGAGAGTGGTCAAGCTCGGCACGGGAGCAACATCGCTCTTCCGCTCCGCCCCTGCCATCCTCTTGGGCGCCACGAGTCGTGACGCTGTAGATGAAGATGACGCGCTACATGTGCTCCTCGGGTGTGCGCAAGTGATCCCCCTACCTGGCGCGCCAAAGATGACGTGGGAAACCACGACCACCTATGGGGCCATCAGCCCCTTTTGGTTCGGCGG
This sequence comes from Aegilops tauschii subsp. strangulata, assembly GCF_002575655.3. Taxonomy (NCBI): domain Eukaryota; kingdom Viridiplantae; phylum Streptophyta; class Magnoliopsida; order Poales; family Poaceae; genus Aegilops; species Aegilops tauschii. The sequence continues at coordinate 307,113,641 of NC_053036.3, forward strand.
GGGGATGGGCACGTTGCACAAAGAGCGAAGAAGCATAACACAGCACGGCAGAGATCACATGGGCTTTTACCCAGGTTCGGGCTACCATGAGGCGTAAAACCCTACTCCTACTTTGGTGGATTGATGGTGGATAATGGTGGAAAATGCAGTGCTCTTGCCCGGCAGGGTTGCCTCAGGGCGAGAGTTGCTACGCGCGTATGAATGTGCGAGGGTCCGAATCCTTTCTACGGTTGCCATCGGCCTCCTTTTATAGATGAAGGGGTCACCACAGTGGTAAATCTATCTTTACATACTGATTAGATAGCAAACAGTGCTATCATATATAACTCTGCAGGTTGACAGAGCGCATTAAATGCGCCGCTCGATGTCACATCACAGTGTGCCTGGCAAGCCTTGCCGGGCTGTTTTGCTTGACACGTCTCAGGACGGGTGTCGTATGGAAGTGTTTTCTGTAGGAAGTGGCTGCCATGTGACAGGAAGCTGCCATTTAGTCACTTAGGGGCTTGTCACCGCACCGATTAATGACTTGCGTCGCTGTGAGGTGGTGCGGTCGAGCGGTTTGCCTCCGCAAGTCCCGGCAGGCCTGCCGAGATGATCTGGAGGCTTGCTTCCGGGGTAACCCCATACTTCCAGGCTCGACTGCCCAACAAGGGAGGTTTTTCCCTTAGTGACGTCTTGTCTCTCTGGCTTGACTTGGTCTTCTCAACCAGCCCTCTGATTCTTCAAAGAAATGATCCCTTCGTGCTTGATCTGATCTTGGTGCTGCAATCTTGTTCTTGGGCTCGGTGGCTTGCTGTCCATGCAAGAGTCAGGGGAAAACATACACCCGTGTCTGTGTACCCCGACAAGTTTACTACATCACCCTTTCCTCTTCAAGGGAAAAATTAACGCAAGCTCAAGAAGTAGGAGTTAGTTATCAAACTTATAAAGTGCGGTACAAAGTGCGGTGTGTAGTTTTTTTTGCGGAAAAAAGTGCGGTGTGTAGTTAGTCACGTTAAATAGGGAGTTTCTTTTCTTTAATGTCACGTACACAAATTGAAACAATTGTTGTGGAGAGAAAAAGAAAAATCACTCCAATATGTATATATATATATATGTACGCAGGAGCGTGAGCGCTTGCTTTACTAGGGTTGCTCTCTTCACTCTCTTACCCTCTCAAGATCTAAACAAGATAGGAGTGGCCACATCCCGTCTCTGCTCACAGCTGATCACAGATCCGGCCGGATCCCCTCGGCCGGGGTGTAGGGGAGTAGGTGCATCCTTCACGCGGTCATCGACAGCGAGGGAGGAAATCAACAGCTGCCGGCGTGTCCCGATCGGCTGCCCGTACCATTCTCTCTGACACAGCGCCAGCTCGTGAGGTCCTCCAACCCCATCTTCCTCCCTGTCAAATTGTGGCTAGATCCGCCCTCCCGCCGCCCTCCTAGCCACATCCCGACGACCCTCAGGTATAACTTCCTTCGAAAACGGCCTTGCTCTACTGCCCTAGCTCCCCACGTGGCTGCATGTGGATCTTTTTTTAGTTCCATCAGCTCTTCCAAAGCCACCTTATTTTTTAGTATTATTAGTGGTAAACATACTTCATGCAGCCGAATCTAGGACTTGGTTCAAACAGGGAAGAATGGGGGGAAAGTCATAGCATGAATCTAGGACTTGATTCAAAGAGGAAATAACAAGGGGAAGTAGTAGAGACTGGATACCCAACTGGTCTCTTGGTTGAAGAGGGAAATAAAGGGAAAATGTAGTACAAACAGGTTAAAGAACATATATGTTATTGGTTAAAAAAGGTCAGAAAGTAGCGGCTGGGGACAAGTCAACAGAGTATGTGTAGGATTAGATTTGCTGCCCTCACATAGTAAAAGGTGGGTAAAGAGAACAAAATTGGGACCAACCCAGATCTTGATTGGATGTTGGCATCACCACTTTATGCCTCCCTATAGGTACATGGTGCTGATGTGTCCACTATATATCGCATGCCCTTATACCAACATTTTGTTGTTATTAATGTAAGGGTGCTTGTAAAACGAAGAAATCCCACTGTTACAGTAAGGACATGTCTGACCAATGTTATTGTTAATCTAATGCCTCCAGTAATATGATGCAATTAAACTGTTTTTCAAATGGTACTCTCCTGCTATTTTCCCATTATGATAGGTAAGTTGCCTCTTTACGCTGGTGAATGTCCTGGTGTTCCCACTGTCCCATGCCATTGTACCAACTCTTTACTTGCTGTTACTCTAATGTATCTGGTAAAACAAGCAATGCCACCATTAAAGTAATGCCATATTTGAGTAATGTCATTGTTGATCGCAATGCTTCCGGTAATATGAAGCAATGCTGCCGTTCTAAATTTCTACTTTCCTTGTGTGATTGCCATGAAGATAATGAAGATGCTTCTTTTCATTTCGTGTATGTTTCATATCTGGTTATTGACCAGTAACTGTTTTCTTTCTATCATTTTTGTGCAGATAGGGTTATCCCTTTCACCTCGTTGCTATTGTGACCTTTTGGTGAACTACACAAAACACTTATTTTTGAAAGAGTGTCTTGTGCAATTCTACTAAAATGTCACATGGGCAACATCTTTCGATTTTAATGGAACTGCACAAAGGGTGATTGGAGTTCCTAACCTCTTCGGCTAACTCTACCAGTAATCTCATGCAACTGTTTATTTGACTTTGCAAGATTAGCCGCCACCGTCACCACAATGGCACTTTTTTAGTGGAACCGCACAATTCGATAAGCAAATTATAGTTGCACATTGCATGAGCATGACAACTAACCGTAATGTTGCTCAATTTAGTGCAACTAATAAAGAAGAAGCTGCCAGCTCATGAGACCAAGTACTTCTTGCTAGCTGCATGATGCAAACATTACTTCATTTAGGTGAACTGAACACAAAAAGATGGCATGAATTGAATCATTCGAGTGGAGCTGCAGGTTCACCACTTGCATAAGGCGTATCTAGGAGAATCGAGTCCTGAATTGGATGAGTCCATCAGGCCTACTGTCGTGGCGGCGTAGGGCCCCTCTCTCAGTTATGGTTCCCATGACCGGGTATGTTCCTTTTTTGTTGTTTTTGACTCTGCATCCAGCTAGTGATCTTGTGCTACTGTTTTGCACTGCCATGCGAAAGCAAGAATGATAGTGATTTTGCATCTCATTTAATGCCACTAATAATTTGAGGCAATCTTTTGGCACCGCTACTGCCACTAATAAAATGAAGTAATAATGCATTTAAAATAGAGCTAGTGTCTCATCAATCAAGTCCATGTGCACTGCATCAATCTCATAGCATGTGCACTGAACTAGTTGAGTCCATCAGGCCTACCTTCGAGGATGTGCGGGCCCCTCTCTCCGTCGTGGCATGGTGGGCGCCATAATTTTTGTTGAACTGCACAAAAAAAGAGATTGGAATGAGTTGACGCTCCCCTTATACTGCCACACTCAGGTTGTTAATATATGTCAACGAATCGCCTCCATGGTAAGATACAGGGCCCCGAAGAATAACTTGATCTCCCAAAGTCATCTCACATAGGTCAGTACTATCCTTTATCCACATGATCATGCTTTGTCATACTGTGCTAACGTTGTATTTTTTAATGAAGCTATTCTATCACAATCTTTTCTTGTTTTGAAAATAAAGTTGCTTCAACTAGTGCCACTATTATAGTAATCATGCTCTTAAGTTTGATTGTGTTAAATCTTTTATGGATACCGATGCTTTTCGTGAATTAGCACTAAATATGGACTTGACTCTGCGATAGTAGCTTCTTTCTGTGAATCTTTGCTACTCATGTTGATCTCCCTAAGGAGAAGTGGTTTAAATATCATCCTCCCATTGAAGTTAAAGTAGTAGAACCTATTAAAGTTGAAGAAGAAACTATTACTTATAATGTTGATCCTGTTGTTCGTTCTGCTTATATTGAGAAACCACCTTTTCCTACTAGAATAAAGGAACATGCTAAAGCTTCAACTGTGGTTCGTAAGAGTTATACTAGAACACCTACACCCCCTGAACAAATTAAAGTTGAACCTAGTATTGCTATGGTTAAAGATCTCTTGGTTGATAATATTGATGGGCAGGTTATTTATTTCTGTGATGAAGCTGCTAGAATTGCTAAACACAATATTAAAGATAAACATCGACCTGCTGTTGGCATGCCTGTTGTTTCTGTTAAAATAGGAGATCATTGTTATCATGGCTTATGTGATGTGGGTGCTAGTGTGAGTGCAATTCCTTTTACTTTATATCAAGAAATTATGAATGCTATTGCACCTGCTGAGATAGAAGATATCGATGTTACTATTAAGCTTGCCAATAGGGATACTATATCAGCAATTGGGATTGTTAGAGATGTTGAAGTCTTGTGTGGGAAAATTAAATACCCTACTGATTTTCTTGTTCTTGGTTCCCCACAAGATGATTTTTGTCCCATTATATTTGGTAGACCTTTCTTGAATACTGTTAATGCTAAGATAGACTGCGAGAAAGAAATTGTTACTGTAAGTTTTGGGGATATGTCTCATGATTTTAATTTCTCTAAATTTTGTAGACAACCCCATGATAAAGAATTGCCTAGTAAGGATGAAATTATTGGTCTTGCTTCTATTGCCGTGCCTCCTATTGATCCTTTAGAAAAATATTTGCAAGACCATGAAAATGATATGTTTATGAATGAAAGAAAGGAATTAAATGAAATATTCTTTAATCAAGGGCCTGATACGTCTCCAACGTATCTATAATTTTGTATTGTTCCATGCTATTATATTATCTATCTTGGATGTTTTATATGCATTTATATGCTATTTTATATGATTTTTGGGACTAACCTATTAACCTAGAGCGCAGTGCCAGTTTCTGTTTTTTCCTTGTTTTTAGTTTTGCAGAAAAGGAATATAAAACAGAGTCCAATTGAGCTAAAATTTACGGTGATTTTTTATGGACCAGAAGAAGCCCCCGAAGCAAAAGAGTTGGGCCAGAAGAGCCACGAGGCCTCCACAAGGGTGGATGGCGCGCCCTACCCCTCGGGCGCGCCCTCCGACCTTGTGGGCTCCTCATGGACCTCCCCTGACATGAAACGACAACAAAAATTCCTATAAATACAGAAACCCCCAAAAAGAAATCTAGATCGGGAGTTCCGCCGCTGCAAGCCTCTGTAGCCACCAAAAATCAATCGGGGCCCTGTTCCGGCACACTGCCAGAGGGGGAATCCATCACCGGTGGCCATCTTCATCATCCCGGCGCTATCCATGACGAGGAGGGAGTAGTTCACCCTCGGGGCTGAGGGCATGTACCAGTAGCTATGTGTTTGATCTCTCTCTCGTGTTCTTGATTTGGCACGATCTTGATGTACTGCGAGCTTTGCTATTATAGTTGGATCTTATGATGTTTCTCCCCCTCTACCTTCTTGTAATGGATTTAGTTTTCCCTTTCAAGTTATCTTATCGGATTGAGTCTTTAAGGATTTGAGAACACTTGATGTATGTCTTGCATGTGCTTATCTATGGTGACATGGTATATTCACGTAATCTACTTAATGTATGTTTTGGTGATCAACTTGCGGGTTCTGTGACCTTGTGAACTTATGCATAGGGGTTGGAACATGTTTTCGTCTTGACTCTCCGGCAGAAACTTTGGGGCACTCATTGAAGTTCTTTGTGTTGGTTTGAATAGATGAATCTGAGATTGTGTGATGCATATCGTATAATCAAACCCGTGGATACTTGTGGTGACATTGGAGTATCTAGGTGACTACTACCTCTTGAGCACTGCGTTGGTTTTCCCTTGAAGAGGAAAGGGTCATGCAGCAAAGTAGCGTAAGTATTTCCCTCGGTTTTTGAGAACCAAGGTATCAATCCAGTAGGAGGCCACGCACGATTCCCTCGCACCTACACAAACAAATAAATCCTCGCAACCAACGCAATAATGGGGTTGTCAATCCCTTCATGGTCACTTACGAGAGTGAGATCTGATAGATATGATAAGATAATATTTTTGGTATTTTTATGATAAAGATGCAAAGTAAAGAAAGCAAAATAAAGACGACGCTAGAAATAACTTGTTGACGGAAGATTAATATGATGGAAAATAGACCCGGGGGCCATAGGTTTCACTAGTGGCTTCTCACGAGAGCATAAGTATTACGGTGGGTGAACAAATTACTGTTGAGCAATTGACAGAATTGAGCAGAGTTATGAGAATATCTAGGTATGATCATGTATATAGGCATCACGTCCGAGACAAGTAGACCGACTCCTGCCTGTATCTACTACTATTACTCCACACATCGACCGCTATTCAGCATGCATCTAGAGTATTAAGTTCATAAGAACAGAGTAACGCTTTAAGTAAGATGACATGATGTAGAGGGATAAACTCATGCAATATGATATAAACCCCATCTTGTTATCCTCGATGGCAACAATACAATACGTGCCTTGCTGCCCCTACTGTCACTAGGAAGGGACACCGCAAGATTGAACCCAAAGCTAAGCACTTCTCCCATTGCAAGAAAGATCAATCTAGTAGGCCAAACCAAACTGATAATTCGAAGAGACTTGCAAAGATAACCAATCATACATAAAAGAATTCAGAGAAGATTCAAATATTGTTCATAGATAAACTTGATCATAAACCCACAATTCATCGGTCTCAACAAACACACCGCAAAAGAAGATTACATCAAATAGATCTCCACAAGAGAGGGGGAGAACATTGTATTGAGATCCAAAAAGAGAGAAGAAGCCATCTAGCTAATAACTATGGACCCGAAGGTCTGAGGTAAACTACTCACACATCATCGGAGAGGCTATGGTGTTGATGTCGAAGCCCTTCGTGATCGATGCCCCCTCTGGCGGAGCTCCGGAAAAGGCCCTAAGATGGGATCTCACGGGTACAGAAGGTTGCAGCGGTGGAATTAGGTTTTTGGCTCCGTATCTGGTAGTTTGGGGGTACGTAGGTATATATAGGAGGAAGAAGTACGTCGGTGGAGCAACGTGGGGCCCACGAGGGTGGAGGGCGCGCCCAGGGGGGTAGGCGCGCCCCCTACCTCGTGCCTTCCTGGTTGATGTCTTGACGTAGGGTCCAAGTCCTCTGGATCACGTTCGTTCCGAAAATCACGTTCCCGAAGGTTTCATTCCGTTTGGACTCCGTTTGATATTCTTTTTCTGCGAAACTCTGAAATAGGCAAAAACAACAATTCTGGGCTGGGCCTCCGGTTAATAGGTTAGTCCCAAAAATAATATAAAAGTGTATAATAAAGCCCGTTAATGTCCAAAACAGAATATAATATAGCATGGAACAATAAAAAATTATAGATACGTTGGAGACGTATCAGTGACATTAGGGTTTTGGTTGATGTGTATCGTAAGGTGTTATTTTAGTGTGAACTCTAGGGCTGTTTGTGACACTTATAGGAATAGCCCAATAGATCGATCAGAAAAAATAACTTTGAGGTGGTTTCGTACCCTACAATAATCTCTTCGTTTTTGTTCTCCGCTATTAGTGACTTTGGAGTGACTCTTTGTTGCACGTTCAGGGATTGTTATATGATCTAATTATGTTATCATTGTTGAGAGAACTTGCACTAGTGGAAGTATGAACCCTAGGCCTTGTTTCCAAGCATTGCAATACCATTTTCACTCACTTTTACCACTTGCTACCTTGCTGTTTTTATAATTTGAGATTACAAAAACCTATATCTACTATCCATACTACACTTGTATCACCATCTCTTTGCCGAACTAGTGCACCTATACAATTTACCATTGTATTGGGTGTGTTGGGGACACAAGAGACTCTTTGTTATTTGGTTGCAGCGTTGTTTGAGAGAGACCATCTTCATCCTACGCCTCTCACGGATTGATAAACCTTAGGTCATCCACTTGAGGGAGATTTGCTATTGTCCTACAAAACTCTGCGCTTGGAGGCCCAACACGAGTCTACAAGAAGAAGGTTGCGTAGTAGACATCAGGGCTTGTTTTGAAACACAATTTGCCTGTTGAAATCCTTGGGGATCCTTCTCCACCCAAGGGTGATCCCGTGTTTGGGCTTAAACAATTACCTAATACTTTGAAATATGCTTAACTTGATGAAAAGAAGATATATCCTATTATTATTGCGCTAACCTTTCAGAGCATGAAGAAAAGAGATGATTGAAAACTCTGAAAAAGCACCATGCCGCTATTGGATATACTCTTGATGATCTTAAGGGCATTAGTCCCACTCTATGTGAGCACAAAATTAATATGGAGCCTGATGCTAAACCAGTTGTTAATCACCAACGACGGTTAAATCCTAAGATGAAAGAAGTGGTAAGAAACAAAATACTAAAGCTTTAGGAGGCAGGTATAATTTATCCTATTGCTGATAGTAGATGGGTAAGCCCTGTTCATTGTGTCCCTAAGAAGGGACGTATTACTGTTGTTCCTAATGATAAGAATGAATTGATCCCTCAAAGAATTGTTATAGGTTATAGAATGGTAATTGACTTTTGCAAATTAAACAAAGCTACTAGAAAAGATCATTACCCTCTACCTTTTTATTGATCAAATGCTAGAAATACTATCCAAACATACACATTTTTGCTTTCCAGATGGTTATTCTGGTTTCTCTCAAATACCTGTGCCAAAGAGGACCAATAAAAGACCACTTTTACTTGCCTTTTCGGTACTTCTGCTTATAGACGTATGCCTTTTGGTTTATGCAATGCACCTGCTACCTTTCAAAGATGTATGACTGCTATATTCTCTGACTTTTGTGAAAAGATTGTTGAGGTTTTCATGGATGATTTCTCCGTTTACGGAACTTCTTTTGATGATTACTTAAGCAAGCTTGATCGAGTTTTGCAGAGATGTGAAGAAACTAATCTTGTCTTGAATTGGGAGAAGTGCCACTTTATGGTTAATGAAGGTATTGTATTGGGGCATAAAATTTATGAAAGAGGTATTGAAGTTGATAAAGCTAAAGTATACGCTATTAAAAATATGCCGTGTCCTAAAGATATCAAAGGTATAGGAAGTTTCCTTGGTCATGCTAGTTTCTATAGGAGGTTTATTAAAGACTTCTCTACAATTTCTAGGCCTCTCACTAATATCTTGCAAAAAGTTGTTCCTTTTGTTTTTTATGATGATTGTGTAGAAGCATTTGAAATACTTAAGAAAGCCTTGACTTCTGCTCCTATTGTTCAGCCAACTGATTGGAATTTACCCTTTGAAATTATGTGTGATGCTAGTGATTATGTTGTTCGTGTTGTTGTAGGACAAAGAGTTGATAAGAAGTTGAATGTTATTCATTGTGCTAGTAAAATCTAGATAGTGCCTAGAGAAATTATGCTACTACTGAAAAAGAATTTTTAGCAGTTGTTTTTGCTTGTGATAAGTTCAGATCTTATATTATTGATTCCAAAGTAACTGTTCACGCTGATCATGCTTCTATTAAATATCTTATGGAAAAGAAAGATGCTAAACCTAGACTTATTAGATGGGTTCTCTTGCTGCACGAATTTGATTTGCATATTATTGATAGAAAGGGAGCTGAGAACCCCGTTGCAGACAACTTGTCTAGGTTAGAGAATGTTCTTGATGACCCACTACCTATTCATGATAGTTTTCCTGATGAGCAATTAGCTGTCATAAATGCTTCTCGTAATACTCCATGGTATGCTGATTATGCTAATTACATTGTTGCTAAATTTATACCACCTAGTTTCGCATACCAGGAAAAGAAAAAGTTTTTCTATGATTTAAGACATTACTTTTGGGATGACCCACACCTTTATAAAGAAGGAGTAGATGGTGTTATTAGACGTTGTGTACCTGACCATGCACTGGAACAGATCCTACGCAAGTGCCACTCTGAGACTTACGGAGGACACCATGCTGGAGATAGAACTGCACACAAGGTATTGCAATCCGGTTTTTATTGGCCTACTCTCTTCAAGGATGCTCGTAAGTTTGTCTTGTCTTGTGATGAATGTCAAAGAATTGGCAATATTAGTAGACGTCAGGAAATGCCTATGATTATTCACTTGTTATTGAACCATTTGATGTTTGGGGCTTTGATTATATGGGACCTTTTCCTTCCTCTAATGGGTACACACATATATTAGTTGCTGTTGATTACGTTACTAAGTGGGTAGAAGCTATTCCAACTAGTAGTGCGGATCATAACACTTCTATTAAAATGCTTAAAGAAGTTATTTTTCCGAGGTTTGGAGTCACTAGATATTTAATGACTGATGGTGGTTCACATTTTATTGATGGTGCTTTCCGTACATTGCTTGCTAAATATGATGTTAACCATAGAATTGCATCTCCAAATCATCCTTAGTCTAGTGGGCAAGTAGAATTGAGCAATAGAGAGATTAAATGTATTTTGTAAAAGACTGTTAATAGATCTAGAAAGAATTGGTCTAAGAAACTTGATGATGCATTATGGGCTTATAGAACTACTTATAAAAACCCTATGGGTATGTCTCCATATAAAATGGCTTATGGAAACACTTGTCACTTACCTCTTGAACTAGAACATAAAGCTTATTGGGCAATCAAAGAGCTCAACTATGATTTCAAACTTGCCAGTGAGAAGAGGTTATTTGACATAAGCTCGCTTGATGAATGGAGAGCCCAAGCCTATGAGAATGCCGAATTTTTCAAAGAAAAAGTTAAAAGATGGCATGACAAAAGGATACAAAAGCGTGAGTTTAATGTAGGTGATCATGTTTTGCTATACATCTCTCATTTAACTTTTTTTGCAGGAAATCTTCTCTCTAAATGGGAAGGTCCTTACATTATCGAGGAGGTCTATTGTTCCGGTGTCATCAAAATCAACAACGCCGAAGGAACAAATCTGAAGGTGGTAAACGATCAAAGAATCAAACGTTATATCTCAAGTACTCCCATAAATGTTGAAACTAATATAATTAATACTATAACACCGGAGGAGTACATAAGGGACACTTTCCAAAATGTTTCAGACTCCGAAAAGGAATAGGTATGTGGTACGGTAAGTAAACCGACTCCAAAACTGTTCTGATAGCAATTTTTCTCTGTTTTGGAATATTCTAAAATTAGGAAAATTAAAATTGTGGCCACCTCTCGTGCCCTCCGGACTTCGTTTTCTTGCACAATACTTCTTTTGTTTGGTAAAAAATCATTATATAATCTCCCGAAGGTTTGACCACCATACCAGGACAAAATTCTCTGTTCTTGTGTTTAGCTAATTCTGCAGCAGATTTGGAGTAAGATGTCGTCCCAAGATTCGGAGGGAGAGAGCTATCTAGCTGATTACATTGCAGACCCCAACGTTTACCGGGATGTGGTGCATTATGGTTGGACCACGGAGGAAGAAGAAGAGTATGACCGGAAAGGAAAAGAAGAGACAAGTTCCGATGAAGAGGAAGTCCCACTACCCCAACCTGGGGACATGCACGTGGAGTTCAAAAAGTCAAGTCTCCCACTAAAGCAAAGAAACCTAAGATTGAGTTTATCCCTTTCCGTCTTTTGCAGGAGAGCAATCAAGAATTATGCAAAAAGATATTAATACTAGAGTGGGAGATTGATGATCTAAAGGAGGAAAATTCCATCCTCAAGCGTAAGCTAAGGAGGAAGGACGTGCTTTCATCAACAACTCCATCATCACCACCTCCGAAGAAAGAGACATAAATACATGGGTATGGGCACTCCCCTTGGAAACTCCCAAGCTTGGGGGAGGTGCCCCGGTATCGTATCACCATCACACCTTTACTTTTATCTTTTTCTTAGTTTGATCCTTTTGGTTATATCTTGATCTAGTAGAATAAAGTTTTTAGTATGATCTAGCTTTGAGTTTTGTTTCGAGATCTATCTATGTAATCGAGTTCGTGAGCTATATAATAAAAAGTTGTTTTGAGTTGAGGGCTTTGCTTTCTTGCTATGATCTTGAGGGAATAAAATAAGAGAAAGTAATAAAAAGAAATAAAAATATCATATAATGATCCTATGGAGAGTATGACTTCACATATAAAGAGTATGAGGAATACAATTTGTTGAGAGTTCACAAACATAGTTTTGGTCATTGTTGCAATTAATAGGAAGTAATAAAGAAAGAGAGGTTTTACATATAAATATACTGTCTTGGACATCTTTTGTGATTGTGAGCACTCATTAAAATATGACATGCTAAAAAGTTGATGTTGGACAAGGAAGACAACATAATGGGTTATGTTTTCTTATATCCGAATAGAAGTTATATTGTCATGGATCCTCCAACATGTTGATCTTGCTTTTCCCTCTTATGATAGCCCAATCCTTTGCACCAAGTAAAGATACTACTTGTGCATCCAAATATCCCTTAAACCCAGTTTTACCGTGAGAGTCCACCATACCTACCTAGGGATTGAGTAAGATCCTTCAAGTAAGTTGTCATCGGTGCAAGCCATAAAAATTGCTCTCTAAATATGTATGATCTATTAGTGTGAAGAAAATAAGCTTTATACGAACTTGTGATATGGAAGAAATAAAAGCGACGGACTGCATAATAAAGTTCTTTATCACAAGCGGCAATATAAAGTGACGTTCTTTTGCATTAAGATTTTGTGCATCCAACCATAAAAGCGCATGACAACCTCTGCTTCCCTCTTCGAAGGGCCTATCCTTTACTTTTATCTTCTACCCTTATACAAGAGTCATGGTGATCTTCACATTTCCTTTTTACACTTTTTCCTTTTGGCAAGCACTATGTGTTGGAGAAAGATCCAGATATATATATCCACTCGGTTGTAGGTTATCATAAAGTATTATTGTTGACATTACCCTTGAGGTAAAAGGTTGGGAGGAGAAACTATAAGCCCCTATCTTTCTCTGTGTCCGACTGAGGCTTTGAACCTATAAGTATCGCGTGAGTGTTAGCAATTGTGAAAGACTAAATGATAGATCAGTATGTGGACTTGCTGAAAAGCTCTTGAATTGACTCTTTCCAATGTTATGATAAATTGGAATTGCTTCAATGACTGAGATCATAGTTTGTTAGTTTTCAATGAAGTTTTTGATTCATACTTTACCTTGTGAACGAATTTTTACTTTAGCATAAGAAATTATATGACAATATATGCTGCTGTTCTAAAAATGATCATGAGGCCCTCATGTCCGTATTTTATTTTATCGACACCTCTATCTCTAAACATGTGGACATATTTTTTGATTTTGGCTTTCGCTTGAGGACGAGCGAGGTCTAAGCTTGGGGGAGTTGATACGTCCATTTTGCATCATGCTTTTATATCGATATCTATTGCATTATGGGCTGTTGCTACACATTATAGCACAATACTTATGCCTTTTCTCTCTTATTTTACAAGATTTACATGAAGAGGGAGAATGCCGACAGCTGGAATTCTGGGCTGGAAAAGGAGCAAATATTGGTGTCCTATTCTGCATAACTCCAAAAGTCCTGAAACTTCACGGAGTGTCATTTTGGAATTAATAAAAAATATTGGGCGAAGAAAGCACCAGAGACCATCTTCTGGGCGCGCCCCCTACCTTTTGATCCCCCTAGCAGGTCTCCGGTGCCCATCTTCTGTTATATGGTGTGTTTTGACCTAGAAAAAATCATAAGGAAGCTCCTGGGACCAAGAGCCGCCATCTCGAGGCGGAACCTGGGCAGAACCAATCTTGGGCTCCGGCGGAGCTATTCTACCGGGGAAACTTCCCTTCGGGAGGGGGAAATCAAAGCCATCGTCATCACCAACGATCCTCTCATCGAGAGGGGGTCAATCTCCATTAACATCTTCACCAACACCATCTCCTCTCAAACCCTAGTTCATCTCCTGTATCCGATCTCTGTCTCAAAACCCTTAAATTGGTAGCTGTGGGTTGCTAGTAGTGTTGAATACTCCTTGTAGTTGATGCTAGTTGGTTTATCCGGTGGAAGATCATATGTTCAGATCCTTAATTGTAATTAATACTCCTCTGATTATGAACGTGAATATGCTTTGTGAGTAGTTACATTTGTTTCTGAGGACATGGGAGAAGTCTTGTTATAAGTAATCATGTGAATTTGGTATTCGTTCGATATTTTGATGAAATGTATGTTCTCTTTCGTCTAGTGGTGTTATGTGAACGTCGACTGCATGGCACTTCACCATGATTTGGGCCTAGGGGAAGGCATTGAGAAGTAATACGTAGATGATGGGTTGCTAGAGTGATAGAACCTTAAACCCTAGTTTATGCGTTGCTTCGTAAGGGCTTGATTTGGATCCATATGTTTCATGCTATGGTTAGATTTATCTGAATTCTTCTTTCGTAGTTGCGGATGCTTGAGAGAGGGTTAATCATAAGTGGGAGGCTTGTCCAAGGAAGGACATCACCCAAGCACCAGTCCAGCCACATATCAAATTATCAAAGTAACGAACGTGAATCATATGAGCATGATGAAAACTAGCTTGATAGTAATTCCCATGTGTCCTCGGGAGAGCTTTGCTTTATATAAGAGTTCGTCCAGGCTTGTCCTTTGCTACAAAAAGGATTGGGCCACCTTGCTGCACCTTAGTTACTATTGTTACTTGTTACCCGTTACGAATTATCTTATCCCAAAACTATTTGTTATCGATAATTTTAGTGCGTGCAGAGAATACCTTGCTGAAAATCGCTTGTCATTTACTTCTGCTCCTTGTTGGGTTCGACACTCTTACTTATCTAAAGGACTACTATAGATCCCCTATACTTGTGGGTCATCAGGCACTAGCTCAACCGACCCACCCTGCACCTAAACAAGTCAACCCTCATATTCCCCTCCGCCTGCGTCTTCCCTGGCTCTGATTAGTTCTGGTCTGGGGTCTTGACTTTGCCCTCCGCCTTGGTGCTCTCTCCGTGGCACCGCCGTCTCTCATTCTCAACATGGTCAACAAACGAGAGGAATCGGGAGATGACTCTACGTGGAGAGGCTGATAGTCTAGGCCCACCAAGTCCACGGCCTACAGACACAGTTGATACAGCAGGTTTCAACATTTTTTTAGGTCCAACAAGTATCAAGTGGCCTCTGGGCCTCCCGGCCTATCTTGTTTTATAACATTAGCGGCCCAACTTATGTTTGTTTTTTCAAGACAACACACCACCCAGTTCTATTTTTCTATAAGAATGCCAAACTAAACCTATGTTTTCCCTTCTATAATAGTATATATATATATATATATATTATTTTATTACATATATATATTTGAAGCAACCTAAGGTTCCCGTTTGACCTGTCCTTCATCCAACCTTTGTATAGACCTTACCACTTCCTTTCCTTTTCTTTTTTATTAGTCCTATCTCTGATTTTTCTCCCACTTTGTTTTTTGAGATAATCTGACTTTTCTCCCACTAGTTTTCCCTCGAACCAACTCAAGTGTCCCACGTCTAGCCTAAAAGATATAATACCCCACGTCTTATTAACTCATCAAATTAAAATAATATTTTATTTCATAAATGATAAGTTCTTACAAAATAATAATAATAATTGTTTAACAATAAGCTTGCAAATTAATTCCTGGTGAACATAGGCTTGCTAAGATTTTACTGACCAATGCAGTAATAGACGTACAATCGTGTGTTTATGTTTTTATAACATTTCTCTGTCCAACCTAACATGATAACCCAGCCCAGCAAATCCGTGTATTTCGATTTGGTTTTTGCAAATGGGCTGTAAATTCTAACAAAACACATAAATGGGCTGCATAGATGCTACATTATTGTTTCACCGAGCGCACCAAATGGGCTTGCTGACATGTGGGCCAATAGGGCAAAGCCTAAGCAAGGCTTTGGATTTACATCCAACGGCCGACATTCTTCTTCAATCTCTTGTCTTCTTCCTCCAGCGCTATCGGGACCGCCTGCTCCAGCCTCCGGCCTCCAGCGGCGCTGCTTCGCGCACCTCGGAGCAAAACACTACCCCACGGACGGCCAGGCCATCCCTCCACACCTCCTCACCTCCTGTTATTCTCCGCCGAGTGTAGCCCAAGCCCGCACCCGAACCAGTCAAGTCTCGCACTCCTCTCCGTCTGCGACTCCACCACCGCGTCTTTCCCATCTCTAGGTCGTTCCCGTCTGGGGCCTCACCGTCGTCCACCGCCTTGGTGCACTTAGCGCGGCGTGGTTAGAATGGTCAACAAGCGAGAGTCATCATAAGACGACTGTACGTGGAGAGGCTGATAGTGGGGACGCACCACGTCCATGGGCGCACGCATGCAACTGCCTCCTTTTTACGCGGAAAAATAATGTTTCCTTGCCCTGACAGCTAGGACCAGCTACATCTTCGCAGGCCAGGAAGTGCATCCTTATTACACGCAAAAAATGATTCCTCCCCCTGACGGCTGGGACCCACCAGCTATATCTTCGGACGGAATGAAGTGCCTCCATAACACCCCTGACAGTTGGGACCCACCAGGTCGAAGCGTATGTAGCGTTATGTGTCTGGTCGCAAACATGTACATACATACTGGTGGATCGGTCCCTTTCCAATGATGAACAGTGGCTGAGCAAGGAGCGGTGTGTGCCATAGTAGAGCCCCGACGTAGTAGTTCAGGCAGTCCTATCTAAATCGTGCACACGGCCACACTGTGAAAAACTAAATACGACCACGTACGTACATAGGGGGGTGTCTCGAATGCGTACAACAACGACGTCTATTCGTCTGCAGCCAACCGACTGGGTCGGAATGCGTCCTGTTCATCGGGAGCCAACCGGCTTGGACGAAACAACCGAAACGGGGTCGTGTTCATCGACTTGGGGTCTGGCATACCGCAAAACGGAGGAAACAGAGTTCTCTTTGACCGCCTAAGATCAAAACGGGGTCCTGTTCACCCGGAGGGGTGTGGTGTACCGCAAAACGGAGGAAACAGACTTCTTTCCAACCACCTACGGTCAAAACGAGGTCCTGTTCATCAGGAGGGGTGGGGCGTACCGCAAAACGGGATTTCACATGCTACTGTTCATCCACCATCGACTACCTCTCCAGCCTCCACCTGCTACTGTTCATCCACCATCGACTTCCTCCAGCCTCCACCTGCGACTGTTCATTCACCGTCGACTTCCTCCAGCCTCCACCAACCACTGTTCATTCACTTGCTACTATTCATCTAGCCTCCATCGGCTACTATTCAACCAACCTCCATGGGGTCCTGTTCATCCATCCCCAACCGACTGGGATGTGTGGCGGCCTACTCGGGGTCCTGTTCATCCAGTGGCAACCGCCTTCTACCATGGGGTCCTGTTCATCCAGCGGCAACCGCCTACACACGGACCCCAGACTGTTCATCCGCAGCCAACCAACCGGCTGGACTCACCACGTCTCGACTCGTTCTATGTATCGTGCGCGCGGCATCAACGGGCACTGTTCATCCAGGGCAACTAAACCGGCTAGCTACTACGTCTTGCACGGGGGTTCGATCGGCTTCAGTAAGGAGCAGCAACGATCGATCGGGTCAAGTTAGCAGCGAAGGAGTCGGTCGGGTTCAGTTAGCAGCGAAGGATAGATCAATCAGCTTCAGTACGTAGCAGTGCAATCCCTCAGGTTTAGTAAGCGAACGCCACTCGCCCAGGTTCAGTTATAGCGACACGGCTCGCACCACACACACGCGTATGAGAGAGAAGTGCGTAAACCACACTGCATCGCTCGGCCCCGACCACCCACCATAACTGGCAACTCCACGAAAATTTCCTTGCCCTCACTTCTACCACGATTTTTATGTCATGGACGGCCCAAAGAATGTCATGCAAGTGCGTCCCCGGCCCGCCCGGGACGAAAAGCCCATTTTCTATCATGATTTTTTGTCATAGAAGTAGGAGCCCACCCGATAGAGGCGAGGGTGTCCCGATCTTTTGATGATATGATAACTATCGATTTGGTGGAGCCAACTTTGACGATCCGACTACAAACGTGCATGAAGTTGCGCCTTAGAAATCGCGAACCAATCTCCTGTGGTTACTGAGATGCTAGAAGCACGATCAGCCTGACCATGAAGGTCTATTCCCGCACGCAATCGAAGAACAAGCAGCACTATGATAATGCAATATGAATATTGTGAATATATATGAAGTATTGATAAATGTGGGGATCCGAAAGTGGTCTTGGTCTGGTCGTTGGACACAAACGAAGTACATGAAGTTGCAATGGCTATTTTTTAACTAAACAAATCCCAAGGAAAAAGCTACTAGATGGATCTACTTATATAGGACAAGGTGTGGTGGCCAAGGAGGTGGGAGAACGTCCCGAGGCAGCCTAAAACTAACCCTAGGTCGTACAAGGCCCATGGGCCCAAGTGAAGGTGATGCAACACCTTTGGACTTGTAGTTTGACTCAGATTCTGCTGCAGCGTTAGATTGTTTCGTTAATATCCCAACGCTCCAGATGAATTTGAAGGTGAATCCAATTGGGTTAGAAAGAGCATGAAATCTGATTTCCAACAAAAAAAGAATCACCCAATCCGTAGTCCGGATGAAACAGATCTTGGCGTTTTGAGTCAGCTATGTATGTGCAGTCAAATATGAGTACAGAACATGAGAGACTTGGACTCTATCTTCTCTTGGCCCAAAAGTGACGTGAGAGGACTTTTTGAACAATACCTAAACTTCTCTTTTTCCCTTACCTTCATATGTGGATTGTACAAATGTCCGAGACACCTGCAATTAGACATGGCACAAAATTCTGTGAAGTATCTTTTTGTCCTGGATAACATAAATAAATTATTGCATAGTTTGCATTAGAAATCACCTCACAAATATGCATGTATGCAATATTTTTGGCGGTAGCCAAGGTAGTCATGTCCTCATCATCCTCCCCTTCTTGAAAACAAAGCCGTCCTCGACGTTGCTTAATCTGAAATGTGGCTAACAGAAGAGACAAGGTGTACATGTTGTATATGTATATGTCATCCGTTTTTACTTCCCTTGGTTTTTGCACATATGACATGTGTATACATGAGTAACTTTCATAGTTCATAAAATATAAAGCCAAAATATTATCACAAGAAGTAGCAGGCATGAAAACATTGCAACTCAGTTTGCACATATAAGTGAAGCTTTTATTCATATCAAAAGATTGACAATGGTCATCATTAAAACATGCCAACATTGGTGAATAAACCTTACTTACATCAAATTACATGTTACAACATGCTTAAATAATCAAACATGCAATAGGTGATTTGACACGGAATCATCACCAAGATTAGAGGTCATATCAAAATGATTAAACATTGGTTCTTTTGCATCAACAATTAATTCAATGGGTGCACTCAAAATTGTTGGTATTTCAGCTGTTTGATCACATGACGCATTCATGACAGTAACATGATTCTCTAAAATAGGTGGTGTGCTCAAATCAATAGGTAATTCAACACATGATGTATTCAAGTTAACTAGCTATGCATCATTATCATGTGAAGTTATAGCATCAATACCTTTACTGCTAGCTTGTCGCAAAGACGTAGCTGATGTAGGTACGAACGATGATAATGTACCATATACTTGAGATGATGTCACACTCACAATCTATGGTGTGGCTGCTCTAGTAGGTGCAATGGTGGAGGAACCAACCGGTGGTGGTGAAAATGAATTGGAATAGTAGTTGTTGTAGTCACCCAATGCATCCTCCTGTATCTATTTCTCAAGGTACAAGCACAAACATACATACCAGTAATGCAACAAGGAATATACTGAAATCTTGTGCGAATATCATGGTTCAAACCACCAAAAAATCTATTCATTGTATCATCCTCAGATTCTTCTATGTCACAATCATTGAAAGTGTGTTAAGTCGACTAGATGGGGGTGAATAGGCGTTTTTTACAAATTCGTCATTGAGGAATTTCAGGGTGAAGAAATTCCTAAGCCACGAACGACTAGCAGCGGAATAAGTACTCAGATGCAAGCATAACAGAACAAAAGCACAGTCATCATGATGAAATGAAAACAAGCACAGAGTACAGAAAGTGTAAACAAAGGATAAGCAGGCTGAAGACAAAACTGACTGAAGAAATTGAACTGAGGAAATTGAGAAAGTCTTCAGTCAAAGTCTTCAAACAGTAGCAATCAAGTACACAATATAGTAATGAGGAAATGAAAGGGTTGAGGAAATAGAACCAGTTAGCTCGGTGAAGACAATGAATTTATTAGACCAGTTCCAACTGTTGTGACCGTTGTACGTCTGGTTGGAGCGGCTAGGTATTTAAACCCGAGGACACACAGTCCCGGACACACAGTCCTCACCGTATTCTCCTTGAGCTAAGATCACACAGACCTCGCCCAATCACTCGTGGTAAGTCTTCAGGTGACTTCCAAAGCTTCACAAACTCGGTCACTCGGCGATCCACAATTTCCTCTTGGATGCTCTAGACCATGACGCCTAACCGTCTGGAAGATGCGCATTCTTCAAAGGTAACAAGCATCGGATCCACACAGGAACAATCTCTTCAGTGATGCTCAATCACTTTTGGGTTTGTAGGTGTTTGGGTTTGGGTTTTCCTCACTTGATGATTTTCACTCAAAGTCCTCGGAGGATGGGATGCTCTCAATGACAAGTGTCAGTTTCTCTTGGAGCAGCCAACCAGCTAGTGGTTGTAGGGGGCGTCTATTTATAGCCTAGGGAGCAGCCCGACATGATAAGACATAAATGCCCTTCAATGATATGACCGTTAGGTGGATAAGATATTTTGGGACAACTGGCGCATAGCACAACAACTGTCGGAAATTTGAGGTTCAAATTCCTCAGGGCTATCATGTTCCTCACTTGTAGGCAATCCGCACTGGCGAATTCCTAACTCCCTAGTCCGAACAAATTCCTCAGAGACCAGAAGAACTTCTTCTTTGTCACTGAAGAAATTGACTAAACTGTATGAGCTTTCCAATGGCTTCACCCGAAGGGATTGGTAGGTGTAGGATTTTGAGATGAGCATCACTTGGAAACTTTTCCTTAGTTTTTCCTCGACCCCCTTTAACAGTACGGTGTTTCCATGACTCAAGAAAGAGAAAATGAAACTACGAAAACAAAATTCTTCACGCTTCATGTTCCTCGCATGAATATCAAGTCTTCACGGTCACACCAATTTCTTCACTTTCAAAGTCTTCGGAAAGCCAAAGTCTTAAGGTGAAGACATTCATTTTTAGGGGTTGACTTTCTCTGTAAATATCAAACTCCTCATAGACTTATAGACCTGTGTACACTCACAAACACATTAGTCCCTTAACCTATAAGTCTTCAATACACCAAAATCGCTAAGGGGCACTAGATGCACTTACAATGATGCATATAAGATTTGAACTCTTGGTAGTAAGCATGCACAGTGTTACTGCCTTGTTTTAATGGTTCCAATTTGCGAAGCAATTCACAACGATAGTAAGGAGGAAAAAATTGTTGTCACGTTACAGCTTTCAAATCTTTCCAAGTTGTTGGTTGGTTATCAATGTTTTTCTTACAATGCACACTCCACCAACCAGTAAATGCTCCAATGGCAGCTCGTACTCTCTCAATTTCAGAAGAAACACGGTGACTAAAAACTTGTTCTACTTTAAGCTCCCAAGCTAGATAAATAGCAGGATTAAATCTAACCTCAAATGACAGTAAAGAGATAACCTGACCATGTGCTTGTGTGTGTTGTCCCACCTCTCGTGATGGTGAAGACATGTCCGTCGTCTAAGAACTTCTATCTCCAGAACTTGTCATGATTAGTAGAAACAGGAAACAAAATTTGAGAATAATCTTCCTATGAACTACTAGGATGTGGTGGTAAAGCGCTCACAGTAAAGCAAATATCAATATCTTACAAGTTCTTATCATGCAGCAGGTGGTGACATGCAACCAGCGGTGTCAAATAACTTTGAAGATTGGGTAAAGCGATTGCCAGGGGAACGTACATATACGTGGTGTAGAAATATGTGGAGCTTGGAAGGATTAAATATATGGTAGCAAAAAATTAGCAATAATCAATTCAGAGATGCAATGCTGAATAAACACTCAACGATGGTACTCTGTTGGTCCTCGGCTAGATCGGACTAGAGACGCGAGCCTAGAACACTAATGAGGTCATGGCGTAGCACAACTAGCATCAATAAAGGATATGAAGTAGCTCTAGAGAACAAGATATAACTGAATATCACAATGGCAGAGAAACAACTGCCAAGCAGGATATACCAACAACTCTGTCTCCAACTTTCCTTTGGAAAATTTTGTGCCAATTTTTTGATAATTTTTCTACAGAACGCTATTGACACAAGTTTTCAAACACAAAAGAACCACTCAATCCTGAGTTGATAGGAGGAGTGGAATTTTTTTTCTAAAATTGGCCTAAAAATCTAGAACAAGCTGTGTTCGCGAACCTCGGAGGGCAAAAGACCTATTTAGAAGCCGATTTTTAAGTGTAAAATATTAAACAAGCTTCTGTAACTATTTAGATGTGGCTCGCCGCTAGCTTTAATTTGAGTACTCGCGGAGCCCAAACAAACTTTGTATGAGGAAGATATGCCTGTTTTACTGAATAGTGCACAAAACAGATTCCAATCCGAATTCAGGAACGAGATTGAG
Source organism: Aegilops tauschii subsp. strangulata (assembly GCF_002575655.3). Lineage (NCBI taxonomy): Eukaryota > Viridiplantae > Streptophyta > Magnoliopsida > Poales > Poaceae > Aegilops > Aegilops tauschii. Next base: position 307,136,175 of record NC_053036.3, read on the forward strand.
TCTAGATAGACCCGAATTTTGTTTTTTTCTTCTCTCACTTTTTTTCTTTCTCTCCTTTTTTTCTCTCACTTTTTTTTACTTTTTTTGTCTTTTTTTCTCTCTCCCTCTTTCCAAAACAAACTAGATAAGATGCGGATTGGATCAAGCGAAGATGTGAACGACCTCAACTATGATTATGACAACGAACGGTCGGTAGCACGTGGTGGAAACTGATGGATGGGCTGGTGGACAGCGGAAAGGATAACGATGCAGCGGCGGCATTGAAGGAAATATGCCCTAGAGGCAATAATAAAGTATTTTATATTTCCTTATATCATGATAAATGTTTATTACTCATGCTAGAATTGTATTAACCGGAAACATAATACATGTGTGAATACATAGACAAAAAGAGTGTCACTAGTATGCCTCTACTTGACTAGCTCGTTAATCAAAGATGGTTATGTTTCCTAGCCATAGACATGAGTTGTCATTTGATTAATGGGATCACCTCATTAGGAGAATGACGTGATTGACTTGACCCATTCCGTTAGCTTAGCACCCGATCGTTTAGTATGTTGCTATTGCTTTCTTCATGACTTATACATGTTCCTATGACTATGAGATTATGCAACTCCCGTTTACCGGAGGAACACTTTGTGTGCTACCAAACGTCACAACGTAAATGGGTGATTATAAAGGTGCTCTACAGGTGTCTCCAAAGGTACTTGTTGGGTTGGCGTATTTCGAGATTAGGACTTGTCACTCCGATTGTCGGAGAGGTATCTCTGGGCCCACTCGGTAATGCACATCACTATAAGCCTTGCAAGCATTGTGACTAATGAGTTAGTTGCGGGATGATGTATTACGGACGAGTAAAGAGACTTGCCAGTAACGAGATTGAACTAGGTATCGAGATACCGACGATCGAATCTCGGGCAAGTAACATACCGATGACAAAGGGAACAACGTATGTTTTTATGCGGTCTGACCGATAAAGATCTTCGTAGAATATGTGGGAGCCAATATGGGCATCCAGGTCCCGCTATTGATTATTGACCGGAGAGGTGTCTCGGTCATGTCTACATAGTTCTCGAACCCGTAGGGTCCGCACGCTTAACGTTACGATGACAGTTTTATTGAGTTTTGATGTACCGAAGGAGTTCGGAGTCCCGGATGAGATCGGGGACATGACGAGGAGTCTGGAAATGGCCGAGACGTAAAGATCGATATATTGGATGACTATATTCGGACTTCGGAAAGGTTCCGAGTGATTCGGGTATTTTTCGGAGTACCGGAGAGTTACGGGAATTCGTAATGGGCCTTAATGGGCCATACGGGAAAGGAGAAAAGACCCCAAAGGGTGGCCGCACCCCTCCCCATGGGCTAGTCCGAATTGGACTAGGGAGGGGGGGCGCCCCCTTCCTTCTTTCTCCTTCCCCCTTCCCTTCTCCTACTCCCACAAGGAAAGGAGGAGTCCTACTCCCGGTGGGAGTAGGACTCCCCCCTTTGGCTCGCCTCTCCCCTTGGCCGGCTGCCTCCCCCTTGCTCCTTTATATACGGGGGCAGGGGGGCACCCCATAGACACAACAATTGATCTATTGATCTCTTAGCCGTGTGCGGTGCCCTCCTCCACCAAATTACACCTCGATAGTATCGTTGCGGAGCTTAGGCGAAGCCCTGCGTCGGTAGAACATCATCATCGTCACCACGCCATCGTGCTGACGAAACTCTCCCTCAACACTCGGCTGGATCGGAGTTCGAGGGACGTCATCGAGCTGAACGTGTGTAGAACTCGGAGGTGCCGTGCGTTCGGTACTTGATCGGTCAGATCATGAAGACGTACGACTACATCAACCGCGTTGTGATAATGCTTCCGCTATCGGTCTACGAGGGTACGTGGACAACACTCTCCCCTCTCGTTGCTATGCATCACCATGATCTTGCGTGTGCGTAGGAATTTTTTTGAAATTACTACGTTCCCCAACAGTGGCATCCGAGCCTGGTTTTATGCGTTGATGCTATGCACGAGTAGAACACAAGTGAGTTGTGGGCGATATAAGTCATACTGCTTACCAGCATGTCATACTTTGGTTCAGCGGTATTGTGAGATGAAGCGGCCCGGACCGACATTACGCGTACGCTTACGCGAGACTGGTTTCACCGTTCGGAGCACTCGTTGCTTAAAGGTGACTGGCGGGTGTCTGTCTCTCTCACTTTAGTTGAACCGAGTGTGGCTACGCCCGGTCCTTGCGAAGGGTAAAACAACACCAACTTGACAAACTATCGTTGTGGTTTTGATGCGTAGGTAAGAACGGTTCTTGCTAAGCCCGTAGCAGCCACGTAAAACATGCAACAACAAAGTAGAGGATGTCTAACTTGTTTTTGCAGGGCATGTTGTGATGTGATATGGTCAAGACATGATGTGATATAATTTGTTGTATGAGATGATCATGTTTTGTAACCGAGTTATCGGCAACTGGCAGGAGCCATATGGTTGTCGCTTTATTGTATGAGATGAAATCACCATGTAATAGTTTTACTTTATCACTAAGCGGTAGCGATAGTCGTAAAAGCAATTAGTTGGCGAGACGACAACGATACTACGATGGAGATCAAGGTGTCGCGCCGGTAACGATGGTGATCATGACGGTGCTTCGGAGATGGAGATCACGAACACGGTGCTTCGGAGATGGAGATCACGAACACGGTACTTCGGAGATGGAGATCACGAACACGGTGCTTCGGAGATGGAGATCACAAGCACAAGATGATGATGGCCATATCATATCACTTATATTGATTGCATGTGATGTTAATCCTTTATGCATCTTATCTTGCTTTGATTGACGGTAGCATTATAAGATGATCTCTCAGTAAAATTTCAAGATAAAAGTGTTCTCCCTGAGTATGCACCGTTGCGAAAGTTCTTCGTGCTGAGACACCACGTGATGATCGGGTGTGATAGGCTCTACGTTCAAATACAACGGGTGCAAAACAGTTGCACACGCGGAATACTCAGGTTAAACTTGACGAGCCTAGCATATGCAGATATGGCCTCGGAACACGGAGACCGAAAGGTCGAGCGTGAATCATATAGTAGATATGATCAACATAGTGATGTTCACCATTGAAACTACTCCATCTCACGTGATGATCGGACATGGTTTAGTTGATTTGGATCACGTAATCACTTAGATGATGAGAGGGATGTCTATCTAAGTGGGAGTTCTTAAGTAATATGATTAATTGAACTTAAATTTATCATGAACTTAGTCCTGATAGTATTTTGCAAATTATGTTGTAGATCAATAGCTCGCGTTGTTGCTTCCCTGTTTATTTTTGATATGTTCCTAGAGAAAAATTATGTTGAAAGATGTTAGTAGCAAAGATGCGGATTGGATCCGTGATCTGAGGATTATCCTCATTGCTGCACAGAAAAATTATGTCCTTGATGCACTGCTAGGTCACAGACCTATTGCAGGAGCAGATGCAGACGTTATGAACGTTTGGCTAGCTCAATATGATGACTACTTGATAGTTTAGTGCACCATGCTTAAACAGCTTAGAATCGGGACTTCAAAGACGTTTTGAACATCATGGAACATATAAGATGTTCCAGGAGTTGAAGTTAATATTTCAAGCAAATACCCGAGTTGAGAGATATGAAGTCTCCAACAAGTTCTATAGCTAAAATATGAAGGAGAATCGCTCAACTAGTGAGCATGTGCTCAGATTGTCTGGGTACTACAATCACTTGAATCAAGTGGGAGTTAATCTTCCAGATAAAATAGTGATTGACAGAATTCTCTAGTCACCATCACCAAGTTAGTAGAACTTCGTGATGAACTATAGTATGCAAGGGATGACGAAAGTAATTCCCGAGCTCTTCGTGATGCTGAAATCGACGAAGGTAGAAATCAAGAAAAACATCAAGTGTTGATGGTTGACGAGACCACTAGTTTCAAGAAAACGGCAAAGGGAAGAAGGGGAACTTCAAGAAGAACGGCAAGCAAGTTGCTGCTCAATTGAAGAAGCCTAAGTCTGGTCCTAAGCCTGAGACTAAGTGCTTCTACTGCAAAGGGACTGATCACTGGAAGCGGAACTACCCCAACTATTTGGTGGATAAGAAGGATGGCAAAGTGAACAAAGGTATATTGGATATACAAGTTATTGATGTGTACTTTACTAGTGTTTATAGCAACCCCTCGGTATTTGATACTGGTTCAGTTGCTAAGAGTAGTAACTCGAAACGGGAGTTGCAGAATAAACAGAGACTAGTAAAAGGCGAGGTGACGATGTATGTTGGAAGTAGTTCCAAGATTGATATGATCATCATCGCACACTCCCTGTACTTTCAGGATTAGTGTTGAAACTAAATAAGTGTTATTTGGTGTTTGCGTTGAGCATGAATATGATATGATCATGTTTTTTGCAATTCGGTTATTCATTTAAGTTAGAGAACAATTGTTGTTCTGTTTACATGAATAAAAACCTTCTATGGTCATACACACCAACGAAAATGGTTTGTTGGATCTCGATCGTAGTGATACACATAATCATAATATTGAAGCCAAAAGATGCAAAGTTAATAATGATAGTGCAACTTATTTGTGGCACTACCGTTTAGGTCATATTGGTGTAAAGCGCATGAAGAAACTCCATACTGATGGGATTTTGGAATCACTTGATTATGAATCACTTGATGCTTGCGATCCGTGCCTCATGGGCAAGATGACTAAAACGCCGTTCTCCAGAACTATGGAGAGAGCAACAGATTTGTTGGAAATCATACATACAGATGTATGTGGCCCGATGAATATTGAGGCTCGTAGCAGGTATCATTATTTTCTGACCTTCACAGACGATTTGAGCAAATATGGGTATATCTACTTAATGAAACAGAAGTCTGAAACATTTGAAAAGTTCATATAATTTCAGAGTGAAGTAAAAAATCATCGTAACAAGAAAATAAAGTTTCTACGATCTGATCGCGGAGACAAATATTTGAGTTACGAGTTTGGTCTTCAATTAAAACAATGTGGAATATTTTCACAAATTCGTGCCACCTGGAACAACACAGCATAATGGTGTGTCCGAACGTCATAACCGTACTTTATTGGATATAGTGCAATCTATGATGTCTCTTACCAATTTACCACTATCGTTTTGGGGTTATGCATTAGAGACAGCTACATTCACGTTAAATAGGGCACCATCAAAAGCCGTTGAGACGACGCCTTATGAACTGTGGTTTGGCAAGAAACCAAAGTTGTCGTTTCTTAAAGTTTGGGGTTGCGATGCTTATGTGAAAAAGTTTCATCCTGATAAGCTCAAACCCAAATCGGAGAAATGTGTCTTCATAGGATACCCAAAGGAGACAGTTGGGTACACCTTCTATCACAGATCCGAAGGCAAGACATTCGTTGCTAAGAATGGATCCTTTCTAGAGAAGGAGTTTTCTCTCGAAAGAAGTGAGTGGGAGGAAAGTATAACTTGATGAGGTAACTGTACCTGCTCCCTTATTGGAAAGTAGTTCATCACAGAAATCTGTTCCTGTGACTCCTACACCAATTAGTGAGGAAGTTAATGATGATGATCATGTAAACTTCAGATCAAGTTACTACCAAACCTCGTAGGTAAACCAGAGTGAGATCCACACCAGAGTGGTATGGTAATCCTGTTCTGGAGGTCATCTTATTTGACCATGACGAACCTACGAACTATGAGGAAGCGATGATGAGCCCAGATTCCGCAAAATAGCTTGAGGCCATGAAATCTGAGATGAGATCCATGTATAAGAACAAAGTATGGACTTTGATTGACTTGCCCAATGATCGGCGAGTCATTGAGAATAAATGGATCTTCAAGAGGAAGACGGACGCTGATAGTAGTGTCACTATCTACAAAGCTAGAATTGTCGCAAAAAGGTTTTCGACAAGTTCAAGATGTTGACTACGATGAGAGTTTCTCACTCGTATCTATGCTTAAGTCTGTCTGAATCATGTTAGCAATTGCCGCATTTTATGAAATATGGCAAATGGATAAACAAAACTACATTCCTTAATGGATTTATTAAAGAAGAGTTGTATATGATGCAACCAGAAGGTTTTGTTAATCCTAAAGGTGCTAACAAAATATGCAAGCTCCAGCGATCCATCTATGGACTGGTGCAAGCATCTCGGAGTTGGAATATACACTTTGATAAGTTGATCAAAGAATATAGTGTTATACAGACTTGCGGTGAAGCCTGTATTTACAAGAAAGTGAGTGGGAGCACTACAACATTTCTGATAAGTATATGTGAATGACATATTGTTGATCGGAAATAATGTAGAATTATTCTGCAAAGCATAAAGGAGTGTTTGAAAGAAGTTTTTCAAAGATAGACCTCGATGAAGTTGCTTACATATTGAGCATCAAGATCTATAGAGATAGATCAAGACGCTTGACAAGTTTTTTCAATGAGTACATACCTTAACAAGATTTTGAAGTAGTTCAAAATAGAACAGTCAAAGAAAGAGTTCTTGCCTGTGTTACAAGGTGTGAAATTGAGTAAGACTCAAAGCCCGTCCATGGCAGAAGATAGAAAGAGAATGAAAGTCATTCCCTATGCCTTGGCCATAGGTTCTATAAAGTATGCCATGCTGTGTACCAGATCTATTGTATACCCTACACTGATTTTGGCAAGGGAGTACAATAGTTATCTAGGAGTAGATCACTGGACAGCGGTTAAAATTATCCTTAGTGGAATAAGGATATGTTTCTCAATTATGGAAGTGACAAAAGGTTCGTCGTAAAGGGTTACGTCGATGCAAGTTTTGACACTAAATCTAGATGACTCTAAGTCTCGGTCTAGATACATATTGAAAGTGGGAGCAATTAGCTAGAGTAGCTCCGTGAAGAGCATTGTAGACATAGAAATTTGCAAAATACTTACGGATCTGAATGTGACAGACCCGTTGACTAAAATTATCTCACAATCAAAACATGATCACACCTTAGTACTCTTTGGGTGTTAATCACATAGCGATGTGAACTAGATTATTGACTCTAGTAAACCCTTTGAGTGTTGGTCACATAGAGATGTGAACTATGGGTGTTAATCACATGGTGATGTGAATTATTGATATTAAATCACATGGCGATGTGAACTAGATTATTGACTCTAGTGCAAGTGGGAGACTGAAGGAAATATGCCCTAGAGGCAATAATAAAGTATTATATATTTCCTTATATCATGATAAATGTTTATTATTCATGCTAGAATTGTATTAACCGGAAACATAATACATGTGTGAATACATAGACAAACAGAGTGTCACTAGTAGGCCTCTACTTGACTAGCTCGTTAATCAAAGATGGTTATGTTTCCTAGCCATAGAAATGAGTTGTCATTTTATTAATGGGATCACCTCATTAGGAGAATGACGTGATTGACTTGACCCATTCCGTTAGCTTAGCACCCGATCGTTTAGTATGTTGCTATTGCTTTCTTCATGACTTATACATGTTCCTATGACTATGAGATTATGCAACTCCCGTTTACCGGAGGAACACTTTGTGTGCTACCAAACGTCACAACGTAAATGGGTGATTATAAAGGTGCTCTACAGGTGCCTCCAAAGGTACTTGTTGGGTTGGCGTATTTCGAGATTAGGATTTGTCACTCCGATTGTCGGAGAGGTATCTCTGGGCCCACTCGGTAATGCACATCACTATAAGCCTTGCAAGCATTGTGACTAATGAGTTAGTTGCGGGATGATGTATTACGGAACGAGTAAAGAGACTTGCCAGTAACGAGATTGAACTAGGTATCGAGATACCGACGATCGAATCTCGGGCAAGTAACATACCGATGACAAAGGGAACAACGTATGTTGTTATGCGGTCTGACCGATAAAGATCGTCGTAGAATATGTGGGAGCCAATATGGGCATCCAGGTCCCGCTATTGGTTATTGACCGGAGAGGTGTCTCGGTCATGTCTACATAGTTTTCGAACCCGTAGGGTCCGCACGCTTAACGTTACGATGACAGTTTTATTGAGTTTTGATGTACCGAAGGAGTTCGGAGTCCCGGATGAGATCGGGGACATGACGAGGAGTCTCGAAATGGCTGAGACGTAAAGATCGATATATTGGACGACTATATTCGGACTTCGGAAAGGTTCCGAGTGATTCGGGTATTTTTCGGAGTACCGGAGAGTTACGGGAATTCGTAATGGGCCTTAATGGGCCATACGGGAAAGGAGAGAAAGACCCCAAAGGGTGGCCGCACCCCTCCCCATGGGCTAGTCCGAATTGGACTAGGGAGGGGGGCGCCCCCTTCCTTCTTTCTCCTCCCCCCTTCCCTTCTCCTACTCCCACAAGGAAAGGAGGAGTCCTACTCCTGGTGGGAGTAGGACTCCCCCCTTTGGCGCGCCTCTCCCCTTGGCCGGCTGCCTCCCCCTTGCTCCTTTATATACGGGGGCAGGGGGGCACCCCATAGACACAACAATTGATCTATTGATCTCTTAGCCGTGTGTGGTGCCCTCCTCCACCAAATTACACCTCGATAATATCGTTGCGGAGCTTAGGCGAAGCCCTGCGTCAGTAGAACATCATCATCGTCACCACGCCGTCGTGCTGACGAAACTCTCCCTCAACACTCGGCTGGATCGGAGTTCGAGGGATGTCATCGAGCTGAACGTGTGTAGAACTCGGAGGTGTCGTGCGTTCGGTACTTGATCGGTCGGATCGTGAAGACGTACGACTACATCAACCGCGTTGTGATAACGCTTCCGCTATCGGTCTACGAGGGTACGTGGACAACACTCTCCCCTCTCGTTGCTATGCATCACCATGATCTTGCGTGTGCGTAGGAATTTTTTTGAAATTACTACGTTCCCCAACAGGCATGACTAATCTGAACAGAACTAGAAACTCTAACTGAACTAGAAACCAAGACCAGCAATTGGACACGACGATGCAACCGATAATTAATTCAACTATGCAAACAATAAAAAGAAAATTGCAAGGGCTCAGACTGGCTTGGACAAAGGATGAACAGGTCTAACTTTCTACGGCTTTTTCTTGGACAATAGGTAAGAAAATAAATGTAATCTAGGTATAACTGGAAATTCTCACCGAGCAACCTGAAAACTAATACCACTTGATAGAGGGGAGGGTGTCCTGATTTTTTGATGAGATGATAACTATCGATTTGGTGGAGCCGACTTTGATGATCTGACCACAAAGGTGCACGATGTTGCGCCTTAGCAATCGCTAAACCAATCTCGTGAGGTTACCGATGATGCTGGAAGCACGATCAACCTGACCATGAAGGTCTATTCCTGCATGCAATCGAAGAACAAGCAAGAATATGATAATGCAATATGAATATTGCGAATATAGATGAAGTATTGATAAATGTGGGGATCCCAAAGTGGTCTTGGTCTGGTCGTTGGACACAAACGAAGTACACGAAGTTGCAATGGCTAACTTTTAACTAAACAAATCCCAAGGAAAAAGCTACTAGAGGGATCTACTTATATAGGAGCAAGGGGTGGCGGCCAAGGAGGTGGGAAAACGTCCCAAGGCAGCCTAAAACTAATCCTAGGTCGTACAAGGCCCATGGGCCCAAGTGGAGGTGATGTAACACCTTTGGACTTGTAGTTTGACTCGGATTCTGCTGCAGCGTCAGATTGTTTCGTCAATATCTCAATGCTCCGGATGAATATGAAGGTGAAACCAATTGGGTTGGAAAGTACATGAAATCTACTTTCCAACAAAAAAAGGAATCACCCAATTCGGAGTACGGATGAAACAGATCTTGGCGTTTTGAGTTAACTATGTCTGGGTAGTCCGAATCTGAGTCCAGGACGTAGGAGACTTGTGATCTATCTTTTCTTGGCCCGAAAGAGACGTGAGATGACTTTTTGAACAGAACCTAAACTTGTCTTTTTCCCTTATCTTCATATGTGGATTGTACAAATGTCCCATACACTTGCAATTAGATATGGCACAAAAGTCTGTGTAGTATTTTTGTCCTTGATAACATAAATAAATTATTGCATAGTTTGCACTAGAAATCACCTCACAAATATGCATGTATGTTATATTTTTGGTCGTATCCAAGGTAGTCATGTCCTCATCACCACCACATCTATGATGATAAGTGTTTTTTTCACAATTATCGCCATACAAGTCTCTCATGAAGATAGCATACGGTGGGTAAACAAATTACTATTGGGCAATTGGTAGAAAAACGAATAATCATGAAAATATCCAAGGCAATGATCATGTATATAGGCATCATGTCCGAGACGTTTAGACCGACTCCTGCCTACATCTACTAATATTACTCCACACATCAACCGCTATCCAGCATGCATCTGGAGTATTAAGTTCATAAAGGACGGAGTAACGCCTTAATGAAGATGACATGACGTAGACAAAGTAAACGCAAGCAATATGAATAAACCCCATCGGTTTACCCTTAATGGCAATAATACAAATACGTGTCCTGTCCCTTTCTGTCACTGGGACGATAAAGTAGCATGTAATATTAAGTGATTTATAACGTAAGCAGAACTAAAAGAGTGCGACCTCTCTTGCGGACCCGTGTAGTCCTTAAGGTCATCTGCTCGGTTGATGATGGTAATACAGTTGTCGTGGATATCAGTGGCGAGGAAGAAGATCTGAGGCGGTGAAAGATAGTCTGGAGGCCGATCCCTGCTATGGTGGACCCTTCTGTCGTTGGAGCAACTGAGTTGGGGTGGACGACGGCGCAGCAGGAGCAGAACAAACCACACATGGTTTTCTTTGACAACTATCGATAAGAGAAGTAATTCCGTAAGGGCTCGTTTGAATTGGAGGATTCTAACAACGCATGGATAGGAAATACACAGGAATAGGATAGGAATGCACGTGCAAAACAGAGAATTTAAAAAGATCTTAGGCATCTGGAGATGGAGCCCGGGGTACCGCTCCGCTGTGATGGAGGGTTTCATCGTTGGAGCAGCTCCGGTGAGTTGTACGACAGCGAGGCTGAAGCAGGACAAGAGAGACAACGTTAACCTGAGTGGAATTCTAATAGCATCTTCAATAGATGACATAAAATGCATAACCACAAAGTGCGAGATGTAAAATACATCAGCCGCTCATCTCTGAACTTAACTGTCGAAACTGAATTTAACTGTCAAAACTGAACTTTGCAGTCAAAACTGAATTTTACTGTCGAAACAGAATGCACTAGTAGCAGAAAATTAGTAGCAGGAGAAGTGTGTGCGAGAGCAGGGGCAGCTGGTCGTGTAGCAGCATCTCAGGTAGCAGCTGCAGGGGCTCGAGGGAGAGTAGGATCTGCTGCTCGTGCAGCAGCAACGCGCGCAAGAGTAGAGCAGCAGCGCAAGCAAGAGCAAGAGCGAGAGCAGTAGCGCGAGCAAGAGCAAGAGCAAGAGGAGACCAGGAAGGGGACCGAGAGCAAGACCAGAGCAGCAGCGCGAGCGAGAGCCAAAGCAGCAGCAGCTCCTACTGATGTGGACGTCACCGACGAGGGAGAGACACCATGGAGGAAGTGGCCAGAGATGCCGTCGTGGATGGAGCCATGCCATGTCGGCTCAGGACCGAGCGCCAGCAGCACCGTGAGATCGAATCAAGAAGAAAATCCGGCAATTAGTGTAGAACCTCTTTGGTTGTGCCGATTAGGCCTCAGCTTCATTCGAGGAATCGGTGATGATGCTACTCTTCCAGTGGTGCAGGTGAAGACGGCGGTGTGGGAATGGAGGTGGCGCCAAAGACGAGGGGAACGTCAGGGCAGCTCCTTGGAGGTGGAGGATGGGGTGGATGAACCGGGACTTCGAGATCGACGACGGATCCTTATCCAGTGCGGTGGATGAGGGACGTCGAGGTGTTGCTGTGGACGACGTCATCGGGGAAGAGGCTCCGGCTAGGTGGCGGACGGAGGAAGGTGTGGGGCTTTGCGGGTTTTCGCGGCCTTGGTGTACGAATGGGTTGGCGGATGGGATGGGAGGGGGGAACCATGGCTTAGGGACGTGCTTGTCCGAAATGTGGGGTAAGTTACAAAAGTACCCCCACCGATTTGAGCTAGGCGGTTCTTTCGGTTGGGGATAGGACGGTAATCTTGCATACACCGAATATTTGCCGATGGAGATTTCGGTGGACGAGAGTTTGTTTTGGCGCCCACCGTATATGAATCAGGGAGGGAGGTGATTTTGGCCGAGGAGACATTGTGTTTTGGCGCCCACCGTGTATTAATCCGGTTGATAGGCGGTTATGTCACGTTTGAGTGAAATTACAAACCTACCCTATCAAAACCTTTAGAAATCTACCCGATAGGCTTTGCTTGTCAGGGATAGGCAGTAATTTCCATCTCGCAGATTTTGGTTTCGGGCGGTTACTTTGAATTTTCCCGCTTCATTCAAATTTTTGCAGAGAAAGAGTGCACGTTTACTGTGCCAACTCAATTTCGATCTCGCAGATTTTGTTTGGGCAGAATCCATTTTCGATTGGAATAAAATTCTATATACATCATTTTTTATATATACTTTCAAAAGCAAACACCCTTTATACATAAATATGGTTTACAAATCGCAACCGCCCTGCCTCCAGAGTCCGGACTAGCCGGAGCCGACGAGGAGGCGTTGGAGGCGGAGCAGCACGCGGAGCCGGAGGAGGAGAACGACAACACAGAGCCGGAATAGGAGGACAACGACGCGGGCGAAGCGGAGCCGGAGGAGGACGATGATTTCCATTATACTTAGACTTAAAGGGCTTTGAGTTTCACGCCACATTTATTTCATAGAGATAAGAGAAAGGAAATTTTAGTGGTCATGCATGCATCTTTTTGTGCTAGCACTTCTATATAAGGGTTGACCGGTCACTTCCTGCGAACATGCGCGGGCGGTGGAAGAGGAAGGAGAAAGGAAGTGGGCTGTGGAGTACGCCAGTTGTAGCACGAGCTCCAAGGAACGTTCGTGCCAAACAATGCATAGTTGTACAGTATAGTCCAGCAGAGTATGAATTGGCCTTTAGGTTGCGTGTGGATGACATGGCTGCAACATGCAGGCTGCAGTTCGACAGCCTACCGCTCCGCTTCGCATGGTTTGGTCACGCAAGATTTGCATGCACGCATGTCACACACGTACTTGTCGAAGGCGTGCTCGAAAAAGGGCGACCAGGTTCGCTAGTCCGCGTTGGTCCATGCGCCCGGAAAACAAGTAATCCGAGTCATTGTAAATGTCATGCGTGCTTTAATTCCGGGCTAGTGGATGGACGCGAATGTGCCATACAACGAACTGCCCGCCAGCTCCCTAATCTCTATCTCAACTCTTAAGATAATAATAATCTATCTATCTATATCTCTCTTCTACTACTCTACTACTCTTATAAAAAACAGAGTTGGTGATGATGGTGTGCCGGCTATCCTGCAATACAGGCCGTCCGATTTATATCTGACGGATAGGAAGAAAACTATGGCAATTTTGCAAAAAATATACACACACACGCCTCTCCACATTTGCAAATAAGGCCTCCCCTCCTTCATCCTTTTCTTTCACAAGATAAAATACTCGCACAAATGCATCTTGATGTTATGTGCAACGCACGAGGATGTTTCCCTGGGGTTCTCTCCAGCGCGGCGTGGCCGTAGTTGCAAGTTGACGCCCCCTGAGATGCCGATGTTGAGGGGCACTCGGATTTTGTCCGATGAGCAGGTAATTGATGAGTTTGATCACATAGTAAATGCATTCTAAAGACTACATCCATGTCCATTTCCCAATTCCCGCGCTGCCCACTGTTTCACAGGTTAGGCTTGGTGCCAGTGGAGATTGGCTTGCATATGTACGGGAGGGTACCCACATCAATTTGCACAACATTTACAACGGTGACACCGTTCCCGTAGAACCTTTGTCAAATATTGGGATCAGCCATGCAACAGGCCATCGCCTGAATAGGTACGATGGAACCACGGTGAGATTGGAGAAGATAGCAATCCCGGAAGCCCCGATAAGGTCGTCCGCCAACCAAAGTTACACTCTCATCACGGTGTTCGACATCGCGATTGCTTTCACGAACCCTGTACATGGCGGTAAAAGGTGGACCATGTTGTTTGCGGCCGATTTGTTGCCGTACAAGTATGAAGACGATGTGCTCCTTTCTAACCGCATCTTCGCGGTGACAAACCAGGGGACTTGTTTCGTATGGGACACATCCTACGGTATAATCCCTCTCTTCCAGTTTATTTGTTTTGATTTTTTTGTTTTATAAGTTTCAAATTCAAATTTAGAGCTCCCCATCACATGTTGAGATTACAATATCCATTAAATCGTTGCGTGCATGTACTAGTTTTTTATTGGTCATTTATATTGGTCACGTGTGCATGCATTGCAAGTAACGTTTTTTACCACAATTTCTTAGGAAATTGAGTGCAATAATTGAGTAGTTTTGCAAATTACCGGTACTACACCTGAAACGGTTCAAAATCAATACTACCACCACTACAAAAAAAATACACATCCGTGACATTTTGGGCCGAACGAAATTTTTTCTGTCATACTTATGACACTTCTATGACGATAATTGTGACAAAACCCGGTATCATCATAGATGTGGTGGGGTCCTACTTCTGTGACAAAAAATCATGACAGAAAATGGGCTTTTCGTCCTGGGTGGGCCGGAGACGCAGCTGCAAGACATTCTTTGGGCCGTCCATGACGGAAAAAACCATGGTAGAAGCGAGGGCGAGGAAAATATCGGGGAGTTCCCGGTTACGGTGGATGGTCGGGGGCCGAGCGATGCACATTTCTCTCGTACGTACACGCGTGTGTGCGAGGCGTTGCGCTCTAACCGAACCCGAGCGAGGCATTGGGCTCTAACTGAACCCGAGCGATTGCACTGCAGGCTACGCGTTACTGAACCCGAGCGATCGATCGATCCCTTGCTGTTAACTGAACCCGAGTGATTCCTTCGCTACTGCCGCTAACTGAAGCCGATCGACGCTGCCTCTGGATAAACATTGAGCATTGTTGGGGGTTTGGATGAACAGTTCCTGGTGGGGGGTTGGATGAACAGGACCCCGTGGTAGTAGAGGCTGTTGCCGCTAGATGAATAGTACCCCGATTGATCGAGCTGGTGGTTGAATAGGACCCCGTGGAGGGCTGGATGAACAGGACCCCATGGAGGGCTGGTTGAACAGTAGCCGGTGGAGGGCTGGATGAACAGTAGCCCGTGGAGGGGTGGTTGAACAGGACCCCGTGGAGAGGGCTGGTTGAACAGTAGCCGGTGGAGGAGCGCGCGGTGTAGCCTGGATGAACAGGAGCCCGTGGATGAACAGTCACAGGTGAAGGTTGGAGGAGGTCGACGGTGGATGAACAGGAGCCCGTGGAGGCAGTCGACAATGGATGAACAGTAACTCGTGCAGGAGGTCGACGGTGGAGATGAACAGTGTCCCGTGGAGTCCCGTTTTGCGGTACGCCACACCCCTCCCGATGAACAGGACCCCCGTTTCGACCGTAGCACTCCAACACAAGTCCGTTTCCTCTGTTTTGCGGTACGCCACACCCCTCCTGGCCAACAGGACCCCGTTTCCACCGTAGTAGGTTTGTTTCCTCCGCTTTGCGGTACGCCAGAACCCTCCCGATGAACAGGATCCCGTTTCGACCGTGGCCGGTCGAACACAAGGCCGTTTCCTCCGTTCTGCGGTACGCCAGGCCTCGTTTCCATCGGCTGTTCCATCCAAGCCGGTTGGCTCCTGATGAACACGATGTATTCCGTTGCCTCCCGATGAACACGACACGTTTTGTTACCTCCCCATGAACACGACGACGACGCAGTTTCTCCGTTCCGACCCAGCCATGTACATGAGACCTGGCCGTACGTATGCGCGTATGTACGTACGTGGCCGTATTTACTTTCTTGCACCCTGGCCGCTGTATGTACATGTACATTCTATGTGCACGCCTCTACTACGACACGTGCGCGCCTCTACTATGACACGTACCCTTCCTTACACGGCCACGGTTCATCGCTGCAGCCTGCAGACAGACCGATCATATGTACGTACACGTTCGCGACCAGAATGACAACACTACGTACGCTTCGACCGGGTGGGTCCCAGCAGTCAGGGGGGAAACGTTTTTTTCGTGAAATACGGTGGCCCGTCCGGTGGGTCCCTACTGTTTGGTGGAGGAATCATTATTTTCCGCGTAATAAGGAGGCACTTCCTTGCTGCGGTCATGGACCCAGCTGTCAGCCTCTCAACGTACAATACTCTTCCGATGGAAGTCATTCATTGACCACATTGACCATGCCGCGCCGAGAGCACCAAGGCGGTGGACGACGGCGAGGCCTAGGAAGGGAACGACGCGGAGTCGGGGAAGACGCGGCAGTGGATGCCCACACCGAGAGAAGTACGAGGGTTCACTGGTTCGGCTGCGGTGTGAGGCTGCCGTCGCCGCAGGGCCTGGCCAGCGGTGGGAGTAGTAGGGGCGGTGAGGCCTCCGCGGCAGCACAGCCGGCCATGGGAGGCAAGAGCACGCGGTGGTTTGGACGGCTGGACCAAGAAAATCAGAGGTTGTAGAAGCAGGACGACCATTGGATGTTAACAATCCAGCGGTCACTGGTGATAGAATCGTTTGTTGACTAAGCTGACAAAGCCCTCCGTCCGTGTCAACTTAGTAGGCCCACAAGTCAGCCTCCCACTATTGTCGGTCCCAGCTAGAAGGGGGAGTATTCATTTTTTTGTGCGTAATAAGGAGGCACTTCCTTGCGTGCGAAGATATAGCTGGTGGGTCTGAGCTGTCAGCGGGAGTATTCATTCTTTTTGGCGTAATAAGGAGGTACTTGCCTGCGTGCGGCCATGGACCATGTGGGTCCCAACTGTCAGCCTCTCCATGTACGTCCCTCTTCCGATGTTGTCGTTTGTTGAGAACGTTGACCACGCCGTGCCGAGAACACTAGCGCGATGGACGACGGCGAGACCCAGGAAGGGAATGACCCGGAGGTGGCGAAGCCACAGCAGTGGAGGGATGTGGGTGAGTATAGGGATGGCCTGTCCAGCGGTGGGAGTAGTAGGGGGCGGTGAGGCCTGCACGGCAGCATAGTCGGCCACGGGAGGCGGGAGCAGGCGGTCCCGCCGGCGCTGGATTTGGCGGCTGGAGCAAGAGATCAGAGATTGAAGAAACATGACGGCCGTTGGATTGACATCCAACGGTTACGTCTGCTAGAATCGTTTGTTGTCGTATATAATAAGTAAAAAAATCTTGCATATGCGTCAACTTAATAGGCCCACAAGTCAGACCATTCCCTATTTTTTAATAATTTATATATAGCTCATTGCAACTTCTTATGCAATTTATTGCAGTCCGTTTTTTTGTTGGCCAGGGCCAGGGTTAAAAATTTAAACAAAATTTCGCATATTTCTGTGGGTTCCAAACTATTTTTAATACTGAAATGTCGAGCCAGATTTAAAGTACTTTGAAGATATATTTAAATTAGGTTAAAGATTGGAATGTGAAAATGTGAAAAAAAAATTAGAAATTATAAAGTAATTGCCAATTTGTCATATGTTTTTATATTTACATCCCATTTCATATTACTTTCAAGATTTGCAGTCGTCTTGAAAGAGTTGCAGCCCATCAGGGCGTAGAAAAATAAGTAGGCCTGGATTGGGTATTCTTCAGAAAAAATAAACTGCGCTCATTTTCACCCAAAAAAAGCTGGGCTGGTCGTGTGGTGAGCATAAAATATAAGCCTGGGCTAGACGGGCCACAACCCAGT
This sequence comes from Aegilops tauschii subsp. strangulata, assembly GCF_002575655.3. Taxonomy (NCBI): domain Eukaryota; kingdom Viridiplantae; phylum Streptophyta; class Magnoliopsida; order Poales; family Poaceae; genus Aegilops; species Aegilops tauschii. Next base: position 307,153,930 of record NC_053036.3, read on the forward strand.
TGAAACCCTGCTCTGTCTCAACAATAACAAAAAAATACTTCTCGAGTAGCTACGTCCCAGGTGTCAGCCGATCATGTGCTGTTCTCTTGTCTATTGACTATATACGCTGACAATATCGTGGGCCCCAGATGTCAGGAAACCACTAGCAGGAAGCATTTTCTTTTTCCATACGCTAACAATGGAGTATATATATATATATATAACAAAAAATGAGGAACTTCCTTGCGTCCGGCCATGGACATGGTGGGCCCCTACTGTCATCCTCTCCATGTACAGTCCTCTCCCGATTCCTCTTGTTTGTTGACCATGTTTACAACACGAGAGGGCGGCACCGCGGCGAGCGCAGCAAAGCGCGTGGAGGACGACAGCGAGGTCTCGGAGGTCGGCATTAACAATTTAGGAGACGGTGGGGCGGCGATGCATGCGCTGAGGCGCAGCCAGCCGTGGGAGGCGGAAGCAGGCGGCCCCGCAAGTGCTGGTTTGGTTTTGGAGGCTGGAGGAAGACAGGACTGAGGAAACACGACAGGTTGTAAAAGTAGCAGGAGTACTTAACAACCTTAACTGAAACCAGCAGGGGCACTTAACAACCATAGCTGAAAGCAGTATGAGTACTTATACAGGTTCAACTGTACAAAGCATGCCTCGAACAGTGCTACTTTGCCTACAGTTAACCAAAGGGTGAGGCCGCCAAGCCCCAGGACAAGGCCCAGGCACCACCCCGCACATCCACAACCTTCTGAAAGCGGCTTCATCTCGCAATGTGTTCAATAAACAGGATATTCACTTTAGAGCCATGGAAAAGCAGGAACATAATCTTCTGTCCTATTCTCCAAGATGGACGAGCCTTCATTATTTGAGACCACCCATGAATAAGTATCTTTTCACCTCCAAGGGGAATGGAGTAGGCCGACATAAACATCATGTTGTGACCAAGCGCAAGTTTGACCCGAGCATGGTCAGGCATCTGTATAGGAACAATAGAACTGGGCAGTTCCTGTTTCAAGAAGATCACAGCTGTAAAACTGTGCATAAGCAAGAGTTTATGAACAACATATATAACAGAAAACAACTCTTACCATAAGTTTCTCAACACAGTTGGACCTGTTCAACGAGTGCAGCAGTGGCACACATATCCCACGTGGCCTTCCACCATTGAAATGCCCCACAAGGACCTCAAGACGATCAATAAAGTGTAGGAACTTGTGGATGTCGTCCAAGTCAACTTCAGTGCCATGTGTAACAGCCGAGTTCTTATAGAATAACAAGCGAGTAGCCTGCTTAACTCTAAAAAAACCTACACATGCCACCAATTATAAGAAAATATTAGTTAGTAGTAGCATCTTCGTGAGAGATTCGTTGCCACTTCTAAAGTTAAATTGTGATTAGTTGGACATAATAGTTGGATTAAGAAGTAATCGAGGCAAGAAGCAAGAACCAGATACAAAACTAACATGGATGAACAATTGGAATGACGTCGGGGTGGAAGATCGCAGTGAAGATGAGAGCAGGTTCTGCTATTTCCATCAACATTCGTGCGCCAACTTTCAGTCCGTAACACTTGAGAAAGTTTATTCAAGTTTGGCCATAAAAAAAAGCAGCGATCTTCTTGGTTCATGAACCCAACTCGAAACTTATATCCATGGCTTGTCTTCACTGTGACCATTAAACTGGTGTATTCAGTTATGGCAAGGCCGAGCATCTTGACTACATGTGTTCTGGCAGAGCAAGGAATGCACTGCAGGAAAAATAATATGAGAACACAATGTATTCCCTATATCCAAATCTAGAAATAATTTCCTCCTTCACGTCAGTGTTGACCATGGTACTAGTACCTTTTATCCAAATATAGCAATCCAAATTTCCAAATTAGTCGACAACATGTTCAAAAAACCCCACCCTCCCAGATAGAAAAGAGGATTCTAGGAACATACTGTGCGCGTTTTAAAATCCTGTGTTAGGATGAGAAGGAACAAGTGTGGCGTCTCGCCGAGGGCGCAGAAACCTGTAGGGTCCTCACACTTTGGGCACTGCAAATGAAACACACTAGATTCAGTAGGAAGAAAAATGCATCAACGGCGGCGGCTGCCATCCTAGGAGTACCCGCGACCAAGGGACTTGGATTTATCGGGGATGGATGAAGAATTCGTACCAGGTTCTCCATGAGAAAACCCTATGCAGTCGCCGAGCGGGGGGTTTCTCTGAACAAGCAGACGAGGGAGAAGGGGATTCAGGCCTAGTGAAATATTGTCGCTTCGTCCGTCCAGCTTACTGCTAAAGCTGGAAAGGTGGGGATTTTGTGATTTGACGGCTGATTGGGCATTACTGCGGCGCTACGACCGGGGTGTGTCTACCTTGCAGTTGTGCACTCTAATTTGGTGCATATGGCACGTGGACCCCGTTGCTGGATGCCCCACATATCAGTGAAAGGAAGTAGAAAGACAGGAGTAACTAGTTACACATAAATATATTTTTGACAGAGAGATACTCCCTTTGTAAAGAAATATAAAGATCTTTTATATCACAACTTTATACATAAGGAAAATCAAGGGGAATATATATAACATATATAATTATAAAAACATAGTTTTTTTAACACGGTATAGACGAGTTGGTGATGATGGTGTGTCTGCCATCCTGCAATATAGGCCGTCCGATTTATATCTGACGGATAGGAAGGAAACTATGACAATTTTGCAAAAAGGTGCCCACACACATCTCCACATTTGCAAATAAGGCCTTCACTCATTCATCCTTTTGTCTCACAAGATAAAATACTCATACAAATGCATCTTGATGTTACGTGCAACGCACGGGCATTATGGGGGTTCAGCTGAGAAATACTCAGCGAGGCTCACGGTTCTGGAATTTGGGCCACAGGCCGGTGGGCCTGCATGTTTGGGGGCCCATGTGTTCTACCTCGGCGCTTTTCATATTGCAAGCAGTCAGTACGGCGCTGGTTTTAGATGTTGTCGCAAGGCGAATACACAAAATTGAATAAAGCACGACAGCGTTTGGAATGAAATCAAACGACTGTTCCTAACCAGCAATCAGAGTTGCAATTCTATCAACGATACTTTGATACTACTAATACACACAAGACACTTGTTTCACCATGCCAGAGTATTACATCAAAATGTCTCGGAGGATAGATCAGTTCAGCAGTTGCGTGCTGCTACTGAAGAATTTCAAAGTTGATTTGGACCAGCTCTCCTTGCCGAGAAAGTTCGATTTTGACATCATCCCCTACCGCAAGATATGATTTAGATTTGAACCTTGAACATCCTTTAGCACCAATCATCATGCGACCATCCTTTGTACTTACGGTATATTAAGCAGGTTCATTCACACCAAGGCTGCGCATGGTAAGAGAAACTTGGCCACGGTCGCCCGGATTGTTGAACGACTCCCTCGTTGCTCTAGGAATTCTCTGTTTGCAAACGAGAAGACATACACAAACAGTTAGATCAACACAGTGAATCATGTGAAACAACATGGAAAGAAAAAAGAACGAAGCACTTGGGCGGCCAATGCTTACCAAGAAGGTGGACATGTCGGTTTTTGTAAGGACATTGGTATATGAAGTGTGAACTGTAGCCCAGTCTGTTGCCGGTGCAACTGCTGGTTCCGTTGCCGCTGCACGGGCGGGAGCAGATGCAATTGCAAGATTTGGTGCAGGTGCCAAAGCCGTTGCTGGTGCCCGTGCTGGTGCGACTGGTAGTGCCGCTGCAGCTGCCGGAGATGGTGCTCCTTATAGAGCTGCTGCCGGTGTCGGAGCAGGTGCCGGTGTCGATGCCCGATCCCCCGTTAGATCAGCCTGATCCGCTGACGCGGTCGGTGCCCAATCCTCAGCTGGATCAGACTGAGATGCTGCCACTGTCAGTGCAAGAGCAACTGTCGGTGCTCGATCCATTGCTGAAGGTGGTACCGATGTGCGAGACAACGGCGATCGTGTCTGGTCTGCTATGATCAGCTTTCTAACTTGACTAGGCTCTGTGACCGTGATCCAGTCTTTTTCTTCATTTCTTTTAAACGCGAGAAGGACTAATTGTGGCGTGTTTGTTAAACCAAACTGCAGTTCGTCATAGGGATTCATCTTGTACTCAGACAAAAGACTGATCCAATTTTTTCCAGTAATATAAGTGATGGACAGTGCCTTCGTTACTGACATGGCATAAGAAGTGAAGCCTGCAAACATATCCATCGTAGAGCAAACCAAACGGTTTATTCTGTGATGAATGTCACATGGCAAAACCTGCATCAGAAAATTGCAGCAAAAGAAAGAAAACATGACACTAAATCAATAAGATTTAGACAGTAAATCAATAAGATTTACTTGATGTGACACGAGTGAATCCTTACCAGGAAATCACTATGTTGAAGTACTAAACAGAAGATTGGTCGTCCAACTACGCGTGGCATGCAGGGCCCCCGCCTACTCCCACAACCAGGACAGTCCAAAGGTCGTGACAAATCATATGGACCGAACATCCATGGGACTGGAAATCCTGGTGGGTGCGATAAACCCTGCAATGCATACAAATATTGGAGTGTAACCATAATTGATAAACCATCCTCACAAAAAAGATGACCTGGATACCTCAAAATATAGAGACTAAATTGAGTGGACAGACATTAACATAGACTGTTCTGAGGACTCACCACACACCAAAAGCGGTAGTGCTAAACAATACAGGGTTCACAAACACAAATCAAGTGCTGAACAATAGTACATACTATAGACAAGCAAAGTTGCACTAATTAAACTCTGCAGATTATTTCTTGCCACCGAACTACGGGATGAACCCTGCATAATTGGCTAGGCCATGGACTTCGTGAGAGATATCTACTGGCACCATCACCATCTCCTCAACCTTGGAGAACCTAACATAGTGGTCTTTCCACTCATAAACATGATGATGAAGACATGCCGCATCAGATTTGTCGGGAAGCTTTACAAGAACCACACCCTTCATAATCGAAGGCACAGCCAGGAAATTGTTGTGGTCAAGTACAGCATCGAGAACATGCATGACAACAATGCTACAGGAAAACATTAGTTCAGGACACGTGGCGACAAGGACACAACAGCTGGATAGTTTAGCAGTAGAACTCAACCTCAGGTCTTCCAGTTCACACGGCATGACTTTGAGAACTTCATCTCCACTGCGGACCTGGTTCTAATTCAAACAGAAACCAAATATTTTGTTACTACCTCCATTCAGAAATATAAGATGATTTTTGATATTTTACTCCATATATGACTACATATACGCACAGAAATGAGTGAACAAAGACACTAGAACATGTCTTCAAAGGCATGAGAGCAGAGGGATTACTTGCAATATCCATAACACAAGTTACTGATGCAAATATACAGTCTTCAAAGGTAGCATTGATGTTCATAAAGTAGTTGAAAGTAATCTATAAGAAATCAGTGTCAACCTCTCGCATGTTTTGGTCAAAAGAAGAATTTAGAACTGTCATTTGGCACACAAAAATCACATGCAAGATCACCCAGAAAGTTGTACTACTAGTACTAGTACTGTGTGTTAGATGAAAAAACACGATCAGGATCGAGAAAAAGATCGTTAAGAAGAGATATTACCTGGACTTGCTTAATGAGGGATCCCGGAGAGGGGGCTTGGACAGGGCGATGGCTTTGAGCTTGTCTGCGGTAGTCTCGGCGGGGTGCTTGCGCTTCTTCGTACCATGAGCCTTGACGGTTTTGGCCAGAGCCATAGAATCACTTCGGCCGGTGCTCCAGCGTCCATCAAGAAACTGTCAAATAGAAATAAAAGAAAAGACACCATAATCACAAACCCCAAAGCAAAACAGAGAGGGAGTTATAGGATCAGTCTCGGGGTTGCAAGACCGGGCCTTGGCCAGAATCAACACCATTGATGCGCTCACCTTTCCTTCTTTGGGAGAGAAGAACAATCGCAGAAGCATGTCGGGGTTTTCTTGAAGAAATGAGGAACAAGATGAGGGAGAAGCGAGGGTTGGGTAGAGAGGAAGCTGAGAGAGAAGAGTGAAATGATGGTTGCTTCATCCGTCCAACTTACTACTGGAAAGGAGGGGCTTTTGTGATTTGACGGCTCATTGGGCATTACTGCGGCGCTTCGATCGGGGTAGTCTACCGTGCAGTTGGGCACTCTACTACGAAGTAATTTAGTGCATGGCTGGTGGACCCCCATGCTGGCTGTCCCACACGTCGGTGAAAGTGAGTAGCAAGGTTCCCGATGACCGTCGAGGAGGATCCGCACGGTAGAGCGAGTCCAATGTTTTTTCTGAAGAAAAAAATGATTACAACAAGCGCTTCCACTCTTATGACGGAGGAGTGCGAAACACGGTAGCCACTTGAACATACACAGTGCTCCTACTACTAGGCATGTGCAGTGGTTCATATGTCAGTACTACATAATCTTGTTGCTAGTGTAGTAAGATATGACGATAACAAATGATGTTGTGCGCATGTCAACTATATGAACAGTAATGTAACATAGTACCGCTTTTTCGACTGTCCGGTCGAGAATGAACGGTGCGATTAATGTTAACAGAACTAGGTCTACAGTGCACGGAGAGTACGGTGCTACAGTACTCCACGAAACATGAACCATATGAAGCATGACTCAGTGTTAGGCAGGGTGTATGAAGGGTGCACGGGATGGGAGCAAAAGTTCCCTTCTCGACCCACTTTTGGGTGTTTGGCAGAGTGCATGAAGGGTGCATGAGTCCACACTAGTAGGTTAACACAAATACACGAAGAGGGAACAACTATATTGATATGAGAATGCAACCAAACACACCCACACGCTTTGTGCTAGAGTGACTGATCTGCATCGTCTGAGGTTGATCCAACGGTCATGTTGCACCGAGACATGGACATGCCCATGCAGAGGACGCCTAAACACCACTGAAGTCCCTCTGCTTCTCGAGGCGCATGACATTGGTGATGCAGGGTGCAAAGGCCCGCAGAGCCCGCTCCCGGTCGACGGGAGCCCGCTCGTCAAAGACGGCATCCAATGGCACGAATGGATTCCGGTGATGGAGCCCTGAGAGGATTCGCCCGGCAACGGCGACGGTAGCCCGCAACCCCTCCTTGTCCAGCTCCGCCCCCACCATCGCGCGGAGACATCTCAGCTCCTCCGAGATATAGGTGAAGAAGGAGACCAGGTCAGGAAGCCGCAGCTCGTTGAAGTCGACGTGGTGGTCAAACGGGTTTAGCCCGACGGCCGGCATGGTCGCGCTGGCACGACGGTAGGCATCGCGCAGCCGCAACACATGCATGGCAACTTGGTCCCGCAAGTGGCTGAGGCGATCCTGGACCTCATCACGATCAGCCCGCTCGTGCTCTAGCCAGCTCCCCTGACGACCAATCGTATCTCCCGCTTTCTGCAGCAACGCCGCCGATGCCTCGAGCATGTTTGTGGTGGACGCATGCCGCTTTTGAAGCTCCGTGAACTTCCGCACATAACGGAGGAGCATGGCACTCCTCTCCTTCTTGAGCTCACGGAGCTCCACGTCCTTGGCCCTGAGCTCCGCATCCTTGGCCTGGAGCTCCCATGTCAGGTGCCTCACCGCAGACTCCGTGATCTGCTGGGTCGCCATGGCACCAGGTAGAAGCAATGGGGAGAGGAAGCAAAGGGGGCGAAATGGCTAAAAGTCAATGCAATCTACGGGAAGGCGGAGGGAGCCAGCCGAGGAGCAGGGAATCTTTAGGTTTTCACCATGGGAAAACACTAGTCGATGACTTCTCACATCAGGGAGCAGTGGGTTTTACAGGCGGAGTCATCGTGACAATTTACTGTCGCGCCTGCTCCCGTCAATCAAAAAATTAAAAATCCTGCCGCCGCGCCTGCTCCCGTCAATCAAAAATTAAAAATCCTGCCGCGCCTGCCGCACCCAAAGACTAGAGCAACGCCGCGGTGGATATTTAAATTTACCTGCCGGCAAGGAGATAAAAAAGGGTGAAAAAACAAATGTGGCAGTGGCCTAGCTAATCGGTCACACTAGCCCAACTAGCTAGCCACCGTGCTTCAATGATGTACTCGGCGGGAAAGGTGGCCTTTCATGATTTGACGACTCATTTACTTGCTTCAGCGCTACGACCGAGGAGGACCCAGAAAATGCGCGGTAGGGCATCCCACGTCTCGGCAAGGAAGAATATATGCATGCACCACCCAGGAGGACCCAAAAAATGCGCAATAGGGCATCCCACGCCTCGACAAGGAAGAATATATGCATGCACCACCTAGGAGGACCCCGAAACCGCGAGGTAGGGTGTGCCACGTCTCAACACGGAGGAAAAATGTGCGTGTAAAAATATACTGTATCAGACGTAGTAGTACCTATGGTTCGACCTCAGGACCCAGCCAGTCGGTCGAAAACACCCCACTAGCCACACAGCTTCATCATGATAACTGGCACGGAGGATAGGTGTGGTTAGCTCCGTCTCGACCAGCCACAACGTCTCTTGTTCTAGGCGATTCTTCTATTTTCCAAGCTTTTTTTAGTTATAATGACACCACGGCAAGCTAGCGCCGCTCTTCATGTGTGCCCATGCGTCTAAAGGTTAGACGATGGAGAGGAGAGAGAGATCGCAGACCTGGGACCCACCAGTAAGCGAGTCAACGGTCATGCACGTGTTGACGAGGCACTCCCTCTACTCTACTCAACGTAATACTGTATAAAATCAAGTTATGGGACAAAGCCAACAACCCTTGTTATGTCAGGCTATCGACTTATGCTTTGTAGTCCAGGTTGCCAGTTCGAATCTTGTCTTTCGGTTTTGTTAGTTTTAGGTCCAAATTTGATCAATGACAACTGGTACCCCCATGTGTTGTTCCGATATTTCAGTGTAAGATGGTTTTTTGAACAAACACTTTGCGCGGTTAAACAAGTAACGACACGAGTTACACATATTTTGCAAGTTTATGAACAAAAATGACAGCGGCATAGAATATCACATCCACCCCGCAGCTTAGATGATATGGTGATACGAGTTTTTACATTGTTGGAACTGAGATCCAATGGCTTGGGAGTAGTCTTTGTAATTATGCGCAATTTCCAAACTCTCCAAGGTTTTTTTGCAAATAAAACATTCAGGCCTCATGTGTGCCGCTGCATCTTGGATCCAACGGCTCCCCGTTGCTCATATTAGGCGCTCCCCGTAGCTTAATTAGCTGCTACGGTGATACGAGCATCTAGGTCGTATGATCTGTGGTCAGATGCCACATGCGTAGTACTTGTACTTTCTGCGCAATTCCCAAACTCTCTCAGGCGTATATTGCAAAAACATTCAAACCTCCTACCGTGAGCCGTCAGATCTCCATGAACTCGTATCACCATAGAATCTACGGTGCGGGAGCACCTCATATTCTCCCGTGCGAGAAAACATCAGGTGCTCTCGCAGCTTGGATGGTACGGTGATACGAACTTCGAGGTCATTTGATCTGAGATCCAATGGCATCTGAGCAGTCTTTGTGCTTGTAAGCAGTGGCCGAACTCTTTGGGGGCTTTTCTGCAAAAAAACATTCGAGCCACCGAGGAGTTGTTGGGTCACAAATCCAACGTCTCCGAAGAGCTTGTATCACCAAAGCATCTTCCGGTGTGTTTGGTTGCGTTCTCGTCTCAGCATAGTTGTTCCCTCTTCATGCATGCTCAACTCAACACCCCTCTTCATGCATGCTCTCTTCATGCATGCTTCTAGTGTATTTGTGCTAAGCTAGTGTGGACTCATGCACCCTCCATACACTCTACCAAACACCCAAAAGTGGGTCGAGAAGGGAACTCTTGGGCTCATGCACCCTTCATACACCCTACCAAACACACCTCATACAAGCTCTTCTGAGACGTTGGATTTGTGACCCAACAACTCCTCGGTGGTTCGAATTTTTTTTACATATAGGAGAATATGATGTTCTCCTTCATCTTAGATGCTACAGTGATACGAGCTTTGAGGTCGTTGGATATGGGATCCAAGGGCATCTGAGTAGTTTTTGTACAAATTGTGTGCAATTCAGAAACTCATTAAGGTTTCCTATAAAAATATTAAGACATCATGTGAGCTGCTATATCTCAGACCAACAAGCTCCAAGCAACTCATATCAGCATATAGCATATAAGATGTGGGGGCACATGATATTCTCCCGGGGAGGAGGGGGTGCACAACCAATCAGTGTTTGGGAGGGTGGGGACAAATATAATCTAAACAATCCTAAACAGAGCTTCACAATTTACATATCTAGGGTCGAGGGGTTAACCCCCGACAATCTACATAGCTCCACCTAAACACAACATTTGCATGTACTGTAGTACTAGACTTAATATTCATGTTTCAGTTTCTTGTTCATTTTAAATATTGAATTAAGGACCATGCATGTCTTTCATTTTACTCCCTTCGTTCCTAAATATTAGTCTTTTTAGAGATTTCAAATGGACTGCCACATACGGATGTATATAGACATATTTTAGAGTGTAGATTCACTCATTTTGCTCTGTATGTAGTCACTTGTTGAAATCTCTGAAAGACTAATATTTAGGAACAGAAGGAGTATTTTTGAATTCGTGTCATACATGCATGGTTTGGAAAAATAGATGCACTATACTTATTGGATTGCTATTGTGTTCGTGTGTGTTCGTGTGTGTGTGTGTGTGTGTGGTCGTATGCTTGATATATACAAAGTTTTCTCACCACCATACTATTCATCTTTTAAATTGGAATTTGCAATGAAAAACTTACTAGGGATACCATGAAATGTGAAATCCACGTTGAGATCACTATATCACAAACTAACTCTAATTCAAGAACTCGTCATAAATCAATTTCCATGTTGAGATTACTATTTGCAAGGAAAATACGGGCATTGTAATCACATAGATTCGTTTGGCAATTTAAAAGATTCCTTTTGTATTCTTTTTTTACGGATCCTTTCGTATTCTCGAATGGTAGGACCCAACGGCGTACCAGCCAGACCTTAGCTCGTGTTGATCCTAAAAAACAACCGGGCTCGTGTCCTTTTGGTGGCGTGCATGGTACGCACATTAGCCAACCCCAACTAGTCGAGCCTCCGCGTTTCGAGTCGTAATATCTGGTGGCCAGAATTCCAGCCCTAGGAAATTCCCTTCATGTCCCCGATCCATAATGACTACCGATGACCAATGGAGGGATGCTTTAGTAACTAAACAACGTTACCTACTGTGCCGAGCACGGTTCAATTCCCTCGGTCGCCGCTACCAAGGTCACCCGTCAACTGCATTGCCTAGTACTACTACTACACCAGGATGAGCACAGAATTGACCCCATTTGTTCGTGCCTAGTAGTACTTGAGTTAATATGTACCCCTAAAAAAACTTGAGTTAATATATCAGGCAATGCACTGGTATGGAGGGATTATCATTTTACTCTGCATATATAACTTGTCTGAAGTCTAACTAGGCAAAATGTTTGACGAAATCCTTTCTTAAGAAATACAACAGGAAAGATGTATCGCTTGAAAATTTATTGCATGATGCAGGTTATGATATTGTTTCGAATCCTGGATTTTAAATTTCATTAAAATCGAAAAGGTGACCAGAAATTCATCAAATATTCCTACGTAATTTTTTCTTCAATTTGAGACAAGTTGCTTATGAGAAGTTGCACAAATGAAGAGCCAAGGTATTTTGGAACAAAGACCTGTCACGTTAAGGCGAACGCTTTCACTATTGAAACCGTGGGCGTTTACGTGCCGCCACGAGTCCCGCTTCTCATCGGTAGGTGCCGTCGGAGCAAGCGTGTGAGTCAGCAGGAGGCGTGCGAGCAGACCACTGCGCAGGCTCACCGGGAGGCGAGCCCTTTGACCAGGCTCCGCCGCCCACCTTCGTCCCAACTGCTTCCACTTTTAATGTCGTCGGCGCTGCAGTTTAAAATCAACCCCGCACTACCCGGTATCGCTACAATCTTCTCTCTTCCCCTCCGATTCTCCTGTCATCTACCTCCAACGAGCCTGACCTAACCGTACGCCATGACGCATCACGATGGTCTGCCCTTAGTCTTCCGGTTTCCTAAGGAAGACACCTAGCCGGAGTCTCAAGAACATAAGGTGCTGTGCGACGAGCTTCAACCGGCCTTGCGGGAATACGCCGCGCCTGTCCTCGCTCCCATTCCGGCTCCCGTCACCCCGTCTACGCCAGCGCCCATCCCCGTGGCATTGATGGGCTGGGAGCCGCACATTGTCGCCGAGCTTGATGCCACGGGGTTCCACGGGGTTCCACGAGGTCCCCGCCGACTTTCACGCGCCCGTGCACCTGCAAGCGCATGCGTCTGCACGTGCATTGTCGCGCACGCCCGTGCCGGTGCCTGTGCAGCGCATGCGCCTGCGCGTGCACTGACGTGCACGCCCGTGTCTATGCCCGTGCACACGAATGTCTCCGCCGCGCCGTTGCTAGCGCCTGTCCCCGCGCGGGTGCCAGTGCCCCCCTCAGCGGCATGGATGGCCGCCGTCGACCGCTTCCTTGCACCAACGCTAGTCGCCTCCTCCCGCCAATTGACTCGCTCCTGGAGACCGAAGTCCAGAACATTGTGGCCTTCCTTGAAGCTAGGGCCAACATCCAGGAGTACGCCAACAACGGCGCAAGACACCGCCATCGCCGCCGGTCAGTGGCCCGACGACACATAGAGCATGGCAGAGGAGCCGCTTCCCACCGCAAGACGCCCCCGCCGCCGTCGCGTAATCTAAATTTGCCATGAAAAACGTTCGGATTGCCATGCTTAAAATCCGAATGTTTATCATTTCCGTTTATTTTAGATCCATTAGTGTATGAATGTAAAGTCGAAGTCAGACTGAATGAAATCTAAGGTTTGATCGATTGAATGTTCTGCTAGAGCCATATCAAATTAAATATAAAACGTCATCAGCCACATGTTCCTTCTCATCCAACGACCTAGACTGCTTCAATGTCGAACGCTCAACACGTTTAGCGTGCAGTTAATTCCATGCCAAAAATAGTGCTAATCACATAATAACACGCAAATAATATCGTACTTAATATCCGCATGCACTTAATATACTTCCAAATTAACGTGCATTGCACGTACACATTGACTAGTACTACTAGTACATGAAACTGGTGCCGTAACTTGTGAACGCGTCCAGATATATTCAACGGCAACATCGCCCGCGAGTTCTTCGTGTTTGCCCAGGCGTCTAAACACAGAAGGGGAGGAGAGAGATAGAGAGAGCACATGGAACCCACCAGTAAGTGAAGGCGAAAGTACATGCTAACGAGCCGGTCCCACTAATGTACTAAAAATAATTTACATGTTATCCATTAAATAGGCTGTGGTAATATAAAAACATTATATGAACAAAGGGGGGTACAACAAACATTGCTGTTCTATGTATGTTGCCTATTGACGTGCGGCTTGAAGGCCCTGGTCGCATGTTCGATCCTCGTCCTTTATTTTTTAATTTGTATATGGGTCCAAATTTGTTTCATGACAGGTGGGCCCCTCGGTGTGTAGTTTGTAGCACTTTAATTTGTGGGTCGAAATTTGTTCCATTCTAGGTGGACTATCGGTGTGTAGTTTTGTAGCTTATTTGTAATAATTAAAGAGAACAACAGAGTTTTTTGCAGTAATACCATGGTGCAACGTTGAAGGTGAGAAAGGACGTGCGAGAGAGCGATGACCGAGCCAGAGGGAAATCAATTGGGGGAGGTGCGGGGGTTGCAAAGGTGTTTGGAGTACTTGTGGGCCGAATGCTACAAAAATATAATCTAAACCCATCGGAGTAAATGCCTACACATATTAATCCAAGGTTGGAGTCGCCCTCGCAATTTAAATAGCTCCGGCTTTGCGAGGGATGGAGAGGTAGCTTCAATGTATGGAAGATACGGCGTGAGAAAGCGAGGTCAATCGAGAGACATATAGATAGAGAGACAAAGTGAGTGTGGTCCGACATTCATTGAAAAGATATATATGCTCTGGAGAGATATTGTCCGATTGAGCTTTTGGGAAGAGTGAGGGCTGTAAGATAGAGCTTGAGAGATGATACAGTCACAGATATGTAGATATATTTTGTGTGTGGGAGGAAGCAAGGTCAATCGATTACATATATAAAGGGAGAGAGATTGAGCGAGTGTGGGTCATCGTGCGATCGAAAGAGTGAGACGGGTTGGAGAGAGTGACCTAGATAGACATTGTGAGTGAGAGTGTATACAATATGAATATGTTGAATTGGGCTCAAACATGGAGATATATCATTTGTGTCTGAGAAAGAGTGAGGTCAATCGATACATACATAGAGAGAGAGATTGAGCGAGCGTGGCCCGCCATGAGGTCGAAAGAGCGGGGGCGGCTTGGACGGACTGACCTAGATAGACAATCTGCGTGAGAGAGTATAGAGTGTGTCGATCGAGGCCCGAACAGGAAGATATATCATATGTGTGTGAAAGAAAACGAGGTTAATCGAGACTCAGATAAAGAGAGCGAGATTGAGCGAGTGTGGCCCGCCGTGCGAAAGAAAGAGTGAGACAGTCTTGAGGGAGTGACCTAGATAGACAACGTGCGTGTGTGCGCATGAGAGGTTGGGGGGCTAGATAGGCAATGCATGTATCTAGCGAGAGAGGGTGGGAGGGAGAGAGAGAGAGAGAGCTCGGCATGGGGTGCAATGGCGGGTGTGTGAGGTAAATACATTTGGTAACAGAGTGTAAAAAGGGGGTTGTGTAGTTGAGAGAGTTAGAGATCGAAACATGGAGAGAAAGAATGAACGTGTGTCGGAAACCGATAGCTTCCTAATATGCTTAGGAGAGGAAGATTGACCAATACAGGATGTATGTAGCGTGTGTGCCGAGGGGGGTGGGTGGGGCTAAAAACAACATTTGAATGTAGATAGTACGAGACTTAATATCGATGTTTCAGTTCGGTGTACATTGTAAGATTTGAACTGAGGACCATGCATATGGGTAATTATTTCGAATTCGTGCCATACTAGGTTTGGAAAAGTTGACATTGACTCGATTGTTGTGCTATTTACTAGCAAGAGGCCAATGCGTTGCATGGAACATCAAGATGCATTTATACGAGCTGTTTATCTCGTGGGAGATGAAGATGAACGAGGGAAGTCCTTATCTGCAAATGTGGAGAGGGGTGTGGGTATCTTTTTGCAAAATTGTCATAGTTTTCTTTCTATCCGTCAGATATAGATCGGACGGTCTATATTGCAGGATGGCACACCATCATCACCAACTCAGTTTTTTTTATAAGAATAGATATTAGGTCATATGTTTGAATCCATCCAAAGTTTTCTCACTACCATGGTGTTCAACATATACATATGAATTTGTATTAAAAAAAGTAGCGTGGATACCGTGAAGTGCGAAATCCACGTTAGAATTGGAGATCGCTATGTGACAAACACTCTAATTCAAATAACTAATTATGTGACACACACCCTAACCCACGTTAGCGTGGATACCGTTTCGAATTTTTTTCAAATAACTCATTAATTAATTTATAGTATCTCGTTTCAAATGACTAATTATTTGCAAGGAAAACACGGGCATGGTAATACATACAGATTCATTTGCAAATGAAAGAATATTCGTTTGCATTCTCAAAAGTAGGCGCACTAGGTCGACCACGGTCGTGTCATGGTGGTCGCGTGTGTTGTACGGACGCTTAGCACGCAGCCACCTACCCCCTCCCTCCCCCCCCCAAAAGGACGACGACAAAATAAGTTCGCGCTTCCACGTTTCATATTGAAATATCTGGGGGCCCCAAGCAAAATCTCCCTTCTCCACCGTCCCCTTCCGCGCCCAGATTGCTCAAATCCCTAATTCGCCGCCAACCCAAGCAAATTTCGAATCGCCCCATGTCTCGTCTCTTTCCCCACCTCTGTGCCGGACGACGACGACGAAGACGATGGTCGCGCTTCACCACCGCACCGGAGCTACCTCATCTACGCCCTCGTCCACCGCACCGGGTGGTCCACCGACAACGTCGGCCACCGCAACCGACGTGCCTCACAGAATCCGACTTGCACCGCATCAAGTGCACTTCACCGATGCCGTCTCCCACCTCCACTACAAAAAAAGACACATCCGTGACATTATTGGCCGAACGAATTTTTTTTCTGTCATACTCATGACACTTCTATGACGATAATTGTGACAAAACCCGGTATCATCATAAATGTGGTGGGGTCGTACTTCTGTGACAAAAAATCATGACAGAAACGTCCTGGGCGGGCCGGAGACGCAGCTGCATGACATTCTTTGGGCCGTCCATGATGGAAAAAACCGTGGTAGAAGCAAGGGCGAGGAAAATATCACGGTGTTCCCGGTTACTGTGGGTGGTCGGGGCCGAGCGATGCGCATTTCTCTCGTACACGCACGTGCGTGGGTGCGAGGTGTTGGGCTCTAACTGAACCCGAGCAAGGCGTTGGGCTCTAACTGAACCCGAGCGATTGCACTGCAGGCTATGCGTTACTGAACACGAGCGATCGATCGATGGCTGTTAACTGAACCCGATCGAGCGATTCCTTCGCTACTGCTGCTAACTGAAGTCGATCGATGCTGCCTCTGGATGAACAGTGAGCATTGCTGAGGGGGGGGTTGGATGAACAGTTCCCAGTGGGGGTGGATGAACAGGACCCCGTGGTGTTGCCTCTGGATGAGCAGGACCCCGATGGATCGAGCCGGTTGGGGTTGGATGAACAGGACCCCGTGGAGGGCTGGATGAACAGGACCACCCCGTGGAGGGCAGGATGAACAGTAGACGGTGGAGGGCTGGATGAATAGTAGCCCGTGGAGAGGGCTGGTTGAACAGTAGCCGGTGGAGTAGCGCGCGGTGGAGGCTGGATAAACAGGAGCCCGTGGATGAACAGTCGCATGTGGAGGCTAGAGGAGGTCGACGGTGGATGAACAGTAGCCCGTGGAGGCTGGAGGGGGTCGACGGTGGAGATGAACAGTATCTTGTGGAGTCCCGTTTTGTGGTATGCCACACCCCACCGATGAACAGGACCCCCGTTTCGACCGTAGCGCTCCAACACAAGTACGTTTCCTCCGTTTTGCGGTACGCCACACCCCTCCCGATCAACAGGACCCCCGTTTCGACCGTAGGAGGTCAGTTTCCTCCATTTTGCGGTACGCCAGACCCCTCCCGATGAACAGGATCCCGTTTCGTACGTGGCCGGTCGAACACAAGCCCGTTTCCTCCGTTCTGCGGTATGCCAGGCCTCGTTTCCATCGGTTGTTCTGTCCAAGCCGGTTGGCTCCCACGCGTTCCGTTGCCTCCCGATGAACACGACGCATTCCTTTGCCTCCCCATGAACACGACGACGACGCAGTTTCTCCGTTCCGACCCAGCCATGTACACGAGCCCTGGCCGTACGTATGCGCGAGTAGGCGTTCGAGACCCTGCCCGTATGTACGTACGTGGCCGTATTTTCTTTCTTGCACACTGGCCGTTGTACGTACGTGTACATGCTACGTGCGCGCCTCTACTACGACACGTGCGCGCCTCTACATCGACCAGTATGTACGTACACGTTCGCGACCAGAATGACAACGCTACGTACGCTTCGATCAGGTGGGTCCCGACTGTCATGCACTTCCTTGCATGCGAAGATGTAGTTGGTGGGTCCCAGCAGTCAGGGGGGCGAATCGTTTTTTTTGCCCGGACGCACTTCCTTGCGTGCGAAGATGTAGCTGGTGGGTCCTAGTAGTCAGGGGGAAACATTTTTTTTCACGAAACACGGTGGCCCGATCCGGTGGGTCCCCGCTGTCAGGTGGAGGAATAATTATTTTGCGCAGAATAAGGAGGCACTTCCTTGCTGCGGCCGTGGACCTAGCTGTCAGCCTCTCCACGTACAGTCCACATCCGATGGAAGCCGTTCCTTGACCACGCTGACCACGCCGCGCCGAGAGCACCAGGGCGGTGGACGACGGTGAGGCCTAGGAAGGGGACGACGCGGAGCCGGTGAAGACGCGGCAGTGGAAGCTCGCGCGAAGAGGAGTACGAGGGTTCACTGGTTCGGCTGCGGTGTGAGGCTGCCGTCGCCGCAGGGCCTGGCCAGCGGTGGGAATAGTAGGGGGCGGTGAGGCCTCCGCGGCAGCACAGTCGGCCACGGGAGGCAGGTGCATGCGGCACGACCGGCGCTGCTTTAGGCGGCTGGAGCAAGAAGACCAGAGGTTGAAGAAGCACTACGGCCGTTGGATGGACATCGTACGGTCACTGGAGCTAGAATTGTTCATATTGACTAAGTTGACAAAGCCCTCCATCCCCGTCAACTTAGTAGGCCCACAAGTCAGCCACCCACCAAGGTGGGTCCCAACTAGCAGGGGGAGTATTCATTTTTTGTGCGTAATAAGGAGGCACTTCCGGTGGGTCCGAGCTGACAGCTGGGGGAACACTTTTTTCGCGAAATACGGTGACCCGTCCGGTGGGTCCCAGCAGTCAGGGGGAAACTTTTTTTCGCAAAATATGGTGGCCCGTCTGGGGGGTCCCTACTGTTAGGTGGAGGAATCATTATTTTCCGCGTAATAAGGTGGCACTTCCTTGCTGCGGCTGTGGACCCAGCTGTCAGCCTCTCCACGTACAGTACACTTTCGATGGAAGTCGTTCCTTGACCACATTGACCACGCCGCGTTCCGTTGCATGCATGCGTCCATGGACGTGGTGCTTCCCCACTGTCAGCCTCTCACATACAATCATCTTCCGATGACTCTCGGTTGTTGACCATGTTGACCACACCGTGCCGAGCGCACCAAAGGCCAGTGGACGACGGCGAGGCCCCAGACTGGAACGACCCGGAGATGGGGAAGACGGGTCAGTGGAGTCGCAGATGGAGAGGAGTGGGAAACTTGACTGGTTCGGGTGCGCGGCAGCACAGCCGCGGTGCCGCCCACGGGAGACAGGAGCAAGAACAGAGGTTGAAGAAGGAGCACGGCTGTTGGATTAACATGCAACAGTCCAGCTGCTAGAATCATTTGTTGATTTAGTTGACAAAGCCCTGCGTACACGTCCGCTTAGTAGGCCCACAAGTCAGCCACCAAATCTGACGGGTCCTAGCTGTCAACGGGAGGAATAATTTTTTTCGCATAACAAGGAGGCACTTCCTTTCGTGCGAAGATATAACCGGTGGGTCCCAGCTGTCAGGTGGAGGAAACATTTTTTTAGCTTAATGAGGAGGAACTTTCCTTGCGTGCGACCATGGACCTCGTGGGTCCCAGCCATCAGGCTCTCCACGTACAATCCTCTTCTGATGACTCTCGTTTGCTGACCACGCCACACTGAGCGCAGCGAGGTGGTGGACGACGGCGAGGCCCCGGACGGGAACGACTCAGAGATGAGAAGACGCGGTAGTGGAGTCACAGATTGAGTGGAGGAGAAGGGTTATAACTGGTTCTGGTGCGGTGTGGGTTTGCAGTCGGTGGAGAATAACATGAGGTGTGGAGGGGTGGAGGGATAGCCTGGCCGGTGGTGGGGTAGTGCTTCGCAGCGATGCTTGCTAAGCAGAGCCGCTAGCTGCCGGAGGCCGGACCAGGCGGTCCCGGCGACGCTGGAGGAAGAAGACGAGAGATTGAAGGTGCATGCCGACCAAGTTGACAACGCCCCGCGTAGGCTTCGACCTATTGGCCCACATGTCAGCCTGCAAAAATGTGGCATATATTTAACCCATGTTTTCTAGAATGTACAGTCCATTTGATGGGCTGGGTGAACAAATAATTTCGCGTCAATGCGGCACATTTATATTATCTAAAAAATCCCAGCCCATTTGCACTTCCTTCAAATACACGAATTAGCTAGGCTCGTTATATATAATGTTATGTTAGAAGGAGCAATTAATATCAAAATTAAACCGGAGAGGCACATTTTATATATACATAATTAACAAATTAGCGAGTTATTGCTCAAAATAAAAATGAGCGCGCTATTATTACATTGGTCCTTAAAATCTTCGCAAGCTTTTGTACGCAATTACCAGGATTTTCCTTGCCCGTGAGTAAAAAAACCCAGGATTTTCCTTGCCAACTTCTGTTAAACATTTACTTTTATAAGTTAATAACACGTGGGATATTTTTATAATCTATATATAAGTCTCTATAAAATATACTATAATAGTAATAATATAAATATATATAATGTGGTTAAAAAAATACATTGGGCTGCCGATCTTTAAGAAAAAGCCCATAGGCGGGTATGGACCTCAAAAAATAAGTTGAAACCACTGTCACCGTATGTCGTGGGCTACGCATGTTAAAATACAAAACCTAGGCCTAGCTGATACTTGTTCGCCCTCTGGAAAAAAAGGATACCAGATCCCCGAGCGAACTGGATTATAGAGGGGGCCGGCGGTACGACTAAAGAAGCACATCTAGAGCGATTTTTTTCAGTGGATGGCTCTTGATGGCATTTTTTACTTGCCTCTGCACCATACAACTTGTATTTTTAGCCTCCCAGTCCGTGGTGGACCAGCAGCCCATTTGCTGGGCGGGCCAACCTACAGATACCAGCACTCGATTTTTCATCAAGCCCCAAAAACAATGCAATACTATGTTTGTTTTGAGGCCAAAAACATTACGGCAGGGGTTGAACGGGGGAGGGGGCAAGACAGAGCAAAAAGATTAAAAAGAGCTGATGCGCCATTGCTACCCTAACAAAGCAGGTGCAATTCTTCTCGGGAAGAAGGTTTGCCGTTGACACCCACACGTCACATACCCCACAGTAGGAATACTAACAAGTTCACACACAAGCACAACAGAAAAGGTAAACTTTCGTATCAAACTCAGGTTCACAGGACACGTTCATATTCATAGCCAACATTCACTATCAACAACTCAAAAGATTCATATATACACAAGTTCAGCATGTCTATGGATCCAAATGATTGATAGATCACACAAAAATATTCATAGATAATTCACAAAAAGATTCAGATATACACATGTTCAGTATGTTTATGCGTCCAAATGATTGAGATCATAGCCAATATGATCCATGGACAAACTTTAATTACCTAGGGTACAGACTGGTAAATGGTGTTCAGTCGGAGGTACTTCTTGCTAAAATTAATGCTTGTACGAGTAAACTTTCGAGTACATAAGAGGCAGCACAGACAATCTGAACTTTGCTTGTAGGTTTATCCGCAAATAGTGGCCTCGTGCCGAGGGAGGTTTGAGCAACTTGGCCACTACTTTCATCGAACTAGTTTACTGGCTCATCTTGGTCCTGTATCTCGCCAAAATTCTACATTGTAGACGAGAAAGGAGGCGGTTCAGAAAATGAACCACCCTAATTTTTTGTGCAGTTCAACTGAAATGGAGCATCCCTGGCATGCAGACAGATTAAGTGCCAGATGAATATACGTGTCAACCAACTTGTGTGGAATCTTTAGACTCCATGCCATACAGTTCGCTACCATATGTGCCGATAACCAAAAGGCACAAGTTGGGACCAAAGACTGGACTGCGTTTTTCTGGGCTATGCGCCAAGCAATATTTTTGGCGTTCACTCTCCTAATACTTGGAGTTTGACAATTGGTTGACGCCGGTTGATACTCGAATGAATATAGGCACTTCTTGTTGTCAACATCGATGCTTGTCAGAGTGAACTTTGGAGTACATAGCAGCAGCATAAGTACCTGCCCATGTGATCTTTTTGTGCAGTTCTACTGAAATCACCCGATGTAATGATTTCCCTGCGAGTTCAGGCTCCAAGTTACTCCTTTATGAAATCGGAAAACAGTAGCACAATACCAAATTACCAATACATATGACAAGCACAATAATCAGGATAAAGACCAGTACCAACCTGTGTGAGGTAGCATATCAATTACTATTTCCTTTGACTGGAAGCCGAGATAAGCCAAGCGACTGACTGCAAAGGAAGAATGCAAGCCAAGATTAGCGACTAATAGGAAAGGAAGGAAGCTGTCGAGGCAATGAAGCACCCAAAGTTTTTGTGCAGTTCCACCAAAATTGAGCATCCTTGTTGGCACATATATTGAGAGAGTGAGATTACTGTAATAGTGGGACTTGTTGATGAAACATACACTAACAAATAGAAGCACCCTCATTATCTTAATGGGTAAAGTTAGCATTCCCTCCCTGCTCCACCACATGATTCACCTCCATAGACAAACATACACACATACATGATTCAACATAGGGTGCTACTAAAGATTTGTTTAACTCCGACAGGAAAATTAGGCAGCAATAAATTAGTGGTACTTAAGTACTCCTAATTAATTAAGTGAGACAGCAGAAGTGGAAGGGATCCCTGGAGGATTGTCTCACATGTAAGGTAGTCATTGTCGGAGCCCTTGAATGGCCTCTACTGAGGCCTCTGGCTTCAGCAAGATCGCCTTGGCACTGTTTACTCTTCTTCTTCTTCCTCTTCATGCTCTGTTTCTCATTCTCCTCACCAGTTGGTGAAACCAAGTACATGATTGGCCTTCTATTTCAGAATTGGTTTTATCAGTGAGGGAGTACAAGTGTACTAGTAAAAATAGCATTATTTTCTCATGGCAGTCGCAAAATAGAGATGAACACATGCATTAAATATCATTCTTACCTAAAGGAAGGTTATGGTGCCAATATGGATGATGAGGATTGGAACACATATCTCCCTTTGTGCAGTTCCACCGAAATGAACCAACTGTTCCATTCTGACATTCTAGTTAAATAGCACAAAAGTCACTTCTTTTAAGAAGAGTTTTGTGCAGTGCACCAAAAGGTCACAACTGCAACCAGGTGAAATGGATATCCCTATTTGCACAAAAAGCTACAGAGGAAACAGTCAGAGTCTCAAACAATTACAGGCAAAAACATTTGGCTAAACTTGTCATGGCTTATAAAAGTGGCATGGCTTCATTTTTACCAGGGGCATTAGATTAAGAACAACTAAATATTTGGTATAAGGGCATGGGACAGTGGGTACACCAGCAGTCCAGCACCATGTACCTAAACAGGGGCATAAAGTGGTGATTCATAGTTTGTTGCCCCGAGAAACAAACATCCAAGAAACATATCTAGGTTGGTCCCATTTTTGTTCACTCTAGCCACCTACTCCTATGTGTGGATAGCACATCTAGTCCTGGTCATACCACTGTGTACAGCGTTACCCCTATATTTCCCTTTTCGACCAAGAGACCGGTTGGATGACCAGTCTGTACTACTTTCACCCCCTTTCCTTCCTGTTTGTACCAAGTCCGATGTACTACATACTCCCTCCAGCCGCAAATACTTGTCGGAGAAATGAATAAAAATGGATGTATCTAGAACTAAAATACGTCTAGATACATCCATTTCTCTGACAAGTATTTCCAGACGGAGGGAGTACTAAATTCCCCCACCCCCACTTTATTTCTTGTTTGAACCAAGTACAAGATTCGACTCCATGAAGTAGCTTTACCTCTAACAATAGAAGAATAAAAATAGGTGACGTTGGACCATCCGATCGAGAGGGGCTGAGAGGTAGAAAATGATGCACATGCAGCGATGTAGCGAGCTGGGGAAGTAGAGCTAAGGCGGTTTCGAAGGAGGATATACCTGAAGGTCGTCGGGATGTGGATAGGTGGGCGGCGGGAGGCCGGATCCGCCCACACTAGGGCAACAACGAAGGGATCGGAGGACGTCCCGCGCCGGCGCTCGGCCAGAGATAACGGTGCGGACGGCAGTGGGTCTCCTCCCTCGCTGTCGACGACGGCCTAAACGCTGCCCCTCCTCCCCTTCACCGGCGGAGGGGGATACGTCCGGATCTGTAACCAGCGGTGAGGATAGAAAGACAGTGTTTTTTGAAGGGAGAAATACAGTGTTACCATCCCTATCTTGTTTAGATCTGGAGAGGATGAGAGTGTGTGAATAGAGCAACCCTAGCAAGCAAGCGCGGAGGCTCCGGCCTATATATACGTAGTGGGGTAGTTTTCCTTTTTCACTCCATCAAAACAATCGTTTAAAATTGTGTACTACGTGCCAGGTCGCTGTTTTTTAGTTGTTGATTGTTTTTTGAGATAGCTACCCGCTTGTTCCAAGTGGTGTTACGGTGTGCCAGGTCGCACTTTGTATCGTTCAAGTCTGCTACAAGTCCCTCCATTAAATGAACAACCACCCCCTCGTAAAAATTGTGAACAAGCCCATGGCTAAAATTATCGGAAACGTGGGTTGCCCCAACATGCATTATTATTTATATTTTCTACTCCCTCCGTTCCTAAATATAAGTCTTTTTTATTAGCCACTCCTAAGACAAGAATTTTTTTATTAGCAGTGAACCCCACATGTCATAGACACAAAAAGTGTGGCAAGATTCCCTTAGGCAAGCCAAAGTGTGTCCAACAATTTGAGCAACTCAAGTTAGGAAAGTGTGGAAAGTGTGGGAAAAATAATGTGGCAACATAAGACAAACATAGTCACAATCCAAACAGCCCCGTAATTTTTTGTGACATGCATGAAAATTTGGCTAGTTAAATTTATAGTCAAAATTTGGTAAGGTGCATCAAATCAACACATGCAAGTATCAAAAGGGAAGTCACCTCATGCATGCGTTGTACTCCCTCCGTTTCCAAATATAAGTCTTTTTAGAGATTGCAACAAGTGACTACATACGAAGCAAAATATGTCTACATACATCCGTATGTAGTAGTCCATTTGAAATGTGTAAAAAGACTTATATCGAGTGCAGTGCTTTGATGTGTCGTGTCAACTCGTACAAGACCGAGAAGTTTGATTACTACAATGCCCTCTCCCTCACGGACTGAGCTCCGGTGCCTTAACTGCACCTGCCTTTGGGCCCACCTGTCATAGACGCGAAGGCAGGAGCAGTAAGTCAATGAAGCTGCGTCCCTCCCTCGCGCATGAGCGTGGTGGCTGGCAGGACTAGTAGGAGCTTTCGCTACACGCTTCTTGACGGCGGTGAGGGCTACGACGCTGGCGGTCGCCAGCACCGTCTGGAAACGCTGAGCGGTGCGGGGCCGCAGGCCGGCACCTTGGACGATTTGGCACAGCCGACTGCCGCTCGCGACCATCGCCTCCGTAGGTGCTTCTGGCTTCTGGTCACTTGGTCTTGGATTGGAGTGAGCAGTGTTGCGCAGTGATTGAGAAAGAACATTTATTGTCAATCTAACCCTGCCATCCATACACCTCTTTGGTTTAGAGTTAGTTCAGGGTTAGAATCTAACTCTAACCTCTAACTGAGTTAGTAGAGTTCTCCTCGTCTCGGTTCATCACCATCATACTTTCCCCATTTCTGTGTTTTCAGTATCCTGGTTTAGGTCGGTAGTTTTTTATAAACGTGTTATGTCCAAAATTTAATGGACGTGCTCCGGTTTATATGAAAATAATCCGGTTTCATGTAGTAATTCATTCATTTATTTATTCTTCTGCGAGAGGTTTGCATGTAATTCGTGATGTCTGAAATGTAAAGTACCCTGGCATATGCTCCGAGTCGTGCATGCACTACGACCTAGATGCTCTATGTCCCACATGTCGGCGAAAGGGAGCACGTGGAAATAGCCTAGGAGTACATATAGGAGGATAAATGCGTGAAAAAATATGTACGGTGAAGCGTAGCTGCGGTTCGAAAAGGAGACCTAAAGTGATGACAGGTATAGGTCGCACGCACCCAACTAGTGGTAGTACTAGACATACGACTGCTTTTTCCCTAAAAAAAGAGGTACGAGTGCTCAGTACTCCTATTCTATCAACGCGAGTCCCATCTGACAACAACGTTTGTGCTACAGCTAGCTCTTCTCCCTCGTTTCTCTCTTCTAATTCTAAACTCAGCCGACACCCGGTGGGCAGGGTGGGGATTTGCCGATGGTCGGTTTGCTCAACTGCGGCCCCACCTCACACTGAAAACGTTACTACTGGAATAAAAATGCCATATACTCCTATACTAATAAAACATTAAGGCCACGAGGCGATGCAGTGCTGTTTACGGGAGGCAAGAAGAAGAGATGCATCCATCGACGATGTCCACCTCCTCGACTCAGGGCGCCGGCCCACCGAACGGCGGCTAAGTAGCAACGACTTTCGTTGCTAGGTCGACGTGATTCTGAACAATGGCGTCCAAAGATTCCAGCCGCTGGAAGAAGGCCAACGTCTTTCTGTCCTTGCTGGCCTTGTAGTGGCCTATGTAGAAGATTTCCTCGTAGACATGGATGTGCCGGTCGACGGTTTCTTGCATGGCGAGGCACTGCGCGACGAGCGCGGCCTCGAGGTGCATATTCTTCATCGCGACCTCCGGCAACTGCAGGGCCACCAGGGCTTGAAAGAGTTCCTCACCATTGGAGGCTGATGAGAGTGGCAGGCAATGAGGAGCGTGGGCGCGCGGGCTGGAGCAGTACGGCAAGGTCGTCCGCGCGCTTCTTGACGGCGGCGAACTTGCGGATGGAGTTGACCATCATGTCATCCATGTGAGAGGCGAAGCCGGCATCGGTGAGGGCTATGACGCCAGTGGTTGCCAGCACCATCTGGAAACACTGCGCGGTGCGGGGCCGCAGGCCGGTGCCTTGGATGATTTGGCACAGCCGACTGCCGCTCGTGTCCATTGCCTCCATAGGTGCTTCTGGCTTCTGGTCACTTGGTCTTGGATTGGAGTGAGCAGTGTTGCGCAGAGACTAAGGCGTAGATGTATTGGAGTGGTGGGGCGCCTTTATATGAGAATCCAAACTATGTTGCATTCACATCATGCTGGCTCTATTCTGCTTCTCCAATTAATTCCCTCTGCATGTAGAGTAATCTGAGG
Source organism: Aegilops tauschii subsp. strangulata (assembly GCF_002575655.3). Lineage (NCBI taxonomy): Eukaryota > Viridiplantae > Streptophyta > Magnoliopsida > Poales > Poaceae > Aegilops > Aegilops tauschii. Next base: position 307,180,658 of record NC_053036.3, read on the forward strand.
ATGCATCATTGACCGTTCAACGTCTCGGGAACGGCTACCCTCTCCCTCCTTGGCATTCAAGCACCTATGGAGGCGACTGCCGCTCGCGTCTATCGCGTGTCAGGAGACGTTCCCATCGACGACGAGGTGCCTATGGTGACTTCGTAAATTTCAAGATGATAGCACTAGTATACTCAATATTGTGCACCGCGACCAAGGCCGAGAGGAAAACGAGAGAACTACGTATTTATTTATGGTGTAGATTCACTCATTTTGCTCCATATGTACTCTGTCTCGGTGTAGTCTAGTCACTTGTTGAAATCTCTAGAAAGGCAAATACTCCTTTCTGGTTTACAGGGCTATACTAGCAAGTACTCCCTCCGTCCGAAAATACTTATCATCAAAATGGATAAAAAGGATGTATCTAGAACTAATATACATCTAGATACATCCCCTTTTATTCATTTTGATGACAAGTATTCCAGACGGAGGGAGTACTACAATAGTGGGCTCACATAGCAATTTTGTCTCATGCAAGAGCCTGGCTATATGCGTGCTCCAAGGTTCGCAACTGCCACATTCGGGTTGCACTTGGCTCTTCGCCTCTTCGAGAAGACGAACAATGATGTTACTACTACTGCTTCTACAGTATCGAATCCACTGATGCATGTCCGTCCACCGCGAGCGGGAGGAATAGCTTGTTGTAGTACTATAAGAAAAAGCCTGTCCTCGTCTGCGAGCCACCGCGCGCATGGGAGAGGGAGAAGGCGTGTAGTAGTAAAATCAAGCTTCTCCTCGTTGTACGAGTTGACGCGACACATCACAACACTGACCCCACATGGTCGCCTCTAAACTTGGCTGAAAGACCCGCAGTGTACAATACTCCATTTGCTGCAACCTCTAACATTTACCCCACCACAAATTAAAATATATATTCCTGTCTTGACAGGTAGGGCCAGAAGATTTTTTTAATCAAAAATATATAGCATGGAGCCGACCCCAATGATTTTAAGCTTACAAGCACGATACACGCTATCCTAGACTACTCTACACATGAAACTGCCACACGAGCGTCCGGGCTGCACTTGGCTCTTTGCCTCTTCGGGAAGCCGAACTAAATGATGGAGTACTACTGCAGTGGAGGAGTACTATAGTATGCTTCTGGCGATCTGACACCGATTGAACTGCTGCATGTCCAGCGCGTATGGGAGGGAGAGCGTGTAGCGAACGAAAGCTTCTCGTAGTCCTGCCAGCCACCACGCTCATGGGCGAGGGAGGACGCAGCTTCATTGACTTACTGCTCCTGCCTTTGCGTCCATGACAGGTGGGCCCAACAGGTCGGTGGCCCACCTGTCATGCAGCCAAAGGCAGGTGCGGTTAAGGCGAGAGGGCGTTGTAGTAATCAAACTTCTCGGTCTTGTATGAGTTGACGCGACACATCAAAGCACTGCACTCGATATATTTCAATAATTTGCGTTTACCGATGCATTAATTACAACGCATGCATGCATGCCGTGACTCTCCTTTTGATACTTGCATGTGTTGATTTAATGCACCTTGAAGTAGTATGATATGTGACGGTAAAGCTTTGTAATGCCCCGGCCCTAATAAAGTGAGAGATGGTTCTGCACGAGGAGGGCGAGATCATGCAGATGGAACAGGACCCGACGATGGAGCTCTCTATGGTCTCGATGGACCTCACCTTGCTCCACTGCCCCTTGTGCCTCTGCCCCTTGAAGCCTCCAGTGTATGAGGTTTGAATACACCTCGTCCGTTCGGCTGATCGAGTAAGGTGCAGGTTTCTTGATTGATGTGTTGTTCGATTGATTTGTGCAGTGCAAGGGAGGGCACCTGGCTTGCGCGGACTGCCGCGTCGAGCGCCCCGGGAACCAGTGGCAGTGCTAGAAGTGCGAGCGCGGCGGTGGCTTCAACGTGCGGAACACGGAGGTGGACGCCGTCCTCTCCTCGGTGAGGGTGGAGTGCCCACACGAAGGTTGTGGGCTCTACGTCACTTACCACAAGCTCGCCGATCACCAGAGCGTGTGTCCGCTTGCGCCCTGCAAATGCCCCATGCCCGTCTACGGCTACGAAGGCCCGCCGCTAGTGCTCTCCCACCACATCAGCACCGTGCATCCCATGCCCGTGCAGAGGATCCAGTACGGCAAGGCGCTCCAGCTGCAAGTGCCACTGCCGGAGCCACGGCTCTTGCTGTTCGTGGAGGAGGACGGCCGCGCATTTTTCTTGGTCGGCGGCGTGCTTGACATCGGCGCGCCTATCGCCGTGTCGGTCGTCTGCATTAGAGTGGGGGCGTCCCCACTACCGCACTACATGGCCAAGCAGTGGGCGAACGGCCCGCCGGGGGAGCCCAAAGGCAGGACCGACGCCGTCAAGGTGGAAATGGAGGTGACAAGCAGCAGGGATCCCGGCGACGTCGCCGTGCAGGAGCTGACCTTCTTCACAGTTCCGCCCAAGCTGCTGGCCGGGGCTATGCTGGTGTCCCTCCACATTCAGATTGACAAGCTCAAGTCCTAAATGATTCTACAGTGCCTTCTATTTATCTTAGTAATATGCTAATATAGGGGTTAGCTCGGTCTACTTTAGCTTAAGAGATGGTGGGTTTTGGTGGCGATGCAACAATTACCTCAACATCAGATCAGTAGTGAAAGTAAGTTCGAACAGTCGAATGGATATTTTGTGTCTGTTGGATATAAAGATCCTTTGGGTATGAAGTAACAGCTTATATGCTTTTTTTCGAAACGGAACAGCGATACTAGTATAATTTTTGTTGACATGCACTCATATTTTCGAAACAGACGTCGGGCTGTAGCTAGAAGGGCGGTTGGGACGTGGCATCGGCCCATACCGTGGTGACCCCCGATTGGGACGCACCGACTGTGGATTTTCTCCCTCGCCAATGTCAACCGCGTCTACGCAGAACATTGTTCCCGTCCCCCAGCTGCGGGATCAGGCCGGATATGTGACCAGCAGTGTGGCCACCATCGTTCTATGCTTGTGTAGAGAGCAACCCAAGCAAGCAGGCTTGTAGCTTAGGCTCCTGCTAGTGTATATATAGTGGTTTTCTTTTTCTCTCCATATCAACCATTTTATATTGCGTACGTGTCATTGAAGAGTGAAATGATGGTTGCTTCTTCCGACTAACTTATTGAAGAGTGGCCCCTACACGTACTCCCCCTACGTGTATGCAACGTCACACGTACACATGGACGCAAAAACGCGTGCGACGCCCTAATGCATGCATGCATGCCCGAGCACACAACGGAACACACACGGTCATGCTCAAGTGCTCAACCTACATGTGCATGCACACACATACTCAGCCAAGGTGAGCTAGTGACCGTATAAACACCGGACAATGTATATATTTAGCGCAATGAGCGTATTATGAAGTCCACTGACCGTATTTTTACAAATATACAGTGACACACACTGTATTTATCTCGTTTGAAATTAAGCCATATTAACCGGAGAGGAGGCAGTATGGACTCGCATTACTTTGTTGTGTCCCAACAACTTGCCGAACGAGGATAAGCTTGCAGGACGGGAGGGCTTGCGCGCGGTGGCTCGCAGGACAAGGAGAAACTTTTGACTAATGCAAGCTCTCCTTCGCTCAGGCGGTGGATGTGCAACAGTTAATTTGGTGTCAGATTGCCAGAAGCATACACTATACTAGTACTATTATTGTTGCACTTCCCGAAGAGGCGAACAGCCAAGCGCAAAGTTTACTAGTACTAGTACTACTACTATAGTCTATAGAGGTATGTACTACTCCCTCCGTTCCTAAATATAAGTCTTTTTAGACATTTCAAATGGACAACAACATACAGATGTATGTAGTCATATTTTAGAGCGTAGATTCATTCATTTTGCTCCGTATCTAGTCACTTGTTAGAATCTCTAGAAAGACTTATATTTGGGAACGGAGGGAGTACTATACTAGTACTAGGAACCGGATGGAGGAGCGTCTGCACTCTTATTATATTTTTAAAATGTGATAAAGCAATCTTCAACACATTTGGTTCTCTTCGAGGGTTCTCGCATGTGATAATGGAAGTTGATTGCATGGAACACTCGCCACAATTCTCGCTTAATTCTGGCTCATATCCTGTTACAAATAGGAGCGCTCGGTAATATTTCCTCTTTTTTTGTTATTCAGCATGTAAACAGGTCAACAAACCTTGCGGCGCATCTTTGTGCGAACCGTGCTTGCTCCACTTTGAATGTGGCCGAGAGCTGGCTTGATGAAACACCTCGCTTCCTACTTCTTTTTTTGCGGGGTACCTCGCTTCCTAGTGACCAGTGTCTTGGCTGATCGTCCTAAGAATGCTTATATATGAATAAAGCTCTCTCATTTACCCGCAAAAAAGATTAAGCCATATTAACCGGAAAGGAGGGAGTATGGACTAGCACTACTTGTTGGTGTGTCCCGTCAACTCGCAGAACGAGGAGAAGCTTGCAGGACAAGGTGAAGCTCGTTTACGCCTTTTGACTAATGCAACGTACCCTCGCCCAGGCGGTGGACATGCATCAGTTCATTCGGTGTCAGATTGCCAGAGGCATACACTGTAGTACCGAACATGCGGAGTACCATCATTGTTCGACTTCACGAAGAGGCGAAGAGCCAAGCGCAAGGTTTAGTAGTACGAGTAGTACTACTACTAGAACCGCATGGTGGAGCATCTGTACTCTTATTTTTCTTAATCTCTGACAAAGTACACATTTACTCCGGAGAAGGGCGGAAAACGGCAGCCCAACATGTAATGATGATATTGATCAACCATGCTCGAATATATCTTGGCCTCCGTGCGAGCCCGTCTGTGTGTTCTCGCTCCTCGTCTCTCTCAAGGAACGGCGGGTTGGCCATTTTGCCGTCAATTGAGATCGGTTTGCTCACACTCCGGTCCCACATGTCAGTGATATGCCAAGAGGAGGTGCGTTGACCGACTGGCCATACGCGTACTTGGTTTTGCACCTTCATACTACTCCTCCCTCCGTCACAGTTTACAGGGCGCGCTTCATTATGATGCATTTCTCTCAATGCATTTCCACCACCAGAGAGACTTTAGACGCGTTTGGTTTATTTCTCAATTAATTAGGGTGTGGTAACCGCAATTTTCTCTCGATGTAGTACTACGGAGTGGAGTAAGTGCATGCATGTGTGTACCCGGGGTGGAAGCACTGCATGCATGTGTGTACGTATTATTTCCTCTAGTAATAGACGCCGTGCTATAACTACCAATGCTTTTCTTCAGGCCGATCGCTAGTCGCCTTGGTCCCAGAGATTTTCTCTTTTTCTGAAGCGTGCTCTATAAACAGTGACAGATGGAGTTGTATGAGCGGATTCAAAGAAGAGCGTATTGATGGTTGCTTCTTCTGAGCAACTTACAGTGGGAAAGGTGGGGCTTATGATTTGACTACTCATTACTCACTATTAATGCGGCGCAACGACCGGTCTGAGTCTCCCAAGCGGCTGTGCAATACCCCCTCGGTTCTTAAATATACTCCGGAGTATTTGTCTTTCTAGAGATTTCAACGAGTGACAACTCAAATATTGTTCTTTTTAGAGATTCAAATGGACTACTACATACAGATGTATATAGACATATTTTAGAGTGTAGATTCACTCATTTTGCTCCGTATGTAGTCACTTGTTGAAATCTCTAGAAAGACAAATATTTAGGAACAGAGGGAGTACACATATGAAGCAAAATGAGTGAATCTACACTATAAAATATGCCCATTTGAAATTTGTAAAAAGACAAATATTGTTGATGGCAGTTGCGACGACAAAAACAAGCATATTCCTTGTCCTAAGGGAAGATAACAACACGGTTGTGTTTGTATAAAACGGTGTGAGGACGAGATTGCAATATGGAAAGTACGCCGGACGAGCTACATTTTTTGCAAAGAACTATGGAAGATCCACATGCAGCGACGTGGGAAGACGGGCAGTGGAGCAAGGCCGAAGAGTATACCTGGAGGTCGTCGGGATGTAACTAGGTGAGTGGCGGCAGGCGGAATCTGCCCATACTGCGGCAGCGAGCAGATGGCGTAGGCCCTACCACGCCGGAGCTTGGTCAGAGAAAACGGCGTGTACCGCATATCGGGGCATGTTGCCTCGGCGCCGTCGAACGGAGAAACGATGCACGTCCTCCCTTTCCGCCGGCAGACGGGATGCAGCCGGATCAGTGACCAACGGTGAGAGAGAGAGAGGGGCCACCGCAGCCTTGTGTGAGATACTCTGAAGAGAGACAAACCAGGCAGGGAGGCTCCATTGTATATAGTGGAGCGGACTACCTTTTTCTCCATAAAAATCATTTTATATTCTGTGTACGTGCCATTGAGCGATATAACTTTATTTAAAAATAACGCGCCAACGCATCAAGTCGAACTTTGTTTCGTGCACGCGTGGTACACGACCTCCGTAGGTAAACAACCGCTACACGCGTTCAAATTAGCATGTGGGCTGCCATTTTGTACAGAAATGAGCTCCAACGTGTACCCGCGCGGGTGTGGCTGGGCACGAAGCGTGAGTACGTGCACGGTGCACCTATTCTCTTCTTGTATACATACACCACCTACATGGGGTTGTGTGAGAGAGATACAAACGTAGAGAGATATAGTGTGTGGGTTCGTGAGAGTTTGGGGGGGGGGGGTCAATCAAAAAATGTAACATATGCAATGTGTGAGAAATAGAGTCCTGGATATATCATATATATAGAGGGGGCGATCCACGAGAAGAGAGTGGAGGTATCATCGACTTGAGGTGTCCATAGAATCGAAGAGAGGGATGATGTGTGTGTGTGTGCCCGTGCGTGGTCGATAAAGAGTGCCATCGAATTTGTGTGTGCCCATGTCAAAGATATAGAGTGGCTGGCCTACTAGAATGAGAGAGGGGACAGGTGCAGTTTGTCTCTGTGGCATGGATACCTACCTATAGCGCTCGACTATCGGTGTGTGGTGGGGGGAGGGAGGCCTAATTAACTATAGAGGTACAATGGCTGGTATATGTATGGAGGAGGAGAGAGGCCTACCTCGTGTATTAAGGGAGATCGATCTACCTCATGTATTAAGGGAGATCGATCGACATCCATGCATATGTGCAAGAGAGGAATAAGGTTGGGAGAGAGACAGAGCTAGAGTGTTGGAGGGGGTGGTAGTGGAGTTGCTTCTAAAAAATGGTGGGATAGGCTTGCTAGACAACCAAAGGGCACGCCTACAATATCAATAAGAGAGGGGATGGCTGCCTGTTTGTGCACGTGCGTGTGAGAGACGGGTCGGGAGGCATGCACGAATGATGAGGGGGGACGATATGGCTGTGGTAAGCAGACATAACTACATAGGAAGATCAATCGTCCTTTGTCAGAGAAAGGACAGACATAACTTGTGAGGTACGTCGATCGATGGGGGGGGAATAGTTAAAGTCGACCTAGGTATATGTTGGGAGATCGATCAGTATACATGCATGTGTGTGTTAGAAGCAAATGAGGCACGAGGAGAAGGATAGAGAGAGGGATGCATCTAGGAGGTGGTGCGAGAGTCATACTATATCGAGGGGGAAGGAGTGTGCGAGTACGAGATCGATGAAAAGAGTGGTGGGAGTGAGGCATGGACGGTGATAAGAGAAGAGGGGAAGCTTGTGTTTGTGCTAGGCACACCTGGCTAGAGAGGCATATCGATCGATGTGTGCCGTAAATAAGGAGCTGGGGGGCCTACACACACCATGGGTGAACGACCTAAAGTGAAAAGGTGAATTTGCGCGATGGAGCTAGAGAATGCTGAGGGAGGGTGAGAGGGAGGCAGGCGTCTGCATGCATGAGAGAAACTTAGCGCTAGCTAGCTACAAAGATAAGAGGATTGTGTGGGTGTAAAAGACGAATGGAGATCATACTTCATTATAAAAAGCGAATTCAGATATTTGAAGAATTTATCATAATGTTTTAAACCGACGCATCTGTGAATATATTTAACGGTGATACACATGGTGTGGTTATGAACATGTTATACTACATATAATATATTTTATCTCTACTCTTATAAAAAAATGGAGTTGTTGATGATGGTGCCATCCTGCAATATAGGCCGTCCGATTTATATCTGACGGATAGGAAGGAAACTATGGCAATTTTGAAAAAGATACCCACACCCCTCTCCATATTTGTAAATTAGGCCTCCCCTTGATCATGATGATGTTCTGTCGAACGCATGGGCATCTTGCTAGTAATACGTATAACATATAGAACATTGATCATAATTTGGGCTAATGTGTAGATTTTACAGCTCAGGTCTAAATACTTGTCATAATGTAGGGGGCGGGGCACTATACTATGTGTGATAAACATGGTGTACACGTATGGAACATGGTTTAGATTATGAATATATAGTTAGTACATCAAATGTACTATTATTTGGAATCAACATCAAGTGTATTCAAAAAATAGAATTCGAGTTCATGTAGTACACATAGTTCATATCTATCTCTATAGTAATCATGTGGTGTGTTATTAAGGTAATACACGAATGATGGTTGAAGTTGGCAACAATCATGATTATAGGTTCTTATTGAAATAGAGAAACGAATTCAAATTCAGTTCGAATTGCAGCGGTAGTATAGACATTTGGAATGCACTAAAATGTTGGTATGAGTAGGTTACATGCATTATACAGCAAGCGAAAAAATTTAATTGGACATAACATGGATTCATACTACCGAATAGCATTTAATTGCACTAAATTGTTGGTATGAGTAGCTTTAAATAGCATTTTTATAGTAAAACGGGGCAAGACTCTCTCTTTGTGTGGTGTGAATAGTTTTATTTTTTTGTTTTATTTTTAGTTGAGGGAAGTGCGAATTGATTTGGTACGTACAAGTACAGTATTACACGTTAGGCTTGTCCATAAAATTCAACCCGCGCCTTGTTATATCCCAAAAATTCAGATATCGTGCTCCCAAAACTGGCGCTTCACAACCCGCGCCTTGCTATCCCGAAATTACAACGCGCGCGAAAACTCCCTCCAGCTGCCAAATGCCGACACGCAAAATCCCCCTTCTAACCCTGAGCCGAAAGGGCCGCTAGTTCAAATCGGTGGGGGGTACTTTTGTAACACACCCTACATTTTGGAGAAGCGCGTCCCTAAGTCATGGTTCACCCCCTCCCATCGCCTCCTTTTTGCCATTCAAAACCCAGGCCGCCATAACCTCTCTGCTCCAGCCACGAAACCGCACCCTCCTCCGTCCGCCACCTCACCGCTGCCCAGCCGGAGCCTCTTCCCCGACGACGTCGTCCATCGCAACAGCTCGACGTCCCTCGTCCACCTCCCCGGATGAGGATCCGTCGTCCATCTCGTCGTCCCGCCGGTTCAGCCGCCCCGTCCTCCACCTCCAAGGAGCTGCTCCGACGATCGCCTCGTCTATTGCGGCTGCTCCATCCCCACAGCGCCGCCTTAACCTGCTCCACCAGAACCGCAACATCCTCACCGAATCCTCGAACGAAGCCGAGGCCTACTCGGCACCACCAAAGAGGTTGTACATGCATCGCATCGCACCTTCTCCTTAGCTCGACCTCCCGGCGCCGACGGTGCTCCATCCCGCACCCTCATGGAGCGGCTACCTTGAAGCCGGTGCCGCGAGCGACATCTCCACGGCGGCTCTCCCCCAGTGCGAGGCCCCTTCGGCAGCGGCGTCCATACCAGCCGGATCTGCTACTGCTGCTCCGGCTCTCGCTCGCTCGCGCTGCTGCTGCTGCTCTGGCTCTCGCTCGATCGCTCGCTCGCCCAGCTGCTGCTGCTCCGGCTCTCGCTCGCTCGCACTGCTGCTGCTGATCCGGCTCTCGCTCGATCGCTCGCTCGCCTAGCTGCTGCTGCTCCGGCTCTCGCTCGCTCGCTCGCGCTGCTCCTGCTGCTCCCCCCTCGCTCGTGCTGCTGCTCTGCTCCGATTTAGCTACACTTCAGTTGACTGAATCGACTTTTGGGTCAGTCAATTTTCAGGGGGTGGGGGGCTCGCCGAAGTTAAGGAAGAACCACCCGCAGCGGGGATGGGGGCTCGTCGGAGAGGTACCCCACTATTTATCTTAGGGTTCAGGGTGGGGGCGGGGGGCCTATAGGGCTGGCCGGGGCGGCGGCGGACCGGGAGTGGGGAGTTGTTTCGGGGCGGCGAGGCGGCGCTGGGGCCGGCGGTTCGGCCGGTGGTGGCTGGCGGCTCAGGGGGGTGCAGGTTGAAGATGAACTGCAGGCCCTCCCTAAACTACATGTCAAGTGCCTCTCTGCTACCATTGCGTTCAGTTTCGACAGTAACATTCAGATTCCACAGTAAATTTCAGTTTCGACAGTTAAGTTCAGAGTCAATAGTTTTTACCTCATCTGTTGTAGTCAGGTGGTTTTTGGTGATGTAAATTTACATCTATTTTACATCATCTATTGGAGATGCTATTAGAATCCCACTTGATATTGACGATGTCTGTCTTGTGCTGCTTTAGCCTTGACGTCTTACGGCTCATCGGGGCTGCTCCAACGATAGAACGATCCATCACAATAGAGCAGTGCCCTGGACACTGTCTACAAATTCCTCAGATCTTCCTCCACACCTCCGACAGCCACCTCTGCCTCAACTGCTTCAGCGACCAACCCAATGATGCTGAGGTCGACACGGCTACGGCAAAGAGGTTGTACACTTGTTGCATCACTTATTACTATACATTCATGTCGATCCATTAGGGCTATTTTGGTTCGACGAAAAAACATAGCAATAGGGAATTTTCCAATGGTACTCTACTATTCAATTATTCATGCATTTTGTTGAAAGGAATGAAGCAAAACATCCACCTGGACCTAATTTTCAAAATCCAATGCATGAAAACAAGACCAAGTGCATTAGTGGCAGAATAACATTCTAACTGTACACGCTTTCGTATGGTTTCACTTTATTTTGGCCATGTTTCTTTGCATTCCTCTGCTCTTCCAATTCCTGTAAACCAAACACCCAAGTTGACAGAAATCCTGTGTTTACAAATGCTCTGTTTACCATGTGCATTCCTATCCTATTCTGGAGTTTTTCCTATCCCTGCGTTTTTAGAATCATGCAAGCCAAATGAGCCCTTACAGAATTACTTCAGTTACAGGTAGGCGTCGAAGGGAACTTTGTGTGGTTTGTCCTGCTCCTGCCGTGACGTCGTCCACCTCACCGGAGGTGCTCCATCGACAGAAACATCCACCAAACCAGACATCACGACTCCTGACTGTCTTTCGCCGCCTCAGATCTCCTTCCCTGCCGCTGGCACCCACCGCAACGGCATCACCATCATCGACTCAGCAGATGAACCTGAGGAGTACACGGGTCCACAAGAGAGGTCGCACTCTTTTGATTCTGCTTATGTTATGCATTGCTTAAAATTACCTGCTACTTTATCGTCCTGTTCACCTCTTGGACTCCAAGTCAGGTCCAAATTAATGTTCAAAGTTGAGTTCTAAATTAGTTGTGGGGCACATATCGAGGAAGCAATGAATAGTATCTCTGTCTAATATCTGGTTCACCTAGGGTATGCCTATGTTGTTCATCGTGGCTGGGAAACAAATAGTAAAGCAATCATCATCTGTCTTTTTATTAAATTAAAGCAGTCATCAGCCTGCTATCATTATTTTTGGATCCATCCACTGGTTGTTACCATCACTCTAAATTTCTGCATTCTCTCCTTACATAATCTCACCATATTTTTTCGTATGCATGTCAGATATTGTACACAGTCATGCTGAATATGTAGAGAAAAAGAGAAGAGTTTTGCGCGGCAATACAATGTCATTCAGACATCGCTCCATGGTGGGTTTAATGGCAAACCTTCCCCACCCCTCTCTAGATTGAGAGGCGGATTCAGACGCCGCTGACCACTCCTATTTACCCCCCAAGGTGTTTGCTCTACCTTGGCATGATGATGTTAGTCATATCATGCATATGTTGCCTTGCAGTGCCTACTTTTGACATTATATATGTCATCTGCTTAGTTTAGACATGTTCTGTCGCCACCTGTTTAGTTTCTATATCATATATGGGAATTATGCAGTCTCATGTCTTTTAGCCAGCCATAATATATGTGAAATGTGCAATGCCATCCTGTTTAACCAGGCATCATATATTTGAATTATATCTTGCCCATCCTTTTCTTCATTACATTTCCATTTGTCGACAATGTTTGTACATTAAACTACTCTTCCTGTGAATCAGCCATTTGGGTGGGAGATTGAAAAATCTGGAGTGAAAACAAGGCCTTCAGAGCAGACAGTGCTACCTGTCGAAGCAGATCTCTTGTTGGGTCCCGATAGCTCCCCAGAGATGGATTCAGAGACAGATGACCAGTCCTATTCCCCCACTGAGGTGTATGCTCTAACTTGGCACGGTATTTTAGTTATTTATCATATCTTTGAATTATGTTATGCTATGCTATCCAGTTTAGATAGACATCATATATGTGAAATTATGTCATGCTATTCATTTTAGTTAAACAATATACATGTCAACTATTTCATGTCCTCTTTTTTCCACACTATCTATTGCATCTGTCTCTCATACAATGTCTGTACATTCAACTATGTTTCCTGTTTATCAGCCATTTGAATTGGAGTGGGTGATGCCAGCATCTAGCGGACTAAAAACACGGTCTTCAAATAAAACAGTGCTACCTCTTGGTGGAGATAGCACCCCGGTTGTACATGCACGAGAACCAGCCCTGCCACACATAACCCAAACTCTCGCAGATTGTACCCCTACTGCAATGGACAGAGAACCAGCTTCACTCAATCTAACCCCAGCAGATAGTAACCCAGTTCCTGTTGACACAGCACCATCTCCACCACAGAGCTCCCAAACAAGAGCAGTTAGTAAGGCAGCTCCAGTGCCCAAAGGGCCAGTACTACCATGGTGAACCCCAACTCCACTAGTTAGTACGCCTATTCCTGTGGAGGAAGCACAACCAGCTAGTCGTACTTTAGCATCTATCGCATTTGATGTTGTTAAATCGTATGTGCGTATCTTCCCATCTTGGAAATATTATACTGAAGATGAAGGAAAATGCCAGTTGCAGGTGTTTGTCCAGGAGTTATGTGTAAGTAATGTTATTCATGGCAATTACTTTGCTTTATCCCATACATCCTACCTCCATGATGGTTATAATACAGCAAATTTTCCCATTTTTCTCTATAGAGAAGGACCGATTTGGAAACTCAGGATGAGGTAACCTGTGCTAATACCTCTGCTATCTTCAAGAATGCTTGGTGGCAGTATCGGAATTACCTGAAGAAAACGTACTTCACCAGCAAAGAAACTGATCAAATTCCCTTACGTTCTCCTGAGACACATTTACTGGACGATGACTGGGAACGCCTTGTTCTATACTGGTCCCGAACCAAGAATGTGGTAAGGTCTATGAGCTCATTTTCTATTTTTAAGTACTATATTCTTGCGTCTTACTGTACTCTGTTCATGTAGAACAAGTGCCTAAACCTAAAGAACAACTGTTCTAATTTAAGATTCCATTGCTAACATAGTTCCAAAAAGCGCTAGGCATTAATTGTGCGTTTTGCCACCTCCTTGCACTTTACTGACCAAAGCGCATGCTTATGCGCAGTTATGCACAGATTAAGCGTAGTTATGCGCAATGCGTTTCGCCAACGCCTAGAGCCTAGGCGCGCTTAAGCGCTCTCTTAGGCGCGCCTTTTTTAACTATGATTTCTATCGTGCATACTGCTTTGCTCTTGTATCACTGTATTTACTCATACAAACTTATTTTTAAATTGAAGGATCCAACCGAAACTCCAATGGCACAGCAGGTATGTTCACGCATGTTTCCTTAACAGGCTTGCTCTTATCAATAGCTCTGTTGATTTCAATTTCAATTGTGTATACAGTTGACTTCTCATATCATGCACATTACTAGCATCACAACAAAGCAAATAGTGTTGTTGTACATGTAGACCCGTGGTACCCATCTGAAATCTTGTTGTGCCGTGTAGTTTCCCACGCTTTGTATTCTTTGCTGTTGGTTTCTCTTGAACTGATATGATTTGAACCATGTCTCTATTTGATTTGGCAAGACAATGCAGTGACCATAGGACATAGATATATGTTTGTTTGATGCTTTTATTATGTACTAGTACTTGGCAATAGAAGACTTGGTAGTTTAATCCTGTCCACCTTACTAATGAACTGGTTCACCGAAATGAGTTTCATATACTAGTACATGCTAAACTGTTATGTGTCTGCTTGTTTCTTCTTTTAGAATGCTGACAAAATATTGGGGAAGAGTGCCTTATTAAGCAATGGTAAAGGAAGTAATGCAGATAAGGTTCAGGATAGTGAAACATCCTTGTTGGTCTCCAACAAAGCTGATAAAACAGCTAAGGAAGACTATCTCGAAGACAGTGAGACAACCCCAAAGTCCTGTCTTGGTTTAGTGTTGGAATTACTGGCCACTACCGCTTGCACAAGCTATTCAAACTCACTGTCTGAATCAGTTCGGTTTCTTGAGTCTCAACTACAAGCTGAAAGACATCGATCAGCTGTGCTGCGACAAGAAGCGGAAGGACTGCGGAAGTCCCTGGAGCATTCAGATGCATACTTTCTGGTGCAACAGCAAGCGTTGGAGGATTTTAGCGCCAAACAGGACAAAGCTAATAAGCTTGCTAAGCTTATTGCCAGCATGGTAGATACCACGTTTCTTGAGCTCTTCTAAAGTTGTTTCAGTTATGCTCTTGTTTTGCTGCCGCGTTTATTTGCACTGGTGGCCAATTTTGACGGCCAGCGTATGTAATATGCTGCTTTGTTCCCTATATTTGCACTGGTGGCGAACTTTGATGCCCAGTGGATGTAATATGTGTAATAGCGGTAATAGGCTAGCGTTAATTGCTTGCTTATTTATTTCCTTATTGTCTTGTTTAGTTGTTTGCTTGTAGTCACTACAGTTCTTTTTCTGTGTTTTTCTAGTGGCCACAATAACCTATCTTTGGAAACTAGGCCAGAATAATCATGGCAACACACGGACTGTATTAACCATGGGCCTCCCACGGGCCATATGATCCATGGGCCTTCTACGGGCCGTAGGATCCATTGGCCTTCTATACGGGCCGTAGGATCCATGGGCCTTCTACAGGCCGTACGATTCATGGGCCTTTTACGGGCCGTAGGATCCATGGGCCTTCTACGGGGCGTATCATCATTTCGCCAACTATGGGTTGTACTATTCGTGGACAATAATTGGCCTTTAATAGGCCGTATTTGATAACTCTATGAAAACAGGCCAACGGGTTTTTTTGACATGAAAATTGCCCAACGTATTATCGGGCCACAAACGGGTCGACTGTAACCACGAGCTGAATTTGGCCCACAAGCAGAAAATGACAGTAACGGGCCGTAAGTAAACGAATGTGGAAATGAGCACAAGAATAAATGGGCCCCGAGAAGGCCGAAAGATAACATGGGCTGGAAATGGCCCAACGGAATAATGGGCCGTTAATGGGTATAATGTGGTACACTGTTCATTACGGCCCAGTTTCATCACGTGCCATTAATGAGTATAAAGTGATACACTGTTCATTACGGGCCAGTTTTACCATGGGCCGTTAATGGGCCGAGAGTAATAAGGGCCTCATATGGGCCGAAAGATTTCATGGGCCATACATGGGCCGGAAGTTAAAATGGGCTGGAATTATATTGGACGGCCCAGATGACGCTACTGGGCCTAATTCGGATAGGCCATAAACGGGCCCTGGGTTAGCGGGCTGTAAATGGGCCATATGCGAACAGGCCGTTCATAGGCTTGCCGTGGGCCGGCCCGCCACCTTTTGACCAAGTCAAACGGGCCGGCCTTTTCACAGGAACGGGCCTCTGTTGGGTCATGCCACATGTCGACGTATCGTAGGCGCTTTGGGTCCAATGAGTGGATGACATCTGTCCCAACGGTGAGACGACACGTGTTTCCTCCAGCCAATGATGATTTTACACGTGGAGAATCCCCAGTGGTCGGGGCTGTTAACGGGTTATCGGATCCAAAACCGGACCCGATAGCTTAACGGCATTCCATTACGGTGGATGCCACGTGTCGGTCACCCTTGACGAAAGCACTTCTGTGATGTGCGATTTATCGTCATGGAAGTGGACACTTCCGTGATGATAATTTTTGTAATGTCATGGAACACTTCTACGACATCACAGGTATGACTATCTTGATTCTGTCATAAATTTTTCATGGATGTACATGCATGACAGAAAACGTGACCTACTGTGACAAACACGTATCATCACGGAAGTGTCTTTTTTTTGTAGTGCTCACCGGGGCTACTTCACCGAGCACATCGTCGCACCTCCGCCCCCCGAGGCCGTTGGGGCTTCACCAACGGTCTTGTCCACCGCATCGTAGCGCTCCGCTGCCACTAAAGATATGCATCCATGCGCGGACAGCAAACGCCAGCGCATCACCCTCAACGACTTTGAAGTGACCCACACTCTAGCTAGGCGAGCATGCCCATATGCCGGCCCGAACTAGGTATACACACATCACTCCCTTGTGCACTGTTCCGACGATGTTTGGATATCCTTTCACTGCTCTCTTAGATTACACGCCTATGCAACTCTGACTTTAACTCTTATTTCTAGTGGAGATATCATCTGAAACAAGCAAAACCATTTTTTAGCAAAGCATGACGGCGCTATGGGATCTGGTACACATCCTGCACACCCGTATAACCTTGTAAGTATCTGTCCTCTGGTACAATAGCAAGGTCGATTCCTCTTATTTGATCAACCATTCGCCGTGTCAAAAATGCAGAGGGGGATGCAAGGAGCACAAGGGCTGCACATCCAAGCAAGTGGTAACATGGACTTGTACATGGAACATCGCAAGTGCAAGCAGAGCTGAAGTGAGCCTGTACAACGAGCTAGCGTAAGTCCCTGCATTTCATTTAATTCGTACTGGCCTGCGTGTATGATTTGTGTGCAGTGGCGGATCCACGAATTCAAGTTACCAGGGGCGAACATTTAACTTAAAAAATACGAAGGCACTTGCACTCCGAAAATCAACATAACTTGAGAAATCTGAAGCGACATGCACTTTGAAAACTAGCTAATGATCCAAAGTAGTTCAGATTAGAAAACACTAAATGATGTAAGCACCAAAAAAACACAAAATGCAACATGGTGTACAAGGACTACTAACATGCATGGTCTGTACCTGCTTGAATTATTCGTTCTCTGGCTGAAAATATCGAAGTGTAATTGCACCTATAACCAGTGCGCAAACTGCATATCAATATATCTATCGTGCACAAGTATGCCAATAGTTTCAAACAATAGATTAGAAAATTATTTATGCAACATTGTCATGATACGGGGACTTTCCGGTTGATGGCCTCGACATTTCCTCAAATCATGAAAATGTACTATAATTTGCTTCTCAGCAATGCCTGCAAATCTCTATGTCTCTCTCAACATAGCAGATCATCATTAGACACTAAATCCTTCAATGGGAGCTTGCAAAATGCTTGCATTAGATCCCTCATTAGACACTATATGTTCATCACCAGGAGCATGTAAAATGTTTGCATCAAATCCTTCATTAGCAGTCTGTTCACTAGACACTTCAGGCTCAAGAACAACATGAGCTTGTATGTTTGCACCGGAAACTTGATTAGATACATCAGATTCAGTCAGTTCAGTATTGATTGGGTGAGTTATAAAATAAGCAGAAATTGGTTTCATTTTCTCATAGATTCCCTACATACAAGCAGTTTTACAACACCGTCAGGTCTAACTATTGGCCAGAAATTGAACAGTTGAATTAGATATAATCAGGGATATGATGTACTTGCTCGTTGCGCATGCTGCTCTTGCAAGCTGCGATTGTCTGTTTACGCAAGCTCGATGCCATGCCCGTGCTGCCGCCGCTGCCTCCCACGCAGGCTACACCCATGGTTGGATCTTCATCTTCTTGTCCTTCCATTCGCTTGAAGCCCGGCGACCGCCCTCCAACGAGGGCGCGAGGAAGTGTTGTGTCGGTCTGTCCAGCGACGGCTAAGTTAGGAGCCAACCAGACTGGAGGCTCGAGCGAACGAATTGGGATTTTTCCTGCTGTCGATCGATATGGGAGGCGCTCGTTTGGGCCGCGAGCCTGCTATAGGGCCTGCCTTACACTTACATTATTGTCCCATCCAAATTGAAACGTTTTCTTCATTTTTTACATTGCCTACTCATGCGTTGGGACGAACAAAACTAGCCTGGGCCAACCTGGACAACTCAAACTAGGTGCACACTTTCCAGCCACCCGAGGCGGCCGCCCATACCAGCCCCTATGGTGGCGTCGCCCCTTTTTGCGTGTATGACTGGGGTAGTGAAAAATATTCCAGTGGCGCTTTTGATTTACCCACAAAATGGTTGAATTGCTTGTTTCTATGAACTGAGTTCACCAA